>NC_081854.1:0-300000 GCF_963259705.1 Myotis daubentonii
GAACCCTAACCCTAACCCTAACCCTAACCCTAACCCTAACCCTAACCCTAACCCTAACCCTAACCCTAACCCTAACCCTAACCCTAACCCTAACCCTAACCCTAACCCTAACCCTAACCCTAACCCTAACCCTAACCCTAACCCTAACCCTAACCCTAACCTAACCCTAACCCTAACCCTAACCCTAACCCTAACCCTAACCCTAACCCTAACCCTAACCCTAACCCTAACCCTAACCCTAACCCTAACCCTAACCCTAACCCTAACCCTAACCCTAACCCTAACCCTAACCCTAACCCTAACCCTAACCCTAACCCTAACCCTAACCCTAACCCTAACCCTAACCCTAACCCTAACCCTAACCCTAACCCTAACCCTAACCCTAACCCTAACCCTAACCCTAACCCTAACCCTAACCCTAACCCTAACCCTAACCCTAACCCTAACCCTAACCCTAACCCTAACCCTAACCCTAACCCTAACCCTAACCCTAACCCTAACCCTAACCCTAACCCTAACCCTAACCCTAACCCTAACCCTAACCCTAACCCTACTAACCCTAACCCTAACCCTAACCCTAACCCTAACCCTAACCCTAACCCTAACCCTAACCCTAACCCTAACCCTAACCCTAACCCTAACCCTAACCCTAACCCTAACCCTAACCCTAACCCTAACCCTAACCCTAACCCTAACCCTAACCCTAACCCTAACCCTAACCCTAACCCTAACCCTAACCCTAACCCTAACCCTAACCCTAACCCTAACCCTAACCCTAACCCTAACCCTAACCCTAACCCTAACCCTAACCCTAACCCTAACCCTAACCCTAACCCTAACCCTAACCCTAACCCTAACCCTAACCCTAACCCTAACCCTAACCCTAACCCTAACCCTAACCCTAACCCTAACCCTAACCCTAACCCTAACCCTAACCCTAACCCTAACCCTAACCCTAACCCTAACCCTAACCCTAACCCTAACCCTAACCCTAACCCTAACCCTAACCCTAACCCTAACCCTAACCCTAACCCTAACCCTAACCCTAACCCTAACCCTAACCCTAACCCTAACCCTAACCCTAACCCTAACCCTAACCCTAACCCTAACCCTAACCCTAACCCTAACCCTAACCCTAACCCTAACCCTAACCCTAACCCTAACCCTAACCCTAACCCTAACCCTAACCCTAACCCTAACCCTAACCCTAACCCTAACCCTAACCCTAACCCTAACCCTAACCCTAACCCTAACCCTAACCCTAACCCTAACCCTAACCCTAACCCTAACCCTAACCCTAACCCTAACCCTAACCCTAACCCTAACCCTAACCCTAACCCTAACCCTAACCCTAACCCTAACCCTAACCCTAACCCTAACCCTAACCCTAACCCTAACCCTAACCCTAACCCTAACCCTAACCCTAACCCTAACCCTAACCCTAACCCTAACCCTAACCCTAACCCTAACCCTAACCCTAACCCTAACCCTAACCCTAACCCTAACCCTAACCCTAACCCTAACCCTAACCCTAACCCTAACCCTAACCCTAACCCTAACCCTAACCCTAACCCTAACCCTAACCCTAACCCTAACCCTAACCCTAACCCTAACCCTAACCCTAACCCTAACCCTAACCCTAACCCTAACCCTAACCCTAACCCTAACCCTAACCCTAACCCTAACCCTAACCCTAACCCTAACCCTAACCCTAACCCTAACCCTAACCCTAACCCTAACCCTAACCCTAACCCTAACCCTAACCCTAACCCTAACCCTAACCCTAACCCTAACCCTAACCCTAACCCTAACCCTAACCCTAACCCTAACCCTAACCCTAACCCTAACCCTAACCCTAACCCTAACCCTAACCCTAACCCTAACCCTAACCCTAACCCTAACCCTAACCCTAACCCTAACCCTAACCCTAACCCTAACCCTAACCCTAACCCTAACCCTAACCCTAACCCTAACCCTAACCCTAACCCTAACCCTAACCCTAACCCTAACCCTAACCCTAACCCTAACCCTAACCCTAACCCTAACCCTAACCCTAACCCTAACCCTAACCCTAACCCTAACCCTAACCCTAACCCTAACCCTAACCCTAACCCTAACCCTAACCCTAACCCTAACCCTAACCCTAACCCTAACCCTAACCCTAACCCTAACCCTAACCCTAACCCTAACCCTAACCCTAACCCTAACCCTAACCCTAACCCTAACCCTAACCCTAACCCTAACCCTAACCCTAACCCTAACCCTAACCCTAACCCTAACCCTAACCCTAACCCTAACCCTAACCCTAACCCTAACCCTAACCCTAACCCTAACCCTAACCCTAACCCTAACCCTAACCCTAACCCTAACCCTAACCCTAACCCTAACCCTAACCCTAACCCTAACCCTAACCCTAACCCTAACCCTAACCCTAACCCTAACCCTAACCCTAACCCTAACCCTAACCCTAACCCTAACCCTAACCCTAACCCTAACCCTAACCCTAACCCTAACCCTAACCCTAACCCTAACCCTAACCCTAACCCTAACCCTAACCCTAACCCTAACCCTAACCCTAACCCTAACCCTAACCCTAACCCTAACCCTAACCCTAACCCTAACCCTAACCCTAACCCTAACCCTAACCCTAACCCTAACCCTAACCCTAACCCTAACCCTAACCCTAACCCTAACCCTAACCCTAACCCTAACCCTAACCCTAACCCTAACCCTAACCCTAACCCTAACCCTAACCCTAACCCTAACCCTAACCCTAACCCTAACCCTAACCCTAACCCTAACCCTAACCCTAACCCTAACCCTAACCCTAACCCTAACCCTAACCCTAACCCTAACCCTAACCCTAACCCTAACCCTAACCCTAACCCTAACCCTAACCCTAACCCTAACCCTAACCCTAACCCTAACCCTAACCCTAACCCTAACCCTAACCCTAACCCTAACCCTAACCCTAACCCTAACCCTAACCCTAACCCTAACCCTAACCCTAACCCTAACCCTAACCCTAACCCTAACCCTAACCCTAACCCTAACCCTAACCCTAACCCTAACCCTAACCCTAACCCTAACCCTAACCCTAACCCTAACCCTAACCCTAACCCTAACCCTAACCCTAACCCTAACCCTAACCCTAACCCTAACCCTAACCCTAACCCTAACCCTAACCCTAACCCTAACCCTAACCCTAACCCTAACCCTAACCCTAACCCTAACCCTAACCCTAACCCTAACCCTAACCCTAACCCTAACCCTAACCCTAACCCTAACCCTAACCCTAACCCTAACCCTAACCCTAACCCTAACCCTAACCCTAACCCTAACCCTAACCCTAACCCTAACCCTAACCCTAACCCTAACCCTAACCCTAACCCTAACCCTAACCCTAACCCTAACCCTAACCCTAACCCTAACCCTAACCCTAACCCTAACCCTAACCCTAACCCTAACCCTAACCCTAACCCTAACCCTAACCCTAACCCTAACCCTAACCCTAACCCTAACCCTAACCCTAACCCTAACCCTAACCCTAACCCTAACCCTAACCCTAACCCTAACCCTAACCCTAACCCTAACCCTAACCCTAACCCTAACCCTAACCCTAACCCTAACCCTAACCCTAACCCTAACCCTAACCCTAACCCTAACCCTAACCCTAACCCTAACCCTAACCCTAACCCTAACCCTAACCCTAACCCTAACCCTAACCCTAACCCTAACCCTAACCCTAACCCTAACCCTAACCCTAACCCTAACCCTAACCCTAACCCTAACCCTAACCCTAACCCTAACCCTAACCCTAACCCTAACCCTAACCCTAACCCTAACCCTAACCCTAACCCTAACCCTAACCCTAACCCTAACCCTAACCCTAACCCTAACCCTAACCCTAACCCTAACCCTAACCCTAACCCTAACCCTAACCCTAACCCTAACCCTAACCCTAACCCTAACCCTAACCCTAACCCTAACCCTAACCCTAACCCTAACCCTAACCCTAACCCTAACCCTAACCCTAACCCTAACCCTAACCCTAACCCTAACCCTAACCCTAACCCTAACCCTAACCCTAACCCTAACCCTAACCCTAACCCTAACCCTAACCCTAACCCTAACCCTAACCCTAACCCTAACCCTAACCCTAACCCTAACCCTAACCCTAACCCTAACCCTAACCCTAACCCTAACCCTAACCCTAACCCTAACCCTAACCCTAACCCTAACCCTAACCCTAACCCTAACCCTAACCCTAACCCTAACCCTAACCCTAACCCTAACCCTAACCCTAACCCTAACCCTAACCCTAACCCTAACCCTAACCCTAACCCTAACCCTAACCCTAACCCTAACCCTAACCCTAACCCTAACCCTAACCCTAACCCTAACCCTAACCCTAACCCTAACCCTAACCCTAACCCTAACCCTAACCCTAACCCTAACCCTAACCCTAACCCTAACCCTAACCCTAACCCTAACCCTAACCCTAACCCTAACCCTAACCCTAACCCTAACCCTAACCCTAACCCTAACCCTAACCCTAACCCTAACCCTAACCCTAACCCTAACCCTAACCCTAACCCTAACCCTAACCCTAACCCTAACCCTAACCCTAACCCTAACCCTAACCCTAACCCTAACCCTAACCCTAACCCTAACCCTAACCCTAACCCTAACCCTAACCCTAACCCTAACCCTAACCCTAACCCTAACCCTAACCCTAACCCTAACCCTAACCCTAACCCTAACCCTAACCCTAACCCTAACCCTAACCCTAACCCTAACCCTAACCCTAACCCTAACCCTAACCCTAACCCTAACCCTAACCCTAACCCTAACCCTAACCCTAACCCTAACCCTAACCCTAACCCTAACCCTAACCCTAACCCTAACCCTAACCCTAACCCTAACCCTAACCCTAACCCTAACCCTAACCCTAACCCTAACCCTAACCCTAACCCTAACCCTAACCCTAACCCTAACCCTAACCCTAACCCTAACCCTAACCCTAACCCTAACCCTAACCCTAACCCTAACCCTAACCCTAACCCTAACCCTAACCCTAACCCTAACCCTAACCCTAACCCTAACCCTAACCCTAACCCTAACCCTAACCCTAACCCTAACCCTAACCCTAACCCTAACCCTAACCCTAACCCTAACCCTAACCCTAACCCTAACCCTAACCCTAACCCTAACCCTAACCCTAACCCTAACCCTAACCCTAACCCTAACCCTAACCCTAACCCTAACCCTAACCCTAACCCTAACCCTAACCCTAACCCTAACCCTAACCCTAACCCTAACCCTAACCCTAACCCTAACCCTAACCCTAACCCTAACCCTAACCCTAACCCTAACCCTAACCCTAACCCTAACCCTAACCCTAACCCTAACCCTAACCCTAACCCTAACCCTAACCCTAACCCTAACCCTAACCCTAACCCTAACCCTAACCCTAACCCTAACCCTAACCCTAACCCTAACCCTAACCCTAACCCTAACCCTAACCCTAACCCTAACCCTAACCCTAACCCTAACCCTAACCCTAACCCTAACCCTAACCCTAACCCTAACCCTAACCCTAACCCTAACCCTAACCCTAACCCTAACCCTAACCCTAACCCTAACCCTAACCCTAACCCTAACCCTAACCCTAACCCTAACCCTAACCCTAACCCTAACCCTAACCCTAACCCTAACCCTAACCCTAACCCTAACCCTAACCCTAACCCTAACCCTAACCCTAACCCTAACCCTAACCCTAACCCTAACCCTAACCCTAACCCTAACCCTAACCCTAACCCTAACCCTAACCCTAACCCTAACCCTAACCCTAACCCTAACCCTAACCCTAACCCTAACCCTAACCCTAACCCTAACCCTAACCCTAACCCTAACCCTAACCCTAACCCTAACCCTAACCCTAACCCTAACCCTAACCCTAACCCTAACCCTAACCCTAACCCTAACCCTAACCCTAACCCTAACCCTAACCCTAACCCTAACCCTAACCCTAACCCTAACCCTAACCCTAACCCTAACCCTAACCCTAACCCTAACCCTAACCCTAACCCTAACCCTAACCCTAACCCTAACCCTAACCCTAACCCTAACCCTAACCCTAACCCTAACCCTAACCCTAACCCTAACCCTAACCCTAACCCTAACCCTAACCCTAACCCTAACCCTAACCCTAACCCTAACCCTAACCCTAACCCTAACCCTAACCCTAACCCTAACCCTAACCCTAACCCTAACCCTAACCCTAACCCTAACCCTAACCCTAACCCTAACCCTAACCCTAACCCTAACCCTAACCCTAACCCTAACCCTAACCCTAACCCTAACCCTAACCCTAACCCTAACCCTAACCCTAACCCTAACCCTAACCCTAACCCTAACCCTAACCCTAACCCTAACCCTAACCCTAACCCTAACCCTAACCCTAACCCTAACCCTAACCCTAACCCTAACCCTAACCCTAACCCTAACCCTAACCCTAACCCTAACCCTAACCCTAACCCTAACCCTAACCCTAACCCTAACCCTAACCCTAACCCTAACCCTAACCCTAACCCTAACCCTAACCCTAACCCTAACCCTAACCCTAACCCTAACCCTAACCCTAACCCTAACCCTAACCCTAACCCTAACCCTAACCCTAACCCTAACCCTAACCCTAACCCTAACCCTAACCCTAACCCTAACCCTAACCCTAACCCTAACCCTAACCCTAACCCTAACCCTAACCCTAACCCTAACCCTAACCCTAACCCTAACCCTAACCCTAACCCTAACCCTAACCCTAACCCTAACCCTAACCCTAACCCTAACCCTAACCCTAACCCTAACCCTAACCCTAACCCTAACCCTAACCCTAACCCTAACCCTAACCCTAACCCTAACCCTAACCCTAACCCTAACCCTAACCCTAACCCTAACCCTAACCCTAACCCTAACCCTAACCCTAACCCTAACCCTAACCCTAACCCTAACCCTAACCCTAACCCTAACCCTAACCCTAACCCTAACCCTAACCCTAACCCTAACCCTAACCCTAACCCTAACCCTAACCCTAACCCTAACCCTAACCCTAACCCTAACCCTAACCCTAACCCTAACCCTAACCCTAACCCTAACCCTAACCCTAACCCTAACCCTAACCCTAACCCTAACCCTAACCCTAACCCTAACCCTAACCCTAACCCTAACCCTAACCCTAACCCTAACCCTAACCCTAACCCTAACCCTAACCCTAACCCTAACCCTAACCCTAACCCTAACCCTAACCCTAACCCTAACCCTAACCCTAACCCTAACCCTAACCCTAACCCTAACCCTAACCCTAACCCTAACCCTAACCCTAACCCTAACCCTAACCCTAACCCTAACCCTAACCCTAACCCTAACCCTAACCCTAACCCTAACCCTAACCCTAACCCTAACCCTAACCCTAACCCTAACCCTAACCCTAACCCTAACCCTAACCCTAACCCTAACCCTAACCCTAACCCTAACCCTAACCCTAACCCTAACCCTAACCCTAACCCTAACCCTAACCCTAACCCTAACCCTAACCCTAACCCTAACCCTAACCCTAACCCTAACCCTAACCCTAACCCTAACCCTAACCCTAACCCTAACCCTAACCCTAACCCTAACCCTAACCCTAACCCTAACCCTAACCCTAACCCTAACCCTAACCCTAACCCTAACCCTAACCCTAACCCTAACCCTAACCCTAACCCTAACCCTAACCCTAACCCTAACCCTAACCCTAACCCTAACCCTAACCCTAACCCTAACCCTAACCCTAACCCTAACCCTAACCCTAACCCTAACCCTAACCCTAACCCTAACCCTAACCCTAACCCTAACCCTAACCCTAACCCTAACCCTAACCCTAACCCTAACCCTAACCCTAACCCTAACCCTAACCCTAACCCTAACCCTAACCCTAACCCTAACCCTAACCCTAACCCTAACCCTAACCCTAACCCTAACCCTAACCCTAACCCTAACCCTAACCCTAACCCTAACCCTAACCCTAACCCTAACCCTAACCCTAACCCTAACCCTAACCCTAACCCTAACCCTAACCCTAACCCTAACCCTAACCCTAACCCTAACCCTAACCCTAACCCTAACCCTAACCCTAACCCTAACCCTAACCCTAACCCTAACCCTAACCCTAACCCTAACCCTAACCCTAACCCTAACCCTAACCCTAACCCTAACCCTAACCCTAACCCTAACCCTAACCCTAACCCTAACCCTAACCCTAACCCTAACCCTAACCCTAACCCTAACCCTAACCCTAACCCTAACCCTAACCCTAACCCTAACCCTAACCCTAACCCTAACCCTAACCCTAACCCTAACCCTAACCCTAACCCTAACCCTAACCCTAACCCTAACCCTAACCCTAACCCTAACCCTAACCCTAACCCTAACCCTAACCCTAACCCTAACCCTAACCCTAACCCTAACCCTAACCCTAACCCTAACCCTAACCCTAACCCTAACCCTAACCCTAACCCTAACCCTAACCCTAACCCTAACCCTAACCCTAACCCTAACCCTAACCCTAACCCTAACCCTAACCCTAACCCTAACCCTAACCCTAACCCTAACCCTAACCCTAACCCTAACCCTAACCCTAACCCTAACCCTAACCCTAACCCTAACCCTAACCCTAACCCTAACCCTAACCCTAACCCTAACCCTAACCCTAACCCTAACCCTAACCCTAACCCTAACCCTAACCCTAACCCTAACCCTAACCCTAACCCTAACCCTAACCCTAACCCTAACCCTAACCCTAACCCTAACCCTAACCCTAACCCTAACCCTAACCCTAACCCTAACCCTAACCCTAACCCTAACCCTAACCCTAACCCTAACCCTAACCCTAACCCTAACCCTAACCCTAACCCTAACCCTAACCCTAACCCTAACCCTAACCCTAACCCTAACCCTAACCCTAACCCTAACCCTAACCCTAACCCTAACCCTAACCCTAACCCTAACCCTAACCCTAACCCTAACCCTAACCCTAACCCTAACCCTAACCCTAACCCTAACCCTAACCCTAACCCTAACCCTAACCCTAACCCTAACCCTAACCCTAACCCTAACCCTAACCCTAACCCTAACCCTAACCCTAACCCTAACCCTAACCCTAACCCTAACCCTAACCCTAACCCTAACCCTAACCCTAACCCTAACCCTAACCCTAACCCTAACCCTAACCCTAACCCTAACCCTAACCCTAACCCTAACCCTAACCCTAACCCTAACCCTAACCCTAACCCTAACCCTAACCCTAACCCTAACCCTAACCCTAACCCTAACCCTAACCCTAACCCTAACCCTAACCCTAACCCTAACCCTAACCCTAACCCTAACCCTAACCCTAACCCTAACCCTAACCCTAACCCTAACCCTAACCCTAACCCTAACCCTAACCCTAACCCTAACCCTAACCCTAACCCTAACCCTAACCCTAACCCTAACCCTAACCCTAACCCTAACCCTAACCCTAACCCTAACCCTAACCCTAACCCTAACCCTAACCCTAACCCTAACCCTAACCCTAACCCTAACCCTAACCCTAACCCTAACCCTAACCCTAACCCTAACCCTAACCCTAACCCTAACCCTAACCCTAACCCTAACCCTAACCCTAACCCTAACCCTAACCCTAACCCTAACCCTAACCCTAACCCTAACCCTAACCCTAACCCTAACCCTAACCCTAACCCTAACCCTAACCCTAACCCTAACCCTAACCCTAACCCTAACCCTAACCCTAACCCTAACCCTAACCCTAACCCTAACCCTAACCCTAACCCTAACCCTAACCCTAACCCTAACCCTAACCCTAACCCTAACCCTAACCCTAACCCTAACCCTAACCCTAACCCTAACCCTAACCCTAACCCTAACCCTAACCCTAACCCTAACCCTAACCCTAACCCTAACCCTAACCCTAACCCTAACCCTAACCCTAACCCTAACCCTAACCCTAACCCTAACCCTAACCCTAACCCTAACCCTAACCCTAACCCTAACCCTAACCCTAACCCTAACCCTAACCCTAACCCTAACCCTAGCCCTAGCCCTAACCCTAACCCTAACCCTAACCCTAACCCTAACCCTAACCCTAGCCCTAGCCCTAACCCTAACCCTAA
Source organism: Myotis daubentonii (assembly GCF_963259705.1). NCBI lineage: Eukaryota > Metazoa > Chordata > Mammalia > Chiroptera > Vespertilionidae > Myotis > Myotis daubentonii. Next base: position 10,212 of record NC_081854.1, read on the forward strand.
CCCTAACCCTAGCCCTAACCCTAGCCCTAGCCCTAACCCTAACCCTAGCCCTAGCCCTAGCCCTAGCCCTAGCCCTAGCCCTAACCCTAGCCCTAGCCCTAGCCCTAGCCCTAACCCTAGCCCTAGCCCTAGCCCTAGCCCTAGCCCTAGCCCTAGCCCTAGCCCTAGCCCTAGCCCTAGCCCTAGCCCTAGCCCTAAGCCCTAAGCCCTAGCCCTAGCCCTAATCCCTAAACCCTAAACCCTACCAGTAACCAGTAACCAGTAACCACTAACCTGTAACCAGTAATTGCTATCCAGTCACCTGGTGACTGGATACCTGGTAGGAAGTGAACAGGGACAGGAAACCATTCACCCATTGATTAGTAACCTGGTGAGTAGTAACCTGCAAGTGGTAACAGTCTGGTCAGCAATCATCGGTAAGTGATGACTGGCAACATCGTGAACAATGGGTAGTCACTGGCAAGCCATATGTAGCAGCCTGGAAAGCTGTAACCTGTCACTAATAACATGGGAGGCATTAAGAATTAATTTTGTAAATAGTGACTGTTAAGCAGTAACCACTAACAAGGTCGCATGTATGCAATTCCTAGCAACCGGTGACCTGGCAAGCTGTAGCCAGTGACAGGAAAATCTTCAGCAGGCATAGGTGACCAGGATATTGGATAAGAGCCAACCAGCCAGCAGTGCCCAGGAATCAGACAACATGAACAGTTCAGCTGTTACAGTCCTACCTGCCATTTCTCCCTCCCTCCCTCCCTCCCTGCCTGCCTGCCTGCCTGCCTTCCTCTGTCCCCCTTCTCCCTCCCCTCTCAAGCTGCACTTAAACTCCACAGCAGTCATCTAACCTGAAGAGGGATTGAAAGCATTAGCACGCACCGAGCAACAATGACAAGCAATCCAAAGCAAGGAACATGTGCACACGGGACCCCTTGGCGCACAGTAGGGATTTACAGGGTGCACAGGGAAGGAAAGCGAAGCGCAGCATGTCAACAACACCAGACAGCGTCCACGGCCCCTTCTACCAGCAGAACAGTCTGTAAAGGCTTGCCCGTCCTTCAACGGCAGCACACAGCAAATGCAGCGAGGCACAGCAAACAGCAGAGCGAAAGCAGCAGTCGGGCAGTGCACGCAAGGCAACAATGCAAAGTGAGGAAAGGCCTGAACGGGATGAAGTGGACGACCTAGGCAGGGAAACCTATCGGTGCAAAGGAATCCTACACGATAGGCGGAATAGCATGACAGCACCGCAGAGAAGGGACGTGGTTGTTCCTGACCCCCAGAACAGGGCAGGCCCCATGAGTCTCCTCACTCCACAGTCATGGCGTCCCAGGGAAGACACAGGAAAGGCCAGCACAACCAAACAGGTTTCCACAGTACAATCGGCAGCCAGGCATGCACACACACAGCGCACCACCCGCACACCGCAAGCAGTAGCGGACGGGGCCTTACGTACAACAAAGACGCATGCGAGGGCGGAATTACCGTAGACACCGCTGCACAGCAGTTCACGCCGATGCACTCATGGCAAACACTGATAAGGAAGGGGCTTGCCTTCAGACGGAATCACCACCATCACAGACAAACGGAGTCCAGCAGAAGCACCCCAGCCAGGAACATGACAGTGAAGGGGAAACCTGGCCCTGTCAAGCAGAGAACGCCTTCCACAAAGTCTGTATCACAGGAAATGCAGAGGTGAAACCCTGCCAGCAGCAAAAACAGAAAACACGCGGGGGTAGCAGTTGGCAAACACACAGACAAATCCTGCACAGGAAGCAAGGCCAACAGGAGGACAGCACGAGCCATCAGTCGCGTACTTAGTGGACAGAAGACGAGACCCTGTAATGCACCCCTCCCCAGCTTCACGGGCACAAGTAACCCTGTGACTTTGCACAGGAAAGGACACAGCAAACTGTGCCCCTGTAATGCAACACCCAGAGAGGAACCTGCGTGATGGGGCACCCATCGGCAAGCACTGCCATACCACAACCACAGCAGGCCACCACAGACTCAGCACTGTTCTACAGAATGCTCCGTGCCACAGCGCACTGTCCCGCAGACAGGGAACGGCAAGCACATCTTCAGTTTCAAGTGCCGCAAGTCATTGCACGCAGATAACAGGGGACTGGGCACAGGAAGTCTCCGACAGCTAAATCACTTCCAGGATCTGTGCATGGCAGGCTGGAGGACTGTGTTCAATAGCCAGCAAACCCGTATTGCAGCCACCATTAGCTGAAGCCATGATTTACAATGCGCAGCGTACTGTGCCTGCACGACCAAAGTAAGAGCACTGCGCAGGGCTCCACAGCAAACAGTAGCCAAGTCAGGATGGGCTTTCCTGGAGCAGCAAGGGTCACGTGTTCGATGCGGGAAAGCAATCACACCGTCACAGGAAAACAGCAGTGACAGCCATAAATGCTGACCCACGGACCCACCATGCAGCCTAAAGGCCGTGGTGCATGAATGGCCATACCGAGGGCACCATGTGGCATGGCTGAGAACACGATGGGCAAAAAAGGAGACGAGCCGGCACGGGTCCGAGCACAGGGGAAGCCACCCCAGAGCCAACACACTTGGCAAGCCTTTGCTGCACGTTGATGACGTGCATCAGCAAAGATGGCCAAGCGCAGAGAGAAGTGACAGTGACCAGAAATGCCCACAGCATGGGTAACAGAGGCAATGCATTGTACCTGAAACAGAGACACCTCCCTTGACATGCCATTGATCAGGATCTCAGTGCCTGACCAGGAAAAGGCACACCTGACACGACCCAGGAGCGCATGCGTGAAACTGACGAGCAATGCAACGCACCGCACCCACCAACTCACCGTGAATCCTGGGGGCCGTGTAACCCACACAAGTGGAATCACAGAGAAGTTCAACAGCCCTGTTGCTGGTCGACCTGGAAGTGGCTGCGCCATTCCCCAGCTGTGAGTGGAAGGCAAGGATTCAGGCATCAGGCAGACCGCAGGACGAAGACATAAGGAGTGATGAGGCAAAATGCCAAGGGACACGCCCTTCCCGAGTTCTTTCCCTCCCGCACGACAGGAGGGAGGAACCCGCCCCAAAGCAGTCACTTAAGAAATAGGGAGAGTAGCAGAAGCGCTTCTTGGGAATCGGGATGATGATGAAGGGGGGATGCGTAGGCAGCCTTCCAAGCACACAGTCACAGCAGGGAGCAGGGAGGAGGCAGGCCCACCCCTCATGGCATCATGCCCAGGTGGACAGCTTGCTCTCAAGGGCCTGCCAAGTGGGAATCCCATTGGGCCTCATGCCTGTGAGAACCCTGGACACATAACAGGCGAAGTGGGGCTGCCGATGCTTTTTCCAAAGCGCCAACAGGAACCATAGCGGGCATGCCTCTGGCAATGAATACATTACCGGGACAACATACAGCACCCATGTCATTTATAAGGCACCGAGCCCGCCAAGTCCACAGGACCAGTGGCATTGCTGGGAGCACTGCTGAGGAATGGCCAACCGCTCACCGTGCAGGAACACAGCATGGCATGCAGTCATGCCCTACACGCCACGCGTGCCTGCCCAACAGAAACGGTGGCGGCAAACGCTGGAGTCGGTGGGACACTGCTTACCCTTGGAGGCCACCGCACGGAATGTGGCAGCACCACAGCACAGGGTAAGGGAAGGAAGGTAGCCCAGACGAGCTGAAGGTCACTGCCATGTTTGGGGTCATCAGTGGAACTTGCACCTGGCAGCAACAGAGCCGTGTGCGGATCATGCTGGCATGGGATGGCCGGTCATAGTGGAAGGAGGCAATGACAGGTCTCACCTGCGACTGGATGCCAACGCAACGGAAACCCAAGTCTCCTGCCTGTAGCAAGACTGAGCAGTACCACACATAAAGTTAGCAATCCCTGTAAAGGCTCCTTGGAGAGTTTCCCAAGCAATGGAATGATGGCACACATACAGAGAAGCCCAGGTCGTTCCCCATCATGGTCAGCACACTGACAAAGTACAGAGCACTGCGCTACACCCGTTCAAGAAGAAGACGCTGACTCAGCAGACATAACCACGAAGGGAAAACCTACCCAGGGAAGGGATCCATGGAAATGGTTGGCTGCAGGTGCAGTCTCCAGGAAGGCCATGACATCTAAGAACCATCAGGAAATCGCAAGGCCTTAACTGCAGACCAGCGGGGATCATCCCACTGACACACATGGTGCGATGCAAGGTTGCTCACCGGGAGTCTCAACAACACGCCACATCCAAATGGAAACTGCAACCACTGCATCACAAGGGAAAGGAGGCAGACTGTGTGTAAGCGCTGCCACTGCTCCTGTGGAATCCAGGGAGACAGCATCCCAAGGGCAAGCAGCGGAGCAGCCATGGACAGTAGCACCGCAATAGAGATACAGGCCCTCCTTTGCAGGGCTTCTGCCCTATTTCCAGCGCTGTCATACCATGCTTCTGATTTTCCGACAGGTTTCAGCAGCCTGGCATATTACTTCCATGCAGTCGTCAGTATCCACCTTGCGTCCGCCATGCTGCTGCCGGCATAGAAAGGGCAACCAGCAGCTTCCGCACCTCTCTGGTAAAGAGTTGCCTCGGAATGATCACACATGCCATGCACAGGGCTTCCAATCAAACGGACAGGGCAACCAAGAACAACAGGGACAGGGTGGAAACCACCGCAAGGGTAACATGCCTGAGGGAAAATTATCAGGCACTAAAGCTGCAACACTCACAGCTAGCAGGACATGCCATGGAACACAAAGCAATGCCATAACACATGAGACAAACACCCAGTGAAGAGCGTAATCAAGCAGTTGGAGAAGACCCATTTCTACATTGTGCTGCTCACGCTGATGGCAACATCAACGGAATGGTGAGTGACTGACATTCTGGGACCACAGGGAAGGGTACATGCACACACTGTGCTCCTAACCACTGCCATGGCCTCATAGGAAAGTCACCCTAACCGCTGTCCTTGTCAGCACTATTCTGGGCCCTGCCACATCATCAGTGTGCCCGGACAGAACACACCAGGGACAGGAACCCATGACATTCATAGAGTGATGTCAGTCAGGCACTTGCCAAACATCATGCAGGCACAGCTGAAATGCAGAGCACAATGCTGCCAGTGCTGGAGATCACACTGCGCATCTAGTGGGGCAGACGTGCGTGCAAGGGTCAGCACCAGACCAGGCAGCAAGTACCTCCTACCACGACTGCAAGCAAAGCAGACAGGAAGGCAGCATCCCACCCCGAAAATGCCACAGCAATGCATGGCACAGGCCAGGACCGAGCACAAAGACTGCACAGCAGTGGCAGCGCTTACCTTTCGCAGCAGGCGCTCAGGAAGCATTCGCTGAGGTGGAGGACAGATGTCGCTGCTTCCCAGGGAGCAGTGCTCAGAGTTGCCGTCACACATCCCTGTGGAGAATTGGAAAGTCAGTGAGGCATGGAACTGCGTCATAAAGGGACTCCCAGCAACACACCTCACAGCCAGCATGGAATCAATCAACGAGCAGCAAGGAAGTACACAGCAGCCTCAGGCAAGAAGAACACATGGACAGAAACGAAGTGATGGGAATTGCACAGCTAGCAAGACAACGAAAGAAAGGGCCACAGCATCAGGCCGCAGTCAAGCAGCGCAAACACACAGGCGGCAATCCCCACACAGGAACAGCACAGCAAGCACAGCGACCGCATCACGAAAGCACAGTGCAATCGGGCAGAGGAACAAAGACAAGACTGTCAAGGTCTGCAGACAGCCACAGCAAGACCCCAAGGAAACAACAGTGCCAGCAGCACATGTCACTGACTGACACCGAAACGTAGGAGCAGGGAGGGCCGGAGTGAGGGGGCATGCTTCCATGGGTGCTTGGCACACAAGGGAAGACACTGACAAGAGTATAACTAGCCCACACATACACCTCGCCCTAACCTCTCTGCACATCTCCGTATGCCTGTCTGTCTCTCTGTCTCTCTGTCTGTGTCTCTCTCTCTCTCTCCCCCCTCATCCACCGCCCGTTCCCTCCCCCTTGCCTCCGTCCCTCCCTCCCTCCCTCCCTCCCTCCCATCCGCGCCCAAAACCTCCAAGCCTCCAAATCTACATTACTGCCCCCAACCCACCCTCTGTCACACCTCAAGCACCATGAGGACCCGGGAAAACCAAACCCACATCACATGGGAGAAGACATCGAGCAAGCGCGCTGAAGCCCCATGACAATGCATGCGTCAGACGTGGGCATCCAAGCACAGAAGCGCAAGCAGCGAACATCTGCCGACAGTGGTGGAGCCGGCAACAGACAGTGAGCAACTGGCAGAAGACATGGCTAGGAACAAAGCGGCAAAGAGGAAGCAATGCCTCAAAGCAGCATGCAGCACAGAAGCACAGACATGCCTCAGGGAACACTCCAAAAGGAACAGCCAACAGCTGCAAAGACGGCTCCGTAGCGCACACAGCCATTCTGCCAGCACACTGTGAGGGCAGGCTGCGCCCAGCAAGCCTTCCCAGGAGGCAATACAGCAACGCGCTGAACCTCGGGGCAACACACAGGAGGGGCAGCAGGGAAGCACACGCATTCCAATCAGAGCAAGCTCTCCACGGCAGCTGGCCGTAGCGTCAGAGCTGCCCGCAGAGGACAAACAAGGCAAGACGTAATCGCACCCAAGACAGAGGCTCGCAGAAGGAGCAGAAATCAGAGAACATTTCAGGGAAGGCCTGAAAGGACGCCTGAATGAGCACTCTCTGAAGCCTTTCCGGAAATGTGCTGCAGTTCCAAAATTACCCACAGGATGGCAGCAAAGGATCGTAAATGAAGAGGCGCGCGCTCCTCAGCGCACAGAGAAGGGATTGCCGACCCATCCTGAGGCTGGGCAGAGCAGACACGCACAGTGTGGAGCCGGCAGCATGGAAAGCATGCTGAATGGAAACTGCTGACATACCCAGGCGGGAGAGCAGCAGGGAAAGCTGCAGCAGAAATCCGGAAGGAGGAAACGCAAGTGACATGGGAAGGACGTCCTGGCACAGGAGGATGCAATGCAGGAAAACACACAAAGCAGCGCCCCAGCAAGCCACGGCTGACATGACTTCATTGCCCAGACAAGCAGCGAGTACGGAGACCACAACGCAGACGACCAAACAAAGCAGACAATGGAAAAGGACTGCAGACGCCAAAAGGGCGGAACAGACTCCAGACAGCAGGACTCTCCGTGACTGATGATGCAGAACAACACGCAGGCACCACCTCGCCCACACACATGGAGAGAAAACTGTGCAAACAGTGGCAGTGGCCCCCTAGACTGGGGAAACTTCCTGTCGGAAAGCACCGAGACTGGGAGATGTTCCCTGCAGCCTGCATCAAGCAGCAATGCAGCCCACAATGCCATCAGCACAGAAGCCCAGCACTCATAGGGCTCCTGTCATGGAGAGAGAGTCAGGGCCAGGGATGAGGCTGAAAGGATGGCAGGTAGGCGCCCTGCAAGAAAGCAGACACAGGCGGGAGGCAGGGCGAGAATGTAGCACAGCGAGTGGGAAAAACAGAAGGGAAACCAGCCAGGGTCATCACTGAAAGTAGCGCTCCCTTGCCAAGGCACGGAAATCCATCACCTCCTCCACAGATGACAGGAAACCTACACCAGTGTAACGGCCACAGGTGGTCTGCCACACCACAGCACACGCTCCCTGCAAGCACAGCCCACAACAGGCTATCATGGGGCATCTCAGAGAGCATGTACTCTAGAGTGCATGCGAGCCATTCTAGGTCCGCCAAGAGGAAAACACGCTGTGAGGTCAACGAGAAACTACCAAAGGAAGCAGTACTGACTATGGAAAACAACACAAGCCAAAGAAGGACTCGCCTTGCTCAGTTGGCAAAAGCCTTAAGCACAGCAAATTGCAAAAATCCAGAACTACCCTAGAAAAGCCGGAAGCAATGACAGGCCGGACGCTCACCTGAGCTGAGCTACTTGCAGGCAGGCAGGCAGGCAGGCAGGCAGGCAGGCAGGCAGGCAGGCAGCCAAGCAGCCACCGTAACAAAGATACGGAAAGAAATGACGGAAGAAAGAGAGGGAGGGAGGGAGGGAGGGAGGGAGGGAGGGAGGGAGGGAGGGAGGGACGCAGGAAGGAAGGAAGGAAGGAAGGAAGGAAGGAAGGAAGGAAGGAAGGAAGGAAGGAAGGAAGGGAGGGAGGGAGGAAAGCATGTCATAGGCAGCCTTCGAAATGTTCCTGAAACATCAGCGCACTAGGACAGCGAAATGGAACACCAGCAGCTCCCCACCGCGGCTGAAGCACTGCGCAATCCCAGTAGCAGCCACCAGACGGCAGCAGAGGAACAGAGGCAGCACTCAGAAAGGTGGAAGCGCAGCATTGCGGTCTGGAGACATTCAGAACAGTCAGACAGCCCACAGACAGCAGACAGTGCAAGTTTCAAGCCAGAAGCATGCAATGCTGTCCCCTTGGAGAAGAGTCACAGCCCAACGTAGCAAAGCGGCATGGAAACATACAGGAATAATCTCAAACCACCAACAACATCAGTGATGATAAGGACAATACGCCTGAGCAGGGACACAAGTAGAGCACTGTTAAGAAGCATACATCAACTGAGAACTGCACACACGCAAAGGCAATGAGGAGACCAGACAGGCAACACCCACGTGCTGGCGAAGACTCAAAGAAATAAACAGGAGGAAATGGCCAGGGAGGACCACACAGCAGTGGTAGTGCCGGCCCTTGCTGGGGGGACACGTGTCTGTTACCACAGGCAAAGGGCGGGCAATGTGGAAACTGGCAGCGGCATCCGGGAATGTGGAAGGCACCTCTGTGGCACTTGCAATGCAGGGGCATTTCCCCACGACTCCTGAAGACCAGGAGCAACACAAGGACCGCCAATGTGACGGGTCCCCAGGACCTGTGTGCCCCCTTCACAACAGAAACTGAATCCATGGGATCAAGGAGGAGCATGCCAACAGGGCATGTGGCCAGAAATTACATGGAACCATGGAAACAGCATCAGACAGCTGAAAATGAACAGGGAAACAGAAAAGTGGGACAAGGCAGAGCACAGACCACAGAACACTGCAGCGCCCCTAATGGCAGCCTGAAAATGTGAAGCCAGAACCACACAAGAACCCTATAGAAACCAGGCCGCACTGTCCATGGAAAACTCTCATGAGGAAAGGGCTGGGGGAAGCGAGGGAGGGCTGCAAGTCCTCACAGGAGACCATCAGTGAGTAGAAATTGGCACCAAAGAGGCAACACCGAGCCACCCTTCGCACAGAGCAGGCAGACACACTCACACAGTGTCACCAATGGAATTCATGAGCACACGCCAGGAAATGGAACTGACCGACAGGGCAAAAGAGGACCCGACACAGGGGAGGGAGCAAAGCGCTCCTGAGCTTGTCTTCTCGGGGAGGGAGGAGGGAGAACGCTGGGCAATGGGCTGTGGAAGCGCTGCACACCCACTGGAATGACACTCGCCCCGGAATGGGAAGCACAACCAAACCTGCCCGAAGTGTGACCGAACCACGGGGCCACGGGTCTAGCCACCACCTCATCGCACAAACTCCCCGCTCCTCCTCCCTCCCGCGCTCTGCCCCCGCTCACCTTCAGCCTCAGGTGCGCAGCCGCTGCCGGGAGGCCCGCCGCGCGCTCGCCTCAGCCTCCAACACACGCGCGGGGGCCCTTTCTCTGACCGTCTGAACCCAAAAGCAAAGGCAGCGCCAAGCAGCTCACAGGACAAGGGACGCACCCTGCCCTGAAGCAAGGCATGGTGCCCTGCAGCGGGAACAGCTCCCTGTCCTCAAGAGGGAGGACTGAATCCCCGGCCTCAGGCACCAACCTCCCTGACAGGACCCGCTGTCTCTGGGCAGCCAGCAGAGACGGCAGAGCCGTAAAGGCTCGATCGGGGCTTCCCTGCTTCCGGTGCCTGGAGAGCCAGAAAAGGCGCGCTAAGGCACTGGGCGTTTGTCATGTAGATGAAGCTCACCTGCAGGCAGGAAGTCGCGCAAGCCGGCAGCACCCCCATCCCGGCAGCCCCCCATCCTGGCGGGAAAAGCTAGGCTGGTGCCCACGCCCCTAAGGTACCATCCAATAGGTCACAATGAGAAACAGTGACGTAGCTTCCTTGTGAGGAAACCTGATAAAAGCAAGGTGCACCCTCCTCATCCCCTCTCCACACCATGGCTGCATGCCTCTCGGACCACCACCCGCTCAACCGCCCAGGGCCGACGACACACAGTCAGGGCACAGGCGACTGCAATCATCGTCAGTCAGCACACAGGACTTGTCATAGTCGCGGGAAAATTCCGAGGAAAGTCAAGGAAGCACCGCACACACAGGACACCGACACTGGGATGCACCAAGGGGCCCCGTGAGCCACGCCAAGCATCCGGCAAACCCTGGGTAAGTGTTTCCTCACATGCAAGGGGGACCCTCCGTTGCTTTTGCAGAGAATCTGACTGAAGTAGACATGCACTGTGTAAGCGGGGGGGGGGGGGGGGGGGGGCGTGGGAGTGGCAGGAGTGGGCTCCGGCAACCTAAGGGAACAACAGCAGGAAGAGCACTAGAGAACTGGAAGGGAAGGACAGATGGCTGAGGCTGATTGGGGAAGCCCATGTGAGGAAGTCTGGACAGACACCGTGGACGGGACAAATGAGAAGTGGAGGACATGGCCCGGAAAGGTAAATGCCCCGCCCCATCCTCCTGGCTGCAGAGCTCCCTAGTGTTGCTGGGGTCCCAAGAACCTGTTTTGGAGGGGATGGGGGCGGCCCTAGCTCCTAAATAAAGAGGGCAAGTCATGGGTAAATGACACAGACAATACATGTGGGAACTGGAATGCCGCAGAACCTCAGACAGCTACACCGAAAGCACTCTTCAAGAGGGCACCATCAAAGCACCTCGAGACCAAAAATGCCAGTGCTTCCAACGTACACCCCATAAATGAGACCTGACTAGATTCGGACCTAAAGACCCCTGTGGAGGACCAGAGAACCCTCAGCTAGTGCCACGAGTGGAGGAGGTAAGCCTCAGAAACAAGTAAGTACATAACTAATTAACGTAAGTAAAAAGCCCAAAATGCTCCCCCAACTGGGCCCTGTGTGTGCTGCCAGAGATGAGCACAGCTGATTCTCGCCGCAACCACCCATTTTTCTACAGACTGTGCACCTGCTGCCCTAACAGTGCCAGGTGATGTGATGGTGAACAAGGCTAACAGTCCTGGCACATATTTCTGCAGGATGCCAACAGCTCCATTGGAAGAACAGGCACTGTGAGGTGGAGGGGCCTAGCAATGCAGCGCATCCTAGAACCGACAGCAGACAGGCATCCACAAGGCAAGTACAGACGTAGATGAGTTCCCACTGAAACCTGTTGGGCTGGCAGAATTCTGCAGACACAACAGGCAACAACCATGGCCACTACAGCACAGCCCTCTGGGAATGCATAGACCCGATAGGCAATGAGACAAGAAAAAGGGCCGCACCCAACGGAAACTGCCATAGGCCGAGATCACCCTTCTGGCACCGAAAAGTGCAGACAGGCAATCTTCAGAGATGACGCTGACTCGCTTTGTTTCACAGATAGGTGGGCCAACTCCTGAGGATGAAAGCCGACCTGACACAGAGGGACAACGCAATGAATTCCTGGGCAATCCAATCTGATGATGGAGATGAGGGGCACTTGCTGACTTTGCATGCATACACTGCTAAGCAAGGAGGTGAGTGCCTGTGCGTGAGCAGAGGGGAAAACACTGGCTAGCACTCCAGGCTGAGCGGGAGGAGGTGGTGCTGCTGCAAAAGAGCAGGAGCCACCATGGCGGGCAGGACGCAGCTGAACATGAAGTGGCAGGGAGGGAGGAGGAAGCCTGCCACTTTCCATAGCAGGAAAGGGGGAAGGGCGCCCGGAGGAGCAGGTGGAGGGAGGTGTGCTGATGAAGGCAAACACCCAGCATCCCTGGGGTCACCGCGGAGGAACGCAGGCCCCCGACAGGCCATGGGCTTTACGGGAGACGGGAGGGAACCTGACAGTCATGGCTGCAGATGCAGATGGGAGGGAACCTGACAAGCATGGCTGCAGATGCAGACTGCCACGGCTCATTGCAACAGGATTCTGGGGGACAGCGAGGAAGAAAAAGCATTTCCTTGGAAGAGGGGGACAGAAGACAGGAAGAGAGGTGAGCAGTGGGGGCTGTCTCCAAAGACATGGAGGGCTGAGCTACAAGGCTCCAGGGAGTAGGGAAGGCTCTTAGGTGCCTTTTGGCCATACATTAGCTGAGGTTGGAAAACAGGCCATGGGGAACCTTGCCAGCAACTGCTCTGGGGAGTCCAGGAGTGGCTGTGCATCAAAAAGGTGAAAACCGGAAAAGTCACCTAAAATCCTGAGGGCACAGCTACTGACCAAGGCCCATCCATCCATCCATCCATCCATCCCTTTCCACCACACAGGGGACAGGGCTCAAGGAAGCATGACAATGCACCTTCAGAGATGCGACTGCCAAACACGCTGGTGAGTGGCACCTTCCTTGGATGGAACACCGTGAGACACCACTGAACACCATCGCCCACAGCCATGGACGCCAAGGGGCACAGGGACACACACAGCACCCTGAAAGAGCAAGGACGGGGAGCAGTTAACTGAGTGACAGCCTCCATCTACATTGCCAAAAAACTGCAATGGGCACCCTGGACTGAAAGCACCACAAGACTGTGCACTGCCACTCCCAGCCCGCCCTCGCACCAATCCCTTGATGTCCATGCACCCCCCATGAACCCCTGGGCCCAGCTTGCGCCACACTCCCTTGCTTGCCTGCCTGCCCCTGTCCTTGTCGCTCTGGCCACAACCCTGTTGGCTGTACCTCAGTGACTCCATTGAACGTTGGGGACAAGACACTCTGGGGGGTGGGAACTGGGAAAGAGGTACTATAGCAGCGCAAGCTCTTCGGTGGGGGGTACACCGGAACATGACTCCCTCAAGAAGCAATGCTGCCGTGCCACTGGGGAAGGTGGAGTTGCGGATCACAGGGCAGGAGTGGGATGAGCAAACGCATTGAAGGAACACCGTGGGGGGGGGGGGGGACAGCAACACAGCCATTCTGCCACTGAGCAAAGCACGCTGCAGTGGTGGAATAGACCAAGCGGCGAGGGGGGGGAAGGTGTGCTGGTTCGCGAACAGGGTAAGACGCCAAGATCCAACAACACAGAAACCCTACTGAGACGTGAACAAGGTGGGGGGGGGGGTGCCTGTGGGACAAGACTGGTGCATAGGGCTCACAAATCCATGACGCTCACGCTTCTGCCATGGGGGGCTGATCTACCACATGGGGCATACTCTGCATACCCTGAAGGTTGGGCTCAACTTGACAGATTGAAGGGACATGAGGGAAACAACGGGTGTGGGCACAAAGAAGCAGACTCAGTGGGCCTCAAAACGTTGACTTCATTTCTTTCAGGAGCGTACACGGTCAAAGCAAACCCAAAATGGCACAAATGGGAAACTGGCATTTCTGAAAGGAAGAGCACTACATCAGGGGGTGAACTGAGTGGTCACAGGCGCATTATCGGGAAAAGAGGGTGGGGAGGGGAACGGGATGATTTCGGGGACTTGAAGAAACAGAGCTAGTCCCTGTGCTGGCCAACCGCATACAAAACAGCCAGGGTCAGTGTTTTTCAGACTGGAATTGCGACTGCACTGACGCACAGACGACTCTGGAAGCCTTCAGTTGCACGCATGGAATTCACGGTGGCACGGGAAGGGGAGCTGGTGGGTGGGGGGGGAGACTAACCACAAGGGGGCCATCCTTGCCAATGCATAGAGACACACAGGATCCTCCAACTTACAGAGGAAGACACATATAACACCACCGGACGAGTTCGGGGAGGTTTCACTTTGCTCAATAGGCTCCACCACGTGATCCATGCAAATACTGCCAGGTGGGGGCCGGGGCCGGGGAAGATATTAAAGGTGTCAATGACACTCAGGTCCATGAAAGTTTATTTCAGCTCCGGAAAAAAAAAAACACACGAAAGCCCCACAAACAATACAGCACCGTGAGATGGATCAAATGGAATGGGGGTGAACACCAGGCTTCTTCGGCAGGGACCAGCAACGTTGATTTGTGTGATGGCTGGCATGAAGGCAAGCGGCAGGCCTTGGCTACAGATAACCATAAAATGACGTTCACTTTTACATGTGTTTTTTTTTTTTCTTCCCACACGCGCAAATATGAAGCCAAACTCGCGACGTTCGGCCATACGTTCGTAAGCACACGGGGACCAGGGTTGTGGGGGGGGGGGGGGAAGAGCCTACGGTTGCATAGGGTGCCTGGACAACGGCTGATGGGGCCTCTGGCGGCGGGACACCGACAACCGCAGGGGACGGGGTGGGGGGGGGGGGAGAGAGAAGCACTGCTAAAATCAAGGGGAGCAGGCTGACGGCTCTAGCGATGGTGGGAGGCGGTTGGTGGGGCATAGCAACCATGTTCTGTAGGGGGAGATTCACCTAAAGCACATTGTGGTTTTCACCCAGAATAATCATCCGGTACCCACGTCAAACCACCCACCCGCAGGAACTCCACATGGTGGGGGTGCAGGAGGGGGCAGGACTCTGGATGGGTGCTCCAGAGAACAAGACAAACCCATCTCTCCAAGAAGCCACACGATAACCAGCGGCTATCTGACATCGCAGCTTCACAAAGGGGGGGGGGGGGGGATAGAAGCTGACACCTGGCACCACGGTTCTGGCCCCTCCTCAAATGACCGGGGCATAGGCGGGGAGGGGGGGGGGTCTTCAATCACAGACTTTCAACCGCACCTGCCTGGTTAGCAAAAGCCCATCCACCCCTTAAACCGGTATCGGGAAAAGGACTGGCACTTCTCTGGCAGCACGGCAAGAGGATGGGCACTGGACAGGCAAAAAGGAGGAACTACGTTTTCGGAGGGGGAGGTGGTATGCGGGAAATGAGGAAAGTGGACTACAATGGGACTCCCACCTACCCATTGCCATGACACACATGGCCTTTACACAGGAACTACAGCAAGCATGTGTTGACACAAAACACGCTACAGTGGGGGGCACGGGCAGGGAGGCGGGGTGTACAAGTGTTGAACACATAAAGAAATGATCATGTGAGGCCCAGGTGAGTGACAAATTGCAGTGAAGAACTGGGCCAAGTGGGATTTGAACACCAGAATGTACAATGCATTCATGGATCCACAGTAAGAAGCATGAGCAGGTGTGTGCTCCACAACTTTTACAAGCCAGTTCAGTTCGGTTCAGTTGACACAGTGCGGGGGGTGCCACTTTCACGGAAATTCATGCCACCATGAAGCACAGGTAATATCCTGCTCCCCCTGTGAATGCTGACCCACCGTTGACACAATAGGGGTGTGCACAAATACCTCCCTGCAACTTCTATGGAAACAGGGGCAGGGGAGAACAACACTATGGACCAAACTAGGTGCGGGAGGGGGCAGCTGGTGGGACACACAGAAGGAGGCTGTGCATGCCATACGTGTCCACTGCTTCCAACAAACCATGCCAGCCACCTTGAGATCATCCATGAGTGACTCCACGCAGCCTTCCCCTCCGTTCTGGATTTCCAAGAAACATGCAGAGGAGGGCAATGACACATTCAAGGACTTGAAAGAATGTGGCCCACCTTCACACAGGGTTATGGATGTATGGATGCTTCGGAATGCAAACATACATTCAACCTGATCCAGCTGAGGCACAACATGAAATGAGGTGCATGAAGCACAACTGAAAAATGGCTGATGGGGACACACCATGGAGCACCTCATGGGAGATGCAGTGCAGGGGAAAGTGTACTGCTTGCAACTCCAAGTCTCATAAACAGCAACACACATAGAGGAGCCAACCAACCCCTCCATTCGGACTCAAGACCCACACTTACAAAGAAATGCTATAAACACACAACTCCATGGGCGCCACACAATAGTCTCCCGGTCCCTGTCTTCTACATCTCTCTCCCATCCTTGAAGTAAAACAATGATCTTGACAACCCACCCAACCAATACACTGTATATGGGTAGGTGTGTATGTGTGTGTATACGCTCATGTGCTCACTGAAAACATAAGAAAGGACACAATTCACTCACAATCGACACTGTGCTCACAGGTCCTCTGGGACACATGTCAGCTCCCCACAAGCACAAGCTACACAGACAGACGATACAGAGCACACACGGTCACAGCTTCGTTCTCAAGGAAGCCACACCATGAGGGGACACTGTGGCATCACAAGCACAAAACATCACTCCAGGCTAGCCAGGTGACGGCAGGAGCACGGGCCCCTCCAAAACGAGGCACCGGTCCCTCCATCACAACAACCTCGGTCGTCTGCACATGGCCACCAGGAAAGGCACACGCACCTAGAAAACAGAAACGTCTATTAGTGAAATCCATACATACACAGCATGTGAACAGCACTTACTCCACAGAAGACCCATTCCTTACCCCTACCCAGGGCAGCAACCCGACCACACTCCCTCCCACCCACCAACCCACCGACCGACCCACACACCCACCCACCCGACACGGAGTTCAGGAGGCTCCAAAGACATACAGACCTCAAGGATACCCCAAACACAATAGCCTGCTCTATACCCCTACAAGTTATCAAATATCACTACCATGAACTCCAACATGGACAACAACACTGAACCCTGCTGCACATCCTGGGTACCACAAGGACCTCTTCTGCAAAAGGGCGACCCCTGGGAAACACACTTCACCTAAGACAATGACATGGCACACGACAGGGCTGCCTACCCTGAACTCGTTCCAAGAACGATGTCTTTTCACAACTAGGAAACCGTTTCTGGGAAAACACAAACTTACAGACCCACATGTCAGTCTCAGCACGGTTTCCCTGACAGGGGCAACAGCCCCCATCCCTGCCACCCATCTGCCAAAAATGGTTTCCTACTCAGGCCTTACACATCTTCCTTCCTACATCTTCTGGGAGATTCTACACCCAACCAGGGCATGTCCCTCTCAAGTCACAGAGACAACCATCACGCAGGGTCGCCAAACCATGACCTTTCCAACAATGGGCATTCTGGGACACATTCATGCAATCCATAGCTCTTCTAAGTCAACCTCTCACAGTGGCGACACGTCCAAAACCTTCAAGGAGCATCCACAAAAAAGGAACCCAGGCAACACAGACATGCGCTCTTCTACATCCATGTTTTCTGCAAGAGGACAGAAACAAACACTCTGCCCTTACCTGGCCATCATCAGACCTCCATACACAAGCTTCCCTGCAGCTGGCTATCACCAGGAACAAGGGCACAGACAGACGCTCTATGCAGTGCAATGCGTGGCTCTGACATCACGCTCTCCAACACTAACATGCACAACCAAAAACAGGACCAAAACACTCCAATCCTACAAGATGCCACGGAACATACAACCAACAGATGCTGGAGCACACACAAGCACACACGCACACACACACACACACACACGTGCGCGCACAGACACACACACACACACACACACACACACACACACACACTCCCATGACTAGCCATAACACAAATTGGAACAATGGAAGACAGACATGGGAACAGCAGGCAGGCACCCCTAAAAAAAAGACGCATGGCAGGCTCAAAATACATGAAATCAAACACAAACAATATATAGAAGGCACTGCTCACATACGTTGCTAGACAATACAACCTACTCACACCCCGAACCCACACATTCAGGGCACTCACCTGCTTACTCCTCCTCCTCCTCCTCCTCCTCCTCCTCCTCCTCCTCCTCCTCCTCGTCCACAATCTTTCCCTCTAATCCACATGTCATACCACCAGAACACTTTCAATCAAGAATATATCCTTTAAATAATACTTTTTCACGTGAAAACATAACCATTCTTTAAAATAGACACAACTGCACCTATTGTACAAGCATCTATCTTTTCTTCCAAAGCTCAAGAAGATGGCTTCCCATGCACGTTAACGGCACAACAAAACGACAACAGAGAAACAAAAACAAGTCCATGCAATAAAACCACACCTAGGGAGGATCTAGCTGCCTCTCCTACAGCACACAAATAGGCACAAAGATCACACCTACACCATGGGGCGTGCACCACACCCGTTTAAAAGACAAGACAATTCAGTCCACGCACCACTCATGTCAACAAGGAGAAAGGCTGGACACAGAAGACACATCTTCAGACCATCAACCATAAAAGACTCACTCCACTGCACACACATCCGTCATACCATTGTTCATTCTCTCCGGGTCTCTCAACTGCACAATTCTACAACAAAAAAGCTCATCCATCCTTGGCTAACAGACAATTCCCAAAAGCAACACACAGGGACCTCCTCACTCAATCACTCAAGATCAGGAACATCCCCATACCACGGCAAACACGGCCATGGCCACAAACCGCTTTGGATCACTGGACAGAGCATCCGCCTGCACCGTGAAATGCCCCAGGTTCCATAACAACCAATCATGAGTACCTCTCAGGTAGGCACAGCCATCGCCACTTCAAGCTGTGAAGAAAGCAGAGGATCCATGGTTCCACCTCTGCATCCCGTGCCTCTCCCTCTCCGTTCCTCTCTGTCAAACGATACAGAAAATCCACTGTCATGGAAAAACCTGCCATGATAGAAATCAACATCAGAAAATGCCATTCAGCCTCTCACCCTCCCTGCTTTTCCATGGACATTCCCCTTTCAAAGTCATTCTGCAAAAGCTCCATAGAGTGCTCATGGATACCACTGCCTTAGGAAGCACACTGTACATTTTGAGAAACGCTGTGCACGGATGAATGGCAAAAAAAAAAACACCACAAAATAAGGCCATCTGAAAAAGGACATCCACATCGTTACACAGTCTTTCATTCAGGGACATCCATGCAACACACATACCCAGACACTTTAAAAACGGGATCAACGCGATCCATCACACACACACACACCCCCCAAAAACATGGGAACTCAACCACCGCTCCAGCTTTCACAAGGAACCGGCCGCGGACAGCAGACCGTTCACATACCACAGAAGGAGGGCACACATGCACCACTCAAGAGACACAGCACAAGAAAAGGAGTACTATGCTAAAAATAGACATGGACAGCTTTTAGGGGACTCAAAAACACACTTTCTCTTCTTAAATAAAGAAGACAGATACTAAAAATAATTAACAAACAAGAAACCCATGTGGATAGCCCACTCCGCCAGAAAAATTCACAAATAAATGCCATGATGACAAGGAGAAAATACACATTTCTAACACAACCAAGACAAATGGTCTGACGAGGCTCCCCTAGCTCCAAGCACAAACACCACTCTTCACGTGGCCTGGCCCTCCCTTTGTCACACACTTGCTCTCACTCCAACATGGGACTCCTTCACACAAACACCACCCACCACGCGACAACAAACAAGGACGCCCTTGCCGGGAGCCGGTCCATGCTTGCTGTTTCAAGGGAACTGGCATATATGGCATACTTTTCTTAATATGTTTGCTCACCTTCTTGCACTATGTGTTTTAACCAAGGTCACCTCTGAGAAAGGTTGTTTCCCCAGGTAGGGATTTTCCCCTGAAGTTAGGGAGGGAATAAAACCCCTTAACTAAGTGCCAGGCGGGTAATTAATCACTTTAACTACGAACAATCATGCTTAAGCTACATAATCTTTACTCCCTGGAATGGAGATAAGAAACGCCCTAACCTTTGGAATAGAGATGGATGGGATTGAATCAACTGGTATAAATACAGATGTAACAAGACAGAAAGAGACAGACCTTAGAAGAGAACTCAGAAGACAGAACCTACACAAAACCTACAGACAGAAGAACTTCACTGGAGAGAACATGGCAAAAGATCCTGGACTGAACCTGACTACAGAAATTGGCAAGAGAACCTGACTAGAACCTGGTGACTGAACCTGGCTGGAGAACCTGTACAGAACCTGGCTAGAGATCCTAAGCAGAACCTCTCTGGAGATCCAGACCAGAACTTGGCTGGAGATCCTGGCTAGGCTGCTGATCAACTGAACGCTGTCTCCGTGTCCTTCCTTCTTCGCCGACTCCGTCCACACCTTTGGGGACCCCTGGACCTGCTGGGGTTGGACCCCGGCACGCCCTGACATGCAAGGGCCCTACCCAAGACTCCTTCACCCAAAGGCCTCCCATCCTGCACTGTCCTGGAACCTTCACGGCCCATCCAAAACTCCGTGGCCCTCCTGCCCCACGTGACAGAAACCCCTGCAGAACAAGACAGCCTTTCACAACCCCCTGGTCCAACACCATATTCACGACATACTTGTCCTTTTCCAACAACCTACGTGAAAAAATCCTTTGGGATGACCCAGATAGACACCACATGTCAGACACTGACCTCTGCTTCCAAACGACGACCAAAGGAAACAGGCCGACCACTCCTCTCACAAGTCACCCTGCATCCGCGGCAGTAGACCCAGGACTCACAGGCAACACAGGGACACGGAGGCTACACTGAAAAGACAGCATATCCACACAACGCTTTCTTACACATGGGCGTGCCACACAACATATATTCTTCCTGTCACTTCCAAACACCACCCACGGACTAGACTTGTCATAACCCAGGAATCAAACAACAGAAAACACCAACGACGCCTAACACACAGGAACACACAACCTTCCAGCGATAAAAAAAAAAAAACCACGCTCACCCAGGAGGTGGACGACACACTCTTAGGCTGGACCACACTCGCCAAAGATGAAAGCACACACCATCTTCCTCATGAACCAGCTAAACACACAAGAACCAAAGGGATCCAAGCACAACATTCCAATCCTCTTTACAAATACTAAATTACTTCACCATCTCACACAACATCAGGACCAACACATGAAAAATCACACACACACACACACACACACACACACACACACACACACACACACGAATCCTATCTACCTGTCCCAAATCAACAAACACAAAGCCAGCCTCCAGAATGCCTGACTTTCACTGCATGGGTCAAAACTTGGGAGGACTCCATGGTCCTCCATGCCCCAGCTTCTCC
Source organism: Myotis daubentonii (assembly GCF_963259705.1). Classification (NCBI taxonomy): domain Eukaryota; kingdom Metazoa; phylum Chordata; class Mammalia; order Chiroptera; family Vespertilionidae; genus Myotis; species Myotis daubentonii. Next base: position 31,231 of record NC_081854.1, read on the forward strand.
ATCCCCTACAACACGCCACACACACATGTGATTCGATACCACACGCAAAGCACACAAACCTCAAGCTATGAGCCATCCAAGAAAAACACGTAACAGAGTCCTTTTCACCTACAAAAAGGAACAGCAATGCTTTCAAGACTCAACATGCGACACAGGCGCATCCACACACACAAACACGGAATGGGAATCACTCAAGAACACGACAGGAAACAACCTTTCTCGCAAAAACACAAAACACATCCTCATGAGCTCACCTGTCACTCTTTCAGAGACTCGCTCAGAAACATCCTGCCACACAGGCTGGGCTCTGCTGCATATCCAGTGCTTTGGCCAGACAGGTCATGCTGTGCTGTAGGTTCCTAGAACACATACATAGCAAGGGACTCACATCAGGCCAGGCCTTCACATACGGTCTCAGAGCCCCTTCCCAGCACACAACCCTTCTTTCTCCAAAGCCCTGGAAATCTCATCCCAAATTTGGAAGACAAAGAACTGCAAAAAGTAGATATGCACACACTTTCCTCCATACTAAGGCCACAGAAATTGAAAGACACATGTTTCTCTGGGCCAGAACACAATTTAATAGTCAACTATAACTGCTGTACTTGGCACTACACTTCGGCCTGCTTCGGCAGGGTGCTGTCACGGTAGTCGCTGGCCAGCTCAAGAAATCCTCGCTTGCCCTTTAAGACCTCATCGGAGGCGGCAGCCTTATTCTCGCACAGGCGGCCTGGCCTTCTCAGCAAACGCTCCTCCTCTCTGCACCTCCTGTCACTTCAACCCATGATCACCCTTCTCAAGCACAACACCTTCTTCCCTCTTCACGGCAGAAAGACGTCTGCCCAAGGACACGCTGGGAAACTGCCCAGGGAAGCTCCAAACAACAACGACCTCGCAGAGATGGCCAAACCGGAACGTCCGCCTTCCATAAATGACTTCCCCTAAAAAAAAAAGCAACAAACATTTCTACACCTGCCTTCACCACACATACTGGGAAGGAACCCAAACCACACCACGCACATTGTTGGGGGGGGATGGGGGGGAGACCCTCACACGCATGCACAGCACCTGAAAGGACCAAGGCCGCTGAAACCTCCACTCCCCCTCCTTAACTAAATCTTCCAGCAAATACAAGGTTGAGAGGAAAGCCTCCCCCTCCTCCTGTGTTCCAGCTGACCTTCTCCGTAAACCCTGGTACTTAGGTTTAGTCACAGCAAAGTTATGTTATCTCCTCCCGGGATCGGTTAATGTAAAGACAGACCACCCGAGCCCCCCAGGGAAGTGAGTCAGCTACGAAAACAAGCCTGTCCTTGTAAGAGATAAGTTATGAGTTAACTGATAACCCGGATTCCTACTGTCCTTGGGAAATGAGTCGACTACAAACACAGGCTGTCCTTGTGAGAAATGAATTATGAGTTGATTGTTAAACCAAATTCCTGCTTTCCAGGCCACTTGCGTGTGGTTTTTGCCTTTATAAGCTCATGCTTTGCCCTTGCTAAGGACTCCAGCCAGCCAGCACTTCCCTCGGGTTGCTGCCTGTCTGACTCCGAGTCCCTGCGCCGCGCTTGTAATAAAAGAAACCTCTTGCTTTTGCATCAAGTTCTGGTCTCCGCGCTTGACTTGGGGGCTGTCGCCTCTTCCGTCGGATACACCGGGGGTCCTGGGACCCTACACACCCACCACAGGGCTGGCACAACTCACCGCCCCCTCCAGCGCTCCGCCACAGCTCCCTCCAACAACTGCCAACACAAGTCCTGTGCAAACAATGGGACCACAGGACGACCATCCAAATGCCGCATCACCAAGGATCACGGCACAAACGAACCGACACCCAGCTTTCCAAAACCCACCATGTCACGAGGACCCCACACACACTCACGCAAACAGTCATGACCTGCATCGGACAAACGGCTTCCACCTACAACTATTCAAAACAAACACATGCAACACTCAACACAAGTCTAGAAAATTCACAATGACAATAAAACACTCTCACATCCATCTTTCTTTCTCTGCTCCCCTCCCTCCCTCCCTCCCTCCCTCCCTCCCTCCCTCCCTCCCTCATCAAAACCTATTTCACCAAGGACGCTACCACGGCACCCACCTGGACTCTTCCATCACACCCAACAGCCAGGGGGACATCGGCCTTCCCTCAACCTTCTCGCTCGGAACATCTTCGAAGCACAGGCAGAGATGAAGGAACAGAAGGACGGAAAACTGGGGGGGCGGGGGGGAAAACTCTGAAAGACCTTTTAGAAAACGAACATCACACACTCTTACAATTCTAATACGTGAAGGACACTTGCACACGCACAATGGAAGACCCATGGCAACACACTCCCATGCCAAACAACATCCCGGTCAGCTCAGAAACACACGAGGACACCAACACGGCACGCACCGACCACCTACATGCTCCGCAACATACGCACGTCCAAACACACCTCTCCCTCACCACCCACGCAAACCACACTCCAAAAACGCCACCGCGTGCACAAGGAAGCACCCAAAAACAACACATGCGCCCACTCCCACACCAACGGAACAACAACATCAACACACAACTCCACCACTTACCTCAGCCGACAGTGGGGGAGTCCGACAGCGGGGGAGTCCGACAGCGGGGGAGTCCCCTGCCCCACGAAGAACGCACGATGACACACACGGCTCAGGCATTCCACATCCATTCCATCAGCCCCACAACGCGTGGCTCAGCCGCAATGCCTACAAAAACCAGGCAGGGCAGGCGACGGTTTTTAAAGCCCTTTGGGCGGGATTTCCAACGGGGAACTTGGCGGGGCGGAGAATTCTTCGCGCATGCCCGGAGGACACACATTCCAAAGGGCTCACCCAAACTCAACAGTGCCCTGCAGCAAAACGACTGCCCACACGGAAATCCGCTCAAAAGCCACTTCTAAGGGTAAGGGGACCAACTCCATGGCTCCATCGAGCCAAACTGCAGTTATCCCTCAACCTTGGGGACAAGAAACGCCTCACAGAACCTCCCTTCCCTCATTGGGACACTGAGCCGCTGGGATCCTGAAACACAACCTGCACGCTCAGCGGACACGGCCTCTCAACCTCACAAACAACACAAGGCATCGCCTGCTGCTGCCAAACGGCTTCAGCGGCTGGGGCACACGCCTCCTCACTCCTAGCCAGTCGCATCTCACTTGCCCCACGACGCTTGCCCTTCTTCATCTCTGCTCACACTGAAACGGACACCGCTGATGACACCCTACTCCCAAGTGGACCACAAGCTACCGTTCGCCGGCCCTGGGACACACAGACCACCTGTCCTTGCAACACACGACAAGACCTTCGGCTTCCTGACATCACTCAACAACCAACAGTCGTACCTTCCTTTGCTCCTCACAGACGTCCCTGCAATCACGCATCACAGGCACGCACCACACTCAGCCGGCTCTACCAGCCCACACGCACCTCGGGCCAGTGGACAAGCTCCGTCCGCCGATAGAACACAGGCGAGCGCTGGATCCTCTGCACACACACCTCCACGGAAACGAAGCCCGAGAGAACAGCCGGCTCCCGCACCAAACACAAAACCTCACCCTTCCTCCCCATTGCAAACCTAATATCATCCAAACATAGACAAATCCCAACCACACAGCACCATCGCCTGCCCTTTCTACATCCACACCCACATTTCCATACCAGCGAACATTCACAAACCTCCACCCTCATCACCTCAACAATGGCCCATCCACCGATCCATCGAGCTTTGGCCCTAAGAAACCCCCAGCGCTGGCAGGGAACAACACCTTGCAGACACATTTCTTGGCCAAATGTCCAAAATGTCCTCTTCTGTTTGGCTTTGGGAAATGGCTGCCTTCTGCTCAACTGGATGCAACAGTGGGTGCACAACAAAACCACACACGTGTATGTGACTCACTTCCTTCCCCCAAAATACAAAACACTTACCATCCAAAATGCAGTAAGAAACATGACACCTTCACACAACAGCTGCCTGTCTCACTTACAGCATCACCAAACATGGGCAAACTTGCCACTGCCTGCCAGACGGACCATCCCACAGAACAATCAACTACTTCCAATGGAAAGGACATGGACCACACTTCAAAAGAAAACACTTGGCCAGCACCTCTCACTGGCTCATCACACTCAGCCTGGCTGGACCTGAAAACGGACCGAGCTCCCCTCATAGCCCACTCACTGAGCCCCCGACCACACCTCAGGTCGCACCACCAGGCCCTACCACTTCCATGCTCCCACTTACACTGACATCCGCCTCACTGCTCGCCTCACCGACCTTCTCATCTCACGGACTACCACCGCTTGGCCTCGGGAGCACACGGGACAACTCCTTCAAACACAGCCCGCCTCTCACCTCCACCACCACAGCGCCTCTACCCTCACAACATAAAGGAACGCCTTAGGGTTCCCAGATGCGTGACAATGAAAACTGGATCAACAGACAAACACAAACCACACACTCCACGAAACAATCTGACCACAAAACCTATCTCAGAGGACCGTTCTGCTATAAATACATACAAGGACGATGAAAAACACACAACCACAACAAAACCAGGGACACATCTCAAGCACATAAACAAGGAACACTCAGGGACAAGGGGTGTTGGAAGCAAAGTGACCCTCTGTCTGCGGATCCAACAAGAGGACTCAGCGGGTCCAAATACACAATCACGCCCCAAACACATACCTTCTGCACCACAAACCTTACCTTGGTCCTACATAAACCTCCTCCGCCCCTTCCTGCCTCCCTCCCTCCCTCCCTCCCTCCCTCCCTCCCTCCCTGCCAGCAACATTAGGACCCTTTCAAATACCCACAGGCACTTCCTCCTTCCAAATCCTGACAACTCGTCTCAACTACTTTGCACCCCGATGCTGCCCTTGCTCTCTCCTTTCTAAGGACCTTGTTTTAGACATTGAAAATCACAGGAGGACAGCTCAGTGCATGACTTCAAATCCAGGCATGCCTGAGAGGTGGGGTAGGAGGGACAAAGCAAAGTGGACAAAACCTCTGGGCTTCGGCAAAGAAATGAATAAATACAGTGAGGTGGCTGCAGGACACTTCAGGCTTAACCATTCACACAATCACAATACAGGGAGTTCTGCTCCGAGCCAGGGGGACAGACAAACAAAACTTCGAAGGGACAAAGATATTTCACAGCTACCTCAGTTCAGACACAAAAGAACAAAAGCCTGCATCCACATGCAAATGCATCTTTCTCGGGGAGCACATTGCCTGAGGACATGACGAACCACTAGAAACTCCTTTGCAATTCAAGGGTTGGCCTCTCAGGACATCCTTATGGGGGGCTTTTGGCCTGGTCCGTTGCTGAGGCCACTGCGCACCACTTCCCTCAGTGACTCATGCGAACTTGGAAACGGCACATTCAACACATCCAGGAATCAACAGACCACAAACATCCCATCTGCTTCCTCCTAATACAAAGTCTGCAATGCACTTCCAGGCCATCACGGACTCCAGCTCAAGACTCAATACTGGGATTCTAACCACATCCTGAGGGGAGGGGGGGGTGACCATGGGGGATGCCAGCTTTTCCAATGGCAGCGACCAATTCATTCCACAAAGCTTACATCCACCACCCACCCCATGAGAGGTACTCACCCAAGATGCTCAAACACCTGGGGAGGCATGAGCTCACCAAATCAAGCCTGCACAGGCACAGGGGCACAGCGGAAGGGAGGGAGGGAGGGAGACCACCCTCCCTCCTCACATGGATGAGGGACCTCACCCCCAACGCCATCCATCCTTCCAGGAAAAGAGCTTCACATTCTTCACATGGGAATGCCATGTTTTTCTCGGGGACTCACACACCAAGCCTCTGCCACCTCACACATCACACAGTTGCATTGCCAGCTACAAGCAAACCGTCCACAAAACCGGCTCTTCACAACATTGGGGACTGCTGGCCTCTGTTCCAACACACTTGCCTGGGGAGAGCAAAAACATGCACAACACAATGGACAGGGGGGCCGCGTGCCTCAGGGAACATGACAAATGGCAACACACCTTTTTTCCTTAGCACCATCTGAGCTGGGACTCGGTCACAGTCAAGCAGCAATTTCAGGGAGAGGTAGAGCCAGCCTTAGGCATTTGGGAGAATTGGGGTCCATGAAAAAAAGGCAGGCACACACACTAGGAGAAGGGACAAGGCCACAACACAACCAAGCCAGGGGTGCTCACATCTCCATGACACCAGGGAGCATCAACACTTGCATTTGCGTAACACAAACGAAATGCAAATAGCCCACAAAGGTCAGGATTTACAAAAGAAAGACAGGGAAGCCCTGCATTCAGGTGCAAAAGAAGAAAGCCCAGAGGGAACAAGGGGGCGGGGCGGGGGGGGGGACAACCTCACGAGGCCCTTGGGACGGTCACCCTTGGAGCCCAGGACTTACTCGATGAACCAACTCCAAGGGGAATATGGACCCGCACAGGGACTAGCAGGCACCACCATCTGCACCCTCGACAGGACATATGGAAAGGAACCCACTCGGACCCTTTTCACCCGCCCTACCTGGAAGTCTGCACTTCGTCTTCAACGCAGCTCCACACTCACTACAACACTTTCCGTCCGGGAATTCATTCTGCCGTTCCGGCGGGGAAAAACACGGGTTCCAGTACAAAAACGACGTAGCCACGGGATTCCCCCACCCCCCGCTTTCATACACCCGCTACCAAGGGGCACCTCTGCCCTCAATGCCCACTCAGGACCCTCACATCGGGCAGGGACGACAAGCACATCTCTCCATCACAAAGACACACACAAACATTCCTCCTCAGCGAGGTCTGGGCTCCCCCTGCTGGCCAGGCTGCGCTCCACATGCTGCTATTCACCTGCATCACACGCTCCTGAAAGCTGGACCCGCGGCAAAGGCTCACGGACGTCCGCCCGCCTCTCCAATTGGGAAAAATCCATCCTGGTTCCCAGAGATCTGTCACCTACTGTGTGTCCTGGTCCGAAAACAACTTCTTTCACGAGGCATGTCGACAAAAAGGATCTAAGGAGACATCTTCCTCAGCATACACAATGGATGGATTGTGTACCATCAGAATAGAAACATTTTAGAAAATGGGGAAGAGGGAAAATCGTTACAAAAACAGCACACCTGGCAGGTTAGACAATTTTTAAAACGAGCAAAAAAACAAGCACATGGACAGCTGGGGGTGCTCCACAGGCTCCCCTTGACAGCCTTAAGATCACATTCCCCTCCTAAGACCAGGTATCGCCATGGACATATCTTATCTAAGGAAAAATTGGGGGGAAACTACAGGTTCATTCTTCACTTAAACAACAGTTTCACGCCAACATGTAAAGTTCAAAAGCTGTGCTCCTCTTTCTTCACACCTTTGGAAAGGTCAAGAAAAGTTCCACACCCAGAGGCTCAGTCTGTAGTCTTTGAAAACTTCCAAACTTAAAATAGCAACGAATTCCGCACACCCCCCCCCCCATCTTCAATAATTTCACAGACCATGGGGAAGACACAGCAAAACCCCACAAACACCCGGACCTGGGATCACGGCCACAATACCAGTCACAGGGCCATGTGCTTACAGCTAAAACACATCATTTTTAGGACAACGTTCACTTCACCTGGGGAATGGGACACACAAAAAGGCTCAGCACACAAGACACAGGACAGACGGAGGGGTGGGTGGCTGTGGCTCCTGCCTGAGAAATAACAGTCGAAGCAGCAAAGGGGAGCCAAGCCTGAGCAGCCTCACCTGGGCCCCGCCACTCCTCCAAGACACTGTGGCACCTCCCGCATCACACCTGGGTGGGGGGGGGGGGGCCACTCACATCCTGCAGGAGCCACTCACCTCATGCTGAGCCTCACACCCGCCAGCACTCTAACCGCTGAGCCCTCAGGGGCATGCACCTTGGTTGAGGGCCCATCCCCAGTAGGAGGTGTGCAGGAGATAGCTGATCGATGTTTCTCTCTCATCCCTGTTTCTGACTTTCTGTCTCTGTCCCTCTCCCTTACTCTAAGTCAGCAGTTCTCAACCTGTGGGTCGCGACCCCTTTAGCGCTCCAACAACCCTTTCACAGGGGTTGCCTAAGACCATCCTGCATATCAGATGTTTACATGACCATTCATAACGGTAGCAGCATGACAGTGATGAAGTAGCAACAGAAATATTTTGATGGTTGCGTCACAACATGAGGAACTGTATTTAAAAGGCCAGAAGGTTGAGAACCACTGCTCTAAGTAAAAAATCAATAACATATATATTTTTTAAAAACATTATGGAACTTGCAAGCTCTCTCCAACATCTTCTTCAAAGGCTGCAACAGGCAAAAGGGGAAAGATAGATATGTAGATCAATAAATACATAAGATCTCAGTGTTTTCTAGACTTCCATGGCAAAAAAATTCACAAAATGAAAATGACAACAAGATCTAAAGAGCAGCAAAAAAAGCACACTCTGACAACCACAAGGGAAGCGTGGGGGCCCGACAGGAGGACAAGGGCATGAGTGCGGGTCCCGTGAGGCGCCACATGAACCTACAGCTCCGAGAACATGGAAGAGGGCGGAAATGGCAGAGTTGGTATTTTAAATGTCAGACGGCTTCACTCACCATTTCATGATCATTCCTTCCTTTGGGAATCAAAGGAGAGCTTCACTGGGCCATTCAACCAACAACACCTTGTGCCTCTGGGCCTGGTGCTGACCTTCCAGCTAAAGCCACTTGACTGTGACCAAAAACTAGACCCACCATTTCAGCGATGCTGTCAGGGCAGCCATCATGCCATCCCGGGAGAGAATGAACTCAAGGCTCTGGGTCTGCACCACGTCCCTCCCAGCACTGACAAGGGATTTACCGCACACCGCTGCACGGAGGTGGCCTTGAAGGTGAGTGAGCACCCTCCCTGCCTCATATGTTCCTTGCTGTCTTCTTTAACTAGAGAGTGCTGAGGAGTTCTTCTGGCAACCTCATGCTCTAGCATTGACAAACACCGGCTATTGCTTCCATTCACTTTTTCAAGTGGCCATTTCAAACCCTTCCCAGCCACCTGGACCACAAATACACATGTTCTCCTGGGCCTCTTGGCAGCACTTGCTACAGGCCGTTGCCCGTCCTAAAGGCAACTTTTAGAAGCAGGAACCAGTGCTTGTTCATTCATGAACTTTCTCACTCCAGCACAGTTCCATCCAGAACAAAGTCACTAACTGTGTGTGAAATGAACTGATGACAGACAACACATCTTTCACAATCAGAACATGGGGGCGTCCTAGCTCTTCTTCTTTTCACTCCGTTTTGCAAATAGATGATAGAAAAATGGGTACAATAACAACATTGGGTCTTTCCGTCTCTAAAACAGTCATTCAGAATGGGCATATGGCCCCTTGGAATGGACATATTGACAAGACCATTACACGATTAGGAAACTTCCTCATCAGGAACCTCGACGAGAGCCCTTGTGTCTCTGTCTGTCTTTCTGTTTATAGTGCAAATAAATCCAGGTGCAAAGACCTGGGCCTGTTTCCAAACCAGGGGGAGCCAAGTCCAAATGGAGGACCAAGGTTTGTGTATCTCATGGTCTCTCATACACTTCCCTCTCACCCAGGATCTCATGGCACTCACTGGGCACTGAGACAAAAGCACCACCGTTGGAGGGTGTGGAAGAAATGGGAAATCCACTCACCACCTCCCAGCTCACCTGCTTTTAAAGAGAAACATCTTTTTACAATGTCCCCTGAGCCACGTGGGCACCCTCTCTATTCTGTTGGGTGCTTCAGCATTCCCCCACAGCTGTCTTAGAACTGATCCCAGAGTCCCAATTCTTCAAACCACCTGCTTCTGTAGGTTTCTTTTTAGATGGGAAAGGAAATTGCATGAATTATGATGTGGAACTCTCATACAAAGGGAGTCATTTAAAAAATGATGGCATTTCCATGTGAAGAATGGGAACCTCATTCCCTACAACGACTGAGGGCTTGGGTGGGTGACCTGAAACTCTCAGAAGCAACCATTGAGCCACACCTTCACAATCGCCTTTTCCCACATCAACCCAATCCTGACACAGCACCTCGGGACCAGGGGAAATCTGCCAGTTCGGATATTGTTTTCTCTGCGTCTCAGCTGACTCCTCTCGCCCAGGTCAGGAGGGGCAAACCCCCACCCCCAGCCTCGCATTGGAAGACCACACAGTTCCAAGTGGCTCAGCACCTCTGGTGAGTATCTCTCAGGGGGTGAAGGAAAGCTTTGCACAATCAAGTCCTCATTCACATTAAAAATGTTGGTGTCCCCCATGCCCAAACCTCCACAAACAGGAAGGATCGGGTTTGAATAGTCACGCCTTGATTTGTTGAATACACCTTGTCCAGGTTGCAATGATTAGCCTTGATCTTCATGCCCAGCTTTCTCTACCATTTGTTTCCATTTCCAGTGTGAGACATCTCACTTCCTTTGGAAAGAAATGGAAAATTCTCCAGGATGCGATGCTCCGCTGTTTGGGTGTAGATGTGCACACACGTTTTAAACAGAGATACTGTGAACGTTCATGAACTGGAATTCTCACGATGACTACAGAAGACAAGTGCTGGGCGTTTTCAGTAAAATCTGATACCTTTTGGGGGGAGGATAGGAGCAGATTTCACACTTTCCAGTTTTATTTTATTTTATTTTATTATTATTTATTTTATTTTATTTTTCAAAGCTCGGTTTATGGAGGGCGTGGGGTCTGTGGAGCCCCAGGAGTTACAGCTGGGCATCAGCCTGGAGGGACAGCAGTCCAGGTCCAGGGGGCAGACAGGGGTGGGGCCTCCACAACCTGGGTCTACTTGAAGGTGTGACTCTCAGAGCCACCTCGACCAAAGCCTTTGGGTCCGAACATGGCGGGGTAGCAGGGGTGGTTGCAGTAGGGCTTGCCTTCATGCTCGGAATGGCCACCCGAGGTCAGGGTCTTCCCGCACTTCTCACACTTGAGGCAGGGCCGGTGCCAGCCCTTCCCCAGGGACGTCACCCGCTCCGCAAAGTACACCTCCTTCTGGCACTTGGGGCACTTGGGCATGGCGGCGGCGGCGGCGGCGGCAGCGCGGGCGGACAGACGGCGGGAACCGGGAGGCGCACAGACTGTCCAGTTTTATTTTAAATCTGTTCTTCTTGATCTGAGACAGAAAGGGACAAGGAGACAAAGAGAAACAATCAGGTGATGGGGGTGGCCTTAACAGGAATCAAGGGGACTTCTTCATTCATAGGTCAACACTCACTCATTGAGCCTCGCTTGCTGCGCTGTGTGTTGCTATTTGGATGACCCGTTTCTACAAAGACAATGCGGCCCTGGCTGGGTAGATTACCATTATACCCCCCCCCCCCCGCCTCCATGCCAGGGGGATGAGAAGCTTTACCTTGTTAGTGTTCCAACATTGCTTTGAACATCAGGCCTGTTTCCATCATCACAACAGGTGGGAGCTGTGCCATCAGTACAAGCCTATTTCTATCTTCTGCGTATTGCTTCATAACATAGAATGAAGGGAAAACCAGGCAGATTGCCTCGACAATGGGGACCAGTCATTTAGCAAACATTCTGCTTTGGTGACAACACATGACCCCCAACAGTTCCTTGGGCAGCAATACACAGTAATACTTACCAAGTTGCTAAACATTTGCCAAGTAAAACATTCACACTTACAAACTTTTTACCATGCTCATTCAATTACAGTTAGGAAGGCAACTTTGTACAACAAATGTCATTTTCTAAAATAAAATCTATGTATAATACAAATGTATAATACATCAAACAGATGACTGCTGGCTCGGATTTATTTTTCATACACATAATAACCACATAGAATAACTTTGAGATCACTTTGCAAACAACTGCTGTGTGAATGGATGTACAAAGGGCTCTTGGGTCTTGGGCAGAGTCACCATGAAGTAGGTGCTGTGTGTAGAAATGCAATACCGGGTTCTGGAGTCAAAAACCACTGAGAACGTACCTCCAGGAGGATACAAGGAACCAGCATGTGGCCACAGGTTCCCAGATGTCACCTCTACATGCCACTGCGGCATCGATTATCTGTCTGTCCCTCGGTCTGTGTGTCCCTTGGTCACCGACACCAGCTGAGCCTGCTCCCATCTTCTCAGTGGGGAGACTCTGGGAGCAGCGACGCAACGCAGTAGAGGGGAGCACGTGCAGGACCCTCCTCCTCATTCACGCCTCACTTTCCCCTGCTCCTCCCAGCCTCGCTCCCCAAGATCCTAACCCCTAACGTGGTGGCTTGGGAGAAGCTCCAAGGACCATGCTAGAATGGCCTCATCGTGTTCTTTCAGGACCTTGCCAGCTGAGGGACACTCAAACATTTTATTTTTATCTTATAGACACATCACAAGGAAAAACATCAGCGTAGCTGAATGCTCTGCTCATCATGGTGCCTTTCTTTAGGGGTATGATGCTTTTCCACAACCTCCAAATCTTTTCCATCTTTGTACTATTTTCTTGTGTATGTTTTTGTTAATTCTTACCACAGGATATGTTTTTTACAGAGAGAGGGAGGGAGGAGGGAGGGAGGGAGGGAGGGAGGGAGGGAGGGAGGGAAGGAGGGAGGGGAAAGAGAAGAAACAAAAAAGCAAAGATGAATGTGCAAGAGACACATGCATCTTTGGACACCAAAGGAGCCAAGACCGGGGCTGGCCATAAAACATGCATCCCAGGTATGTGCTCTGGACTAGGAATCCCACCAGAGACCATTCCCTGGGCATCCGAAGGTCTAACCAGCGAACAACACTGGCCAGGGCTATTCCTTACGCTTAGCAGATGAGAACACATATCACTCTTTCTTCTGGCAGAAGGCAGCCAATCTAGGATGATCACTCATCATTGATCTTTCTCTCTGAAATAGTAGAAATGTATCTTTCTAAAAAACCAACTGTGGCCCTGGCCAGTGTGCCTCAGTGGGGAGAATGTCAGCCTGCAAATTGAAGGGTCCCTGGTTCGGTTCCAGGGCAGGGCACATGCCCGGGTTGCGGGCTCAGTACCCAGTGGGGATGGGGGCGATACAGGAGGTAGCTGATCCATGATTCTCTCTCATCATTGATGTTTCCATCTCTCTCCCTCTCCCTTCATCTCTGAAATCAATAAATATATATTTTTAAAAAACACACTGGGTTTCAACACAAAAGTTTAAGTTGAATTTTTTTCTCACGGTACTAACATGTTCCCATGATAACCTGCATCTGGAGGTGCCATCAACAACAGCCTCCCTGGTACTGACGGCATCAATAATGGCAGCCCACAGGGGAACGACTGCCTCAGGAATGGCCTACAGGGCCGCTGAGTCTAGTGGGAATAACACCTTCTCCAGATACCCCTGCACCTCGCTGCACAGACTGGCTGCCTCCATAATGGTGTCATCCAAAGCACTGGCTGCCGCAATCACAACGGCCGCCGGCTGACTGGCTGCCTCAGGGAAGGAGACGGGTCCGGTACTGGCTGCCTTGTTAACGGCGGCCGCCCCAGGACTGACTGCTCCAATCATGGCAGCCTCTAGGTTACGGACTGACATAGTGAACGCACAGCTTCCCCATGTCACTGCAGCAGCCAAGGCCTCCCTTTGCAGGGCTGGGACAGGAAAGGGTGCAAAAGCCAGACCCGTGATTTCAGTCCATCCAGGGAAGGAATAATTGCACCCTGGACAGCCTCGATGATTTTGTAGGGTTTTCTGTAGGTTTTGTTTTTTGTTTGTTTGTTTGTTTGTGGTTTTGTGGGTAGAATTTTTCATCAAATTCACAGGACATTAGCTAAAAGTTCAGCACCACGGACAGAGGCACAAGGTGTTATTCTTTGAATGGCCACATGAGGGCAGCAGAGGATCGTTTTCGCAAAGGAATTGGCTAACAGCTTCCTTAAAGGCAGTGGTTCTCAACCTTCCTAATGCCGCCACCCTTTCAAACAGTTCCTCATGCTGTGCTGACCCCCAACCATGAAATTTTTTCGTTGCTACCTCATCACTGTAATGTTGCTACTGTTATGAATCGTCATGTAAATGTCTGATATGCAGGATGTATTTTCATTGTTAAACACTGAACATAATTAAAGCGTAGTGATTCATCACAAAAACAATATGTAATTATATATGTGTTTTCCAATGGTCTTAAGCGACCCTGTGAGAGGGTCGTTCGACCCCCAAAGGGGTCGCGACCCACAGGTTCAGAACCTGTTTCCCAGAACGCAATTCCCCGCCTACCGCCTGGTCCTCTCGCTAAGGAGGCGAACACATGGGCCTGGAAGACAGTCCGGGACCTGAATACCATCGGGCGGAACAGGGACTCGGTCAGACGGCAGGAAGGCCGCGTCACCCCAACACCTGCCCCGGCTGGGGGCTCCCGGCTCCCGGGGTCCCTCCGATACGCCGCGGGAATCCAAGCCCTGGACACCGCCCAGCCGCGCCTTGGCTGAAGGCTTCTTGACGGACACTCGCAGGACCCAGGGCAGCCAATCACCACGGGGGGTTGGAAGCGCGGGGCGGACTCTTTCCACAGGATTCTGCCCTGGACTGGCAGGAAGGCTCCACCCAGCGCCCCGCCCTTTTCGCGTTTCTGACCGCCTATTGGCGGGCCGGACCCCGAGACCGCAGCACTGATTGGCGGATGGCGCTGACGCGCTCTGGAGGCGGGAAGCTCCCCCTCGCCCCGCCTCACACATCCTGAGGGCGGGAGCGCGCGGCCGGGAGCGCGGGTTTGAGGGGACCTCGGCCAGGTGCGCAGCGCGGCTGGGAGACTGACAGGAAAACCGGGGCCTCGGGTGGGAACCCCTTTGCCGCCGGCCTTCAAACCCCAGCCGAAGACCCGGGGTGTCCTCCCGAGAGGCCCCCAGGCCTGTCAGCCTCCAGGGACCCCAAGTCCGCTAACCCGGAGGACCCCCGGTCTCAGCGCCCAGAGGAACGCTCAATCCCCCAAAGCTCAGACCCAGCACACCCCGAGCCCGGGCTCCCTAACCACGGCACCCAGGAAGACCAAATCCCCACCTCGGAGACCGAAACCCTGGAGCCTGTCCCTGAGACCCCAAATCTCTGTGCAGGAGCCCCAAATCCTCTGACCCGAGCACCCAACTTTCCTGGCCAGAAAGACCCGGATCCTGTCCCGCGGGCCCGTCTCCTCAGCCGGCGACGTCTCTGCCCCTTGAGGCGCCTCCTCCCGCGTCCATTGCTCCCGAATCGCGGGTGCCATTCCCGAACCCGGTTCCTCTCGGCACAGCCCCCCACCATTGTGAGGGCGCCTCCACCTCCACCCCCAGGGCCCTCAACCCCCACACCGCGCCCCTCAGTCCCCCCCCACCGCGCCCCTCAGTCCCCTCAGACCCCACCTGACCGCGCCCCTCAGTCCCCCCACCGCGCCCCTCAGTCCCCCGACCGCGTCCCTCAGACCCCCGCCGACCGCGCCCCTCAGTACCCCCACCGCGCCCCTCAGTCCCCCCTGGGACGCCCCAGCCACCGCGGGAAGGAGGCGCCCCCTGGTGGGTCTTAATGGCCGCGGCCCCGGCCCCTGGTCCTGGTCCCGGTCTGTCCGGGGGTGGGGGTCGCCCTGCCCGGCGGGAGCGGGTCCCTCAGCGCCTCCTCCTCCCACAGGCACCGCGGCCTCGGGCTGGGGCTCGGGTGGCGGCCATGAACCCCGACAGGAGCCCGCAGGAGCGCCCCGAGGAGGCGGGGAGAGCGGGGCGCAGGCCCAAGGTGAGGGGGTCCGCGGGGGGGTGGGAACAGGGTGGAGGTGGGGCGCCCACCCACGGGCCCGGGGTGACAGACGGACGGACGGACGGTCTCTCCTCCAGCCCAGGGCCGCCTGCAGGGACGTGTCCGTCTACTTCTCCCGGGAGGAGTGGGCGCAGATGGGCGCCTGGGAGCGAGCGCGGCACCGCAACGTGAAGAGCAACTACGAGGCGCTGCTCAGCATCGGTGACCGCGAGGGGGGACGGGGCCGCGGGGGGTGGGGGGCTCCGTCCAGGGCCCCGGCTCCGCCCCGCCCGGCGCTGGCTCTGCTGTTCGTCCCTCAGCTCTTCGCCCGCAGGACAGACTCTTTCTTTCTCTCCTTCCAGGCCTCAGGGCCCCTCGACCCGCCTTCATGTGTCGCCGCGGGAGGACGGCCAGGCCCGGGGCGGAGGACTCCGAGGACTCGGATGACGAGTGGACCCCGAGGCCGCGAGGTGCGGGCGGAGGGCGCGCAGGTGCCTGACCCCGACCCGGTGTCGGTCGGGCGGCCTCTCGGGAGTTACCGGGGAGGAGCAAGAGGCAGAGCAGTTACACACCAGGGGCTGTTCACATAAACCCCTTTTTATGAAGCATTTATTTTACAGAGAGAGAGAGAGAGAGAGAGAGAGAGAGAGAGAGAGAGAGAGAGAGAGAAACCTCCATCGCTGCCTCCTGCCGGCCCCCACCTCACGGTTCATAGGTCGAGGCTCAACCACTGAGCCACACTGGCCAGGGTCATAGAACCTCTTTCAATGTGTAACAATAATTATATACAGATTTAGTGTTGACACTATCACAGAGGTTCCCCCATTTCTCCCCCTTTTCTCACCTTCACCCAGACCCAACCCCCAAATCTACAATAATAAAACTATAATATGCAAATCCAGGGAGGACCAGCTGAAGGACCGGCCAGATGACCAGGCTATGACACCCACTGGCGTCAGGCCAGCCAAGGCCTGTGAAACGCAATTGGCCCGGCCCCACCATCCCCCATGATGCCCTGCAGAGACAGGCCCAGGCCACTAGCCACTGGGTGATCAATAGGGGCTCCCCGTCACCCCAAAGAGGGAGGCCCAGGCCACCAATGCAGAGCTGGGGCTGCTGAACCGGACCTCCCTCTGCAGGCGATGGATCACAGGGCTCCCAGACTGTCAGAGGCACAGAGGGCACAGGCCGGGCTGAGGAATTCCCCCCACCCACCACCACCGCCATTCCCCCGGTGCATAAATTTATAATTTTCGTGCAATGGTGCTCTAGTATATATATTTTTTAAGCTGTTCTCTCTCCGGGAGCACACACACCCCTCACCCTTTCCCCTCTACTCCCCCCGCCCCCCTCCCCAGGTGGGCATCTCCTAAACTAAGAGACCCAGGAGACTTGCACCAAGGAGTACGGGCAGCGGCAGCTCATTCAGGCTAGCCCCCTGAACCTGTCTCCAAGGCCCCTTTTCTATGACATTCCAGTGAGCCAAAGCCGCCCCGCCTAGGCTGAACTCTTTCCTTTAACCTTTCTAGAGCAACACAGCAGCCCAGCCTAAGCTCTCTCCTGCTGCTGCTTCTATCCTTGTTTCACTGTCCCCAGTTTTAATAAACATTCTCTCAAAATAAAAATAAATAAATAGCCATGGCTGGGTGGCTCAGTTGGTTGGAGCATCCTCCCATACACCAAAAAGGTTTCGTGATCCATCCCCAGTCGGGGTGTGTATGGGATACAACTCATCGATGTTTCTCTGTCACATCCATGTTTCCCTCTCTTTCTTTCTCTTCTTCTCTCTCTAAAATCAATAAACATATATTCTCAGGTGAGGATGAAAAAATAATAATAGAGGAGTATAAATGGTGGTGGAAAAAATAAAATAGAATAATAATATAATTGTATAGTTATAGAACATTAACAAGTAAGTATACAAAAATATAAAAGTGAGTAAAAAATAACTAATTCAGAAGAGTTGTCATCACATAGAAGGAGGAAGGTTTGACAGGTGAGCAGTGCTCTAAGACCTGCATGGGGAATAATGGGAAAATTATTACTGATGGTAGTTAGGGGGTTGGGTTGTGGGCCAGGGTAGGAAGTAGTTCATCGTTGTATCAAGTTCCATTTCAGCCATGGCATCATCTGCCAGGTTGCATGAAAGTCTGGTTGGTAGGGTCTGTAGTTCCATGGGTCTGAGGTTGAAACATAGCTGAAGTCACAATGTTATCTCTAACTTGCCCGAAACTCTGTTTATGTGGTGACTAGACCTGAGTCTTTGTCCCTAAGACTGTGTGATGCTGATCAGAATCTAGTGACTAGAGAAGGTGGGCACAGTCCACATGTGCAAAGGAGGAAGGATAAGAAAGAAAGGAGGCAAGGTGGTCCTGGTGCCATCGGACTGGACAAGGCCAGTGTGAAGACAGAAGACAGAGAGGAGAAAGGGCCAGGTTGCAGAGTAGAGATTCTTTGCAGTTACATGACCTTTATTATACTTGTGTCATGAAAGGCCAATTTTTTATTTTTTGCTTTTTAGGGCATTTTTATTTTTTAAATCCTCACCCAAGGATATTCATTGAATTTAGAGAGAGGAAGGGAGGGAGACAGAAAGGGAGACAGAAACATCAATGTGAGAGAGGAACATCCATCAGTTGCCTCCTGTGTAGGCCCCAATAAGGATCAAACCCGAAACCTTTCGGTGTAAAAGATGATACTCCAACCAACTGAGATGCCCAGCCAGGGCTAGGCCACTCTACACAAATGAAAGAGAAACATGCAAATTGGTGTCACTCTGCCAGGCCCATCAGCCAATCAGGATACACATGCAAATTAACCCAACAAAGATGGCAGTTAATTTGCATAACCAGGGCAGCCGCTGAGGGAAGACTGAAGGCTCTGGCTAGAGTGAAGACTGAAGACTGAAGAGGCTTGGCTTCTCCTCTGCGGCTGGATCAATGGCCTGGGACCCGGGTGCCAGAGGAAAACCAGTGCCGGCAGCCAGGGGAAGGAAGACCTATTGCGTGAATCTTCGTGCAACGGGCTTCTACTTTAAATATATATATATTGAACAGAGGATGAAGTACAGATGGGGTTTTGTCTATTTTTTTAAAATATATTTATTGATTTCAGAGAGGAATAGAGAGAGATAAAAACATCAATGATGAGAGAGAGCCATCGATTGGCTGCCTCCTGCACACCTTTGGGATGAGCCCGCAACCCAGGCATGCACCCTTGGCCGGAATAGAACCCAGGACCATTCCGTCCGCAGGTTGACGCTCTATCCACTGAGCCAAGCTGGCTAGGGCTATTTTTAAACATTTTAAGAAAATTAGCTGATGCTCCCAATAAAAGCATAAGCCTAATGAAACCTCAGAAAACATTTTCCAATCATCCTTGGTCTGTCCTGGGATTACTCTATAATTCAGAATTCTGAAAGATAAAAATCTCCAGATTTTGAAACAATTACCAACCAAAACTGATTTCTCACCCGGCAGGCGTGGCTCAGAGATTAAGCGTCGACCTATGAACCAGGAGGTCACAGTTTAATTCCCGGTCAGGGCACACGCCCAGTTTGATCCCTGGTGTGGGGTGTTCAGGAGGCAGCTAATCCATGATTCTCTATCATCATTGATGTTTCTCTCTCTCTCCCTCGCCCTCTCCCTTCCTCTCTGAAATTATATGTATTATTGATTTCTCACCATCTTTTAGCTAAACCTTCTTGGGTGGCCTTCAGAGTGGAACAGAATAAACATCAGAAGGTGAGTATTTCCCAAATCCTGTGGAAAAGAAAATCTTCCTCCTGGATGCAAATGCAGGGAAGAGGAGGAAAAATCACAGTGCACCCTAGGAACTGCCACCTTCCTTTCCTGACCTCTTCAACAAAATGCCCAATATCATCTTAGTCGTTAATAACATCAGCTACAATAGTAGCTGCCACGGGTTTTATCTTCACAATGCTTCAGACTCTACGAATTCTACGTGAATAAACTCACTTAAACCTTACCACAACCCTATGAGGTAGGTACTATAACTATCACCATTTCTGAAGAGGAAACTGAGGTTTCAGACATATACAAGTGTTTGATTGTATGTCTGAAATCACAGTATCAGTGGTCGTGCAATCTAATCCATAGCTTCATCTCTAAACCACTTACAAGCTCATTAAAATTTCCATAGTTTTATGCACTTTCCACTGTCTTATCCATACATGATTACATCTTTCACTGACTGATGATTCCAAACACAGTTCTTCTCTGCTATGCTGCAGTGAGAGATGCACTAAGACTTCCGACTTGGAGAAGCTCACTGATATATAGGCAGTTTGCACGGTACATGGTCCCAGATGAAGATGGATATAGCAACCCCAGCATCAGAGCCTCCCAGTCAAATAAAAGAAGGCATCTCTCAACTCTGGGGAGCTTCAGGTTTGACGATTCAGAAATAATAAACAATAAAGTGACTTAAGAACTTCATAGAGAGGACACACTATTCAATAGAAGCTCATCCATCTGGAACTGGTTTTGAATGCTCGACCAGTCAGAAAAGTATGGCTTCTTTCTCTGAGCTCTAATTAGGCCAGTGTCATCTTGTTTGAATCATTGGCTCCGCCTGCCTGCCTCTGCATTGTGAGCTCTTTGGTTCACACCAGATTCTTCTCAGAAGTCCCAGGCCCAGCTCAGGGTCCCTGAGGGCCCCCTGAATGTTTGCTGAAAGAGTGCTTTCAAATTTACAAATTAAACTAGAGTAGGGTCAAAGAATAATGAATATAAATTACATGTGATTTCAAATACAGAGACGACTGAGAGGTACATTGATAGCAGGACTGTAATTTGACATTCACACTGTATCAAAGAGCTCACAGAACACTTTGGTGAACACCGTTATATGTCATGTTCATTATAACATTAAGAATTAGCATGTTATAGGTCAGGAAAATGAAGAGAACTAGCTAGTAGCACAACCTTATTCAAACAGAATTGGTGGGAACCAACTACTCTAATTACAAATATTCTTTCCGTGATATAGTCAATGGCACTTTTTAGCATAATTTCCTTTATTGTCATGATAGGTTTCTGCCAGCCATTTCGTTTTTTTTTTAAAAAAATATGTTTTTAATGATTTGAGAGAGAGAGGAAGGGAGAGGGAGAGAAGCATCCGTGAGAGAGAAAAACATGGATCCGTTGCCTCCTACACAGACCCCAACCTGGGATATAACCTGTAACTGGGGCATGTGCCCTGATCGGGAATGGAACCGGCAACCCTTCAGTTCAACCAACTGAGCTACACCAGCCAGGGCTCTGCCAACTATTTCTTTCTTCCTTTTTTTCTTAATCCTCACCCAAAGATATTTTCTCATTGATTTTTAGGGGGAATAGAAAAAAGAGGGAGAGAAAGAGAGAAATATCGATGTGAGAGACACACATAATGACTGGTTGCCTCCTGCATAAGCCCAGACCAAGGTCCAGGCCAGGGAGGAGGAGCCTGCAACCAAGGAACTCGCGCTTGACGAGAATAAAACTCAGGACTCTTCAGTCCGCAGGCCGCCACTCTATCAACTGAGCTACACTGGTTAGGGCCCCAACTATGTCTTATTCTCTTCCCAGTATCCTTCACTCTCAATGTTCTATAAAAAAAAGATCCTTAAGGCATGGGTTCTAAGTCTTCGATTCACAACCACATTGGCCATTTCTTTTTCCTCTAATATTCATACTTCTCAGGTATTTCGAAGAGTTGTTGAAGTATTAATTAAAGTCATCTATGTCAAAATATATCATAAACCCTACATAATTAAATAAATGCATGTTACCTTTTAATATGTGACTTTCACACTGAAGGCAAAGTCCAGGGCGCCATTAAGTACTGAGTCCAGTTTGAAGGAATTGTCAGGAACAGCAACTTTGTTGACCACAAGTGGCTCAGAGCAGACCCAGAAACCAGTGCCCCCTCCTGGAGAAGCAAGTACCTCCGGACAGCACCCTAGATCAAAATTCGGTAAGTTAAATAATTTGGAGATTTTCAGTTGCACTAATTCCTCTAGAAAGGCTGATCAGTATAGCCTAGGTATGTGGGGTGGACTTTGCATAGGCCTGGATTTGAAACTGGAGTTAGCACTGAATCTTTGAGCTAATCTTACAAACTCTCTGAGCTCCTAAATGCTAATGTATACAGTGAACATAAGAAAACATGGGACACATATAGTTTGAAAGCATTAAATTAAATTTCAAACAATTGACACATGCAAGTTGTCCAGTAAATCCATCTGTGATAATAGCAACCATATTCTCTTGGTGTTGTGTGCTCAGGTCTTTACTTAGATGCTCTCAATACATACTTTATGAATGACCAAAGCTTGGGAGGTTGAACCTGATAATGGGAGCATCTAGAAACTAAAATTGAATCAGCCATCGGTAGTCAGTATGGAGTGCTAGTCTTTTAGTGAACGGAGGAAAATACCAGATAATATAAGAGAACAGGTGATCATTTGATGGGAGGACATTGTGTGTTTTCTGATAAGATAGGGACTCATGTTCCAGACCTCATCCGCTCAGTCACCTGCCCTTCTCCCATGTAGACCTCAGGAGAAAGGAGATCGAAGTGAAGACGTATAGCCTACGAGAGAGGAAGTGTTGTGTCTACCAAGAGGTCAGCGAGCCCCAGGACGATGACTACCTCTGTAAGCTCACCCTCACCAAGGAGCATGTTATGTCCTTGATGCAATAATTTCACCTGGTCTTTGGGTGCCCAAATCATTCCCTTCCTCTCGTGACCGGGAATACAGGATTGAGGCTCACTGATGTGAGCTCTTTCCAAAGCTCTTCATGTCCAGGAACATGCAGTGTACCCTTCCTATTCCCTGTTGCTCTTGCCTCCAGATTGTGAGAAGTGTCAGAACTTCTTCATCGACAGCTGTGCTGTGCATGGGCCTCCTACGTTTGTAAAAGACAGTGCTGTGGACAAGGGGCATGCCAACCGCTCAGCCCTCACTCTGCCCCCTGGGTTGAGAATCGGACCATCAGGCATCCCTGAGGCTGGGCTTGGAGTGTGGAATGAGGAATGTGATCTGCCCGTGGGCCTGCACTTTGGCCCTTATGAGGGTCAGATCACAGAAGATGAAGCCACAGCCAACAGCGGCTACTCCTGGCTGGTGAGAAGTTTACCTCTTCCCTGTCCTCTGGCTTCCCCGTCCCTCCTGTGGCTTGGGGGGCCCCCACCTTCTACATGCTGGGACATAGATGGGGACCATATGGTTAGTTAGCTCTGTGTACTGAGCGGACTTTGCATGAACATGGAGCTCCTCTCTAAGGATCAGAGGGTAAATGGGAGCAAAGTGGTACAGACTCCTCCCTTGTGAGGCTCCTGCTTAGTGGACAAATCGACTCAGACGTGTAGATGATGAGTAAGATAAATATCCTGTGATCACCATTGGCAGTTGAATCAACATGCAGGCTGAAAGAGATTTGATGACAATAGAGTAAACTAATTATCCTATTATGTACACACAACCACACACACACACACACACACACACACACACACACACACACACACACAAAGCCTTTAACCTCTTTTCCTGAAATGCAGATCACCAAAGGGAGAAACTGCTATGAGTATGTGGACGGAAAGAATACATCTCAGGCCAACTGGATGAGGTAAGATCACTAGGCTTCTAGGTGCCAGAGAGGACACTCATGCCTCACAGCCCACACGTCTGTCCTTCCCATCATGCCTCCCTAATGGTCGCCATCAGTCCTCTGTTCCCCTTTTTCCTCCATACAGTGATCTTCAACATCAAGAGACATTTAGGAAAAGAGGAGGTAAAAGTACAACATATGTCCTCAAAATACAAGTCTCCAGTTTGGGCACTGACTGGGAAAACCTTGAGGACCCTGGATTACTCTGTGATTTATCTAATGGACATTAGTTAAACACCTACTATGTTCCAGTTTAGAGGAAGGAATTCATTACTTACACAGATCACACAATCCATGACCCTAGAGAGGACTTATTGAAGATGGACATGAAAAATTTTATTTCATTAATATTTAACTATAATTTTCCTATTTTTCAAGAAGTGCCCGGTGCCCAGATAGCCTTAATCCAAGGATAGTCTAAACCTGTGAGGGCAGCACATCATCCCAGCCTCAGTTCTAACTACAACTGGGTGTTGGAGCCGGCAGAGTAATAGTGCTCATGGCCCTTTCCTGAGGGGCTCTCTTGTATCAGAGGAGACAGATTATGAATAAACGACTATTGTTCTGTGTTATTTTTCTAACACAGAGAGACCTCCACGTTTCTGTGGGAACCTGGGGGAGGCAACTGAAGGATGCCTTCAATAAAGTGTGGGGAGACTCAGGAAAGGCCTCAGAAGAGAAGGTAGACTTGGGCTGAGTGTTGAATGATGTGAGCTGATCCAGAAGCAGAGTCCTAGATCAAGCACCAAGTTCTGCGGTGTGACACAGAACCGGATTTAGAGCTTAGAGAAGCTAGAGGTCACAGGGTTTGATGGGGAAGTCGGAATCAGGCTTTGGAAATGGCATTAGGCAGGATGAGCAATGTGAGCAGGACTTAGAGACAGAAATTCACGTGACCTTGTGACAAAGGCTCGGACATTGAACAGAAGCTTCCCCAGGAGCGTGGGTGTGGGTGCCATCAGAGCTGAGGGCCTTAAGCTTCAGTGAGGAGCTGGACACGAATATGACAGGTAGCAGAAATTCATCACCTGTGGTTTTCTTTCCTTTCATCTGCCTCAACCCCAGGTACGTGAACTGCGCCCGGGATGACGAAGAGCAGAACCTGGTGGCCTTTCAATATCACAGGCAGATTTTCTACCGAACCTGCCGGGTCGTGAGGACAGGCTGTGAGCTGATGGTCTGGTATGGAGAAGAGTATGGCCAAAAGCTGGGCATCAAGTGGGGCAGCAAGTGGAAGACAGAGCTTGTGGCCAGGAGAGGTGGGCACCACTCTTCTTCAACATGGAAAGAAAGAATTCTTAGAAGTTTTCAGGGTCCAACTCTCAAGTGGAGTAAAATCCACTCTAGAGTCAGCAAAGCTTCAAATCAGATGCTTCAGAAATGGATGATTCATCACATAGGTCTTTGATTCTTAGGAACAATTTTAATACTTTTATTTTTGTTCTAATTTTTAAAAATATGCTTTTATTGGTTTTAGAGACAGAGATGAACGTAGAGGGAGATAAATATCAATCTGCTGCCTCCTTCACGCCCCCTACTGGGGATCAAGTCCACCACCCAGACATGTGCCCTGACCAGGAATCAAACTGGCTACCTCTGGGTGAACGGGACAATGCTCAACCAACTGAGCCACACTGGCCAGGGCCAATTTGTGTTCCATTTTTAAAAATACTTCATGCACAAAATGCACAGCCTCATATAGTGCTGGAAGTGTTAGAGGCAAAAAAAGAAGTTTTCAGGCACTTACAGCTCTCTCACCTAGGTGGTTGTTTGTGGGGGGTTTTTTTTAACACTTTTAGCTGTTTCTTCTTCATTTACTGCATATTTCTAAATGAAATGTGTGTGTTAACATGCATTCATTCATTATTTCAGTGACTTGTCATGTGAATTCCTACTCGGTGCCACACAGGGGTCCGGGAACTGGAAATACAGATTAACACGATGATCAGAATCACTGCTCCTGAGCAGCTGGCTGGTGAATGAGGGAAACCCAGGCAGACATACATGCATGTGCTTAATATTACACAGTGGTTAGCGCTTCAGAGAAAACGGGCCCAGGACTAGTGCCTAGGGATCAGTGTGAGGGGAGGGTGGGTGTGTCGGATTCCGAAGGTCATGGAAGGGCTTTCTCGGGAGACAACATTTACAACAGCTGTGGCACAGGGTCCCGGGCAGAGGGAGCAGCTGGTGCAGGGAAGAAAAGAGGTGGGGTGTTGATCTGGCTGAGGGCTACTCCCGTCTCAGTCTCGGTACAGAGGGTGAGAATGGAGGTTGGACAGATGCCTAGCAGCCTGGAAATACAGTGCCAATGACCCAAGCTGAGATACTGGGGACTTCCTTGAGTGAGACGGGACAATTGGGCAGTTTTCAGCTGCAGACTGGCATGTTCTAAAATTATGCTTTGTGAATTTTTTTTGGAAAATAAACTTCAGTGGGGAATCCAAGTGAGAGAGGAAGGCGGACTGGCTGGAGAGGG
This sequence comes from Myotis daubentonii, assembly GCF_963259705.1. Taxonomy (NCBI): domain Eukaryota; kingdom Metazoa; phylum Chordata; class Mammalia; order Chiroptera; family Vespertilionidae; genus Myotis; species Myotis daubentonii. The sequence continues at coordinate 57,092 of NC_081854.1, forward strand.
ATGGGATTCAGGAGTGTAAGAAGCGGGTTGGGGAAATATTTTTGTTGTTGTTGTTAATCCTCACCCGAGGATATTTTTCCAATGATTTTTTTTGAGAGAGAGAGTAGAAGGGAGGGGGAGAGACAGAGAGAGAGAGAGAGACATCAATAGCTTGCCTCCCACACATACCCCAACCAGGGCTGGGGATTGGGCTTGCAACCAAGCTACATACCCTTGACTAGAATTGAACCCAGGACCCTGGAGTCCCCAAGGCGACGCTCTATCTACTGAGCCAAAGTGGCTAGGGCATGGTTGGGGAGATGTTTTGAAACAGGACTTCCTATTGTATTTGAAATAGGCTAATACTGAAAGAAATCAAGTAGGAATACTGTGTGAGGAAAGACATATTTCCATTTTATGATTTGTGGAAAATTGAGAGAGAAGCAATTTCTAGTTGGGGCCTATGGTTTCTCTATTTTTAAATATTTTTAGTGATTTGAGAGAGAGAGGAAGGGAAACAAAGAGAGAGATAGAAATATCAACATGGATCAGCTGCCTCCTGCTGGGATAGAGCACAAAACCTGGGCATGTGCCCTGACCAGGAATCGAACTGGTGACGTCCTGGTTCATGGGTTGATGCTCAACCACTGAGCAACCTGGCCAGGCCTGTGGTTTTTCTCTTTAACATGACTTAGAAGATACATGTATATGGAAAGGTCACAATAGTCCCACCCATATAAGGAGTGAAATGGCTTCTGATGGTCCTTGATCTGTAAGACCTTTTTTCTTTTCAATCCTCACCCAAGGATATTTTTCCATTGATTTTTAGAGAGAATGGAAGAGGGAGGGAAAGACAGAGAGAAACAGCAATGTGAGAGAAACACATCGACTGGCTGCCTCCTGCACACGCCCTGACCAGGGAGGGCCCGGGCCGGGGAGAAGCCTGCAACCAAGGCTCATGCCCTTGCTCGGAATCGAACCTGGGACCTTTCAGTCCACAGGCTGGGGCTCTATCCACTGATCCACACTGGCCAGGGCTGTAGAAAAGACTTGATATGGGATCTCTGGATTTCTGAAGAAGAGTAGTGCAGACAAAGAAAAAGAAAAGTAGACTGTGAAGGAACACTTTGTGGGAGGCAGACCTTCCACTGTCAACACAGTTAGAATGATTCTGGGGACAGGCCTTACCAGGAGACAGAGCGTACGGCACAGGAGCCTTGCCCACACCTGCCCTGACCAAAACTTTCTCCTTCAGCAGAACCAAAGCCAGAGATCCACCCATGTCCCTCCTGCTCTGTGACCATCTCCAGTCAGACATTCCTCAGCCAACATGTGAAACGCAATCACCCCTCTGAGATTCTGCCAGGAGCACCTGCAGGAAAACACCTCCAGTCAGAGGAACCCGGCCCAGAGCGTCAGAATCAACAGCAGCATCAACATCCTCGTCCACATGGCTGGAATGACAAAGCTGAAGGTCAAGAGGTCAAAGGAACGTCCAAACCTTTGCTTAAAATGATCAGGCACAGGGGAACTTCAAGGGCCTCTTTCAAGCCTCCCAACGGACAAGCAGGGAGCTCCAGTGAGCGTGAGAGAATAATGGAGGAAGAGCCCAGCACAGGCCAGAATGTTAATCCAAAGATCAAAAGCAAATTATCTGTGGGAGTAAGAATGTCAAAAATTGTAACAATCAAGCCTGGAGGGTGTGGGCAAGGCTTTGATGATGGGTCACATATTGACACACACCAGAGGACACACTCAGGGGAGAAGCCATATGTGTGCAGGGAGTGTGGGCGAGGCTTTACAGATAAGTCATCTCTCATCAGACACCAGAGGACACACTCAGGGGAGAAGCCCTATGTGTGCAGGGAGTGTGGGCGAGGCTTTACAGATAAGTCATCTCTCATCAGACACCAGAGGACACACTCAGGGGAGAAGCCCTATGTGTGCAGAGAGTGTGGGCGAGGCTTTACAACGAAGTCTAATCTCATCAGACACCAGAGGACACACTCAGGGGAGAAGCCCTATGTGTGCAGGGAGTGTGGGCGAGGCTTTACACAGAAGTCAGATCTCATCACACACCAGAGGACACACTCAGGGGAGAAGCCCTATGTGTGCAGAGAGTGTGGGCGAGGCTTTACAACGAAGTCTAATCTCATCAGACACCAGAGGACACACTCAGGGGAGAAGCCCTGTGTGTGCAGGGAGTGTGGGCGAGGCTTTACACAGAAGTCATCTCTCATCACACACCAGAGGACACACTCAGGGGAGAAGCCCTATGTGTGCAGGGAGTGTGGGCGAGGCTTTACACAGAAGTCCAATCTCACCAAACACCAGAGGACACACTCAGGGGAGAAGGCGGGTGTTTGCAGGGAGGATGAGTCATGAGCCCTAAATCGCACCTCAGCAGCCATAGGGCAAGTGTAGGCACCGCATACCTCATACCCCAGCTCTGAGGGGGCTTCAGAGGAAGCCTGCTGGCCCCTTTCCCTCCCCAAGAGTGTAATTAGTACAGAAGTAACTGGTCAAACATCCTCCACTTTTATGAGGAGAGGCAATAGACAAACCGTTCCTTAAGTGCTGCCGGGATGTCAACACCAATGTCCCCCATGGGTGTGTTTTTTGCCTCGTTGTTTTTTTTTTAATTAAATCTTTATTGTTCAGATTATTACATTTGTTCCTCTTTTTTCCCCCCTTAACTCCCCTCCTCCCAGTTCCCGCCCCACCCTCCGCCCTCACTCCCCACCCACTGTCCTCATCCATAGGTGCACGATTTTTGTCCAGTCTCTTCCCACATCTCCCACATCCCTTTCCCCCCCAAGAATAGTCAGTCCATTCCCTTTCTATGTCCCTGATTCTATTATAATCAACAGTTCATTCTGTTCATCAGATTATTTATTCACTTGATTCTTAGATTCACTTGTTGATAGATGCATATTTGTTGTTCATAATTTGTATCTTTACCTTTTTCTTCCTCTTCCTCTTCTTAAAGGATACCTTTCAGCATTTCATATAATCCTGGTTTGGTGGTGATGAACTCCTTTAGCTTTTCCTTATCTGTGAAGCTCTTTATCTGACCTTCAATTCTGAATGATAGCTTTGCTGGATAAAGTAATCTTGGTTGTAGGTTCTTGGTATTCATCACTTTGAATATTTCTTGCCATTCCCTTCTGGCCTGCAAAGTTTCTGTGGAGAAATCAGCTGACAGTTGTATGGGTATTCCCTTGTAGGTAACTGGGTTTCTTTCTCTTGCTGCTTTTAAGATTCTCTCTTTGTCTTTTGCTCTTGGCATTTTAATTATGATGTGTCTTGGTGTGGTCCTCTTTGGATTCCTTTTGTTTGGGGTTCTCCGAGCTTCTTGGACCTGTAAGTCCATTTCTTTCACCAGGTGGGGGAAGTTTTCTGTCATTATTTCTTCAAATAGGTTTTCAATATCTTGCTCTCTCTCATCTTCTGGCACCCCTATAATTCTGATGTTGGTACGCTTGAAGCTGTCCCAGAGGCTCCTTACACTATCCTCGCATTTTTGGATTCTTTTTTCATTTTGCTTTTCCGGTTGGGTGTTTTTTGCTTCCTCGCATTTCAAATCATTGACTTGATTCTTGCGCTCCTCTGGTCTGCTGTCGGGAGTCTGTATAATATTAGTTATTTCAGTCTGTGTATGCTTAATTTCTAGTTGGTTCCCCAATATAACATCGAGGGTCTCATTAGTTTTCTTGTAGATCTCATTAAGTTTATCGGCGGCTTCTAAACAGTTCTTGAGAGACCTTAAAAGTGTGGTTCTGAACTCAATATCCTCCATTGACAATTTTGTCCTGTTTCTTTGTCTCCGCATTTTGTTATGCTTCCTTGGTGCACCCCCTAGTGGTCTTTGTTCGCAGTCTTATAGTTAAACCTTGATTGTTGTAGCTAATCCCAGGGAGGGTTTGACCTCCAGGCCAAGTGGCTATGAGAATCAGCTGTGTCAGCAGTGAGAGAACTTCTGTCCTCTAGGGAGGTGCTATCTAGCCTTTGCCTAAGGCTATCCGGCAAATGCCTCTGTGCAGGGCTTGGGCAGGGCAGGTCGCACAGGATCAACAGGGTGGGCCGGAGAGAGCAGTTATGGCGGCTCTCAGTCCTGTCCCCAGGGGCTCTGCCTCTCTGAGTCCCAGCACCCGCTGCAAAGCTCGGAGAGAAAGCTGCACTCGCTCTGACCGAAGCCAGACAGTCCCGCTTCTCCCGCTTGAGTCTGGGTCCCTAAAGACTCGCCTGTATCTGGAGCTCAGAGTCTGCGACTCCCTCCCGATTGAAAACGCCAACCGCGCCCTCCGCCGCCAGCCCGCTCCGCGCACTCCGCATCTCAGAATTTGACTTCAGCACTGCGCCTCCTCTGAGTGTCCGTATGCGTTTCTCTTTCCTCCTAGTTGTAGGACTTCCAATCAGCCAGCGTTCCTGTGGTTCTGGGTGATGTCCGTTCCGTCTTTTAGTTTTACTTTTGAAGTACTTGTTCAAAGCAGCAAACTCCGGCGTTAACCTATGCCGCCATCTTGGTTCTCCCCCTTTTTTGCCTCGTTTTAATAAAGTTTGTGTCCATGCAAACCTGAAGCCGACATGCCTCATCCCTCTTATCACTGAAAGCAGAGTTCCAGGAGGGCCACAGAGAACCCTGAGCCACAGACCTGAACCCGGGAAGGCGGAATCTGGCATCAGTCCAGTGAGGTTCCCGCCAGGGAGAGGGATTGAGACAGACTCACCAGGAACGGGAATAGCCCCCACCAGCCCCTTGGCTTCTCCTGGCTCCTCCCCTGATTCCTCCGACCTCTGTAGCCTCAGAGGTGAAAGCCAGGGAGGGCGTGTGTGTGTGCATGTGTGTGTGTGCGCGCACGTGTGTGTGTGTGTGTGTGTGTGTGTGTGTGTGTGTGTGTGTGTGTGTGTGACACCTGTGCTGCCTCAGTCTGGGCACTGGTCGCCCTCACCCTTCTTGCTGCCTCTGTAGCATCGGCATCTCGCCTGGGGCACAGCATGTGGGCGCCAGGTCCGTCCACAAGGGTTTGAGTATCATCTCTGCCTTCACTACTGTGTGTCCTAAGGCAAGACCCCCAACGTCTCTGTGCCTCTTTCCAATCTATAAAGTGGGAGGGTGACCCAGCCTTTGGAGTGTCATTCAGAGCGTGGTCAGCACCGGCGCCTCTGGCTCAGGGTGGCTAGAACGCGCTTCTCTTGGTGAACAGCGTCTGCCAGGCCTTGAGGTGACAAGGGAGGCAGAGGGTGTGGGCCCGGGAGCCAGTTCAGAGCTCGAGCAGCCCCACTGCTCTGCGTGGACTCGGCTGCCTGAGCAGGAGGCGTGGGGTCAGGCATGAGCCTCCCCCCGGCCACCCTCTCCCACTGAGCCTGGGCAGGCGGCACTGCGAGTGACCAGGACACAAGGCCCTCACCACCCTGCTGGGAGCTGCTGGGTGCACCTCACCTCACAGTGTGTGCGACGCCCACCTCGCAGCAGCTCCTGGTGCCTGGCCTTGTACCTGGGTCCGCGGGTCTCACCCTCCCCTGACCCGTCTGAAATCCTTAACTGCACATTTCTTACGGGGAGTCTGATGGGCCATGGACCCCGTGAGCAGAGCAGGCAGGCCGTGTCGGTCATTCCTGGACACCGGTTCACAGGCAACGTCCACCGAGGCCAGGAGCACCGAACCTCGTGGGCCCACGGGTGGGAGTCCAGCGAGGCTCCAGGGAGCAGGTATGCGTCTGCCTGGGGAGGCGACGGGGCCACAGCAACCAGAGGCCCCGTTTTCCTTACAACAGAGCAGACATCAATGCAGGGAGCAGGCACACGCGGTGAGGGCCCGTCACCCCTCAGCCTGAGGGACCAGCACAGCACCTGTTCCTGGAGGAGGGCTCCTGAAGGGGGCACCAAACCCACCACCTGGGACCATGACCTTCCCGCTCCCGGCAGCTGGCGTGGCTCAGTGCTTGAGCTTCGACCTATGAACCAGGAGGTCAGGGTTCAATTCCTGGTCAGGGCACATGCTCGGGTTGTGGGCTTGATCCCCAGTGTGGGGCCTGCAGGAGGCAGGCGATCAATGATTCTCTCATTGATGTTTCTCTCTCTCCCTCTCCCGTCCCTTGGAAATCAATAAAAACACATTAAAAACAAAAAGAAAAGACCCTTCCCTTGTCGTGACCAGGCTTGTGAAGAGTCTACATGAACTAGGTGATTTCGATAATAATTATCCATTATTCTTTTCTCTTTTTCATGCTTTTTAAGAAGGAAGGTGTGTGTCTTCAGTTTGTTTTCCCTCCCTGTGCAGCCCCCACCCCCAACCCCAGAGAAAACACCGTGAACTGTCCATGTTCTGTGCCTTCCGTGATGGGCAGGGGAGGGCAGATCCTGGCGTCGCTGGGTGAGAAGCGGGGACTGAGATACAGTGGGGAGGGGACCCCACACCACCAGGTGCTGCTCACTCCTCCCCACCTCTCCGGTGTGGCCATCTGCCCCCATGGTGGCCCCCACTCCACCTCTGTCTCCCAGGCCCACGAAGGTCCTTCCTTCACAGCAGGGCTGACCTGTGCTGTGCAAATGGCGTGCGGCTCCCAGACCAAAGTCACAAAAAGGCACTTTTGCCTCAGCGTTGCTCACAGGGTCTCAGGGCCCCTGGAGCAGGGAGCTGGGAGTGCGCACCCCTCCCGCCCACCTGGCAGCTGCTGGACTGAGCTCTCCTCCCCGACAGGCAGCTGAGTCCTGTCCTGTCCCGGGGACACCTGCTGCCTCCAGGGCCACTCCAGCTGCACCCGTTGGCTCCTCAGCTCCTGCACCTGGCCCTGTGCTTTCCACAGTCTCGGGGCAAAAAGGACATCAGCCGCCCAGGCAACAGGACGGCCTGGCCACTGCCTCCATCACACCCCCCGCTCTGTGACCCCAGCGGCTGCCACGGGTGTTGAGGGCTCCATCTGCTTTCGCTCAGCTCATCTGCCCCCGGGTAAGGGCACGGCCAGCTTGGTTGGGGACCATAGCTGGGCAGGTGACGGGGTCACTCGCCAGAACCGTCAGCCAAGAACCCAGACCAGTGACTACCCTCCACATCCAGGTCCGATGAGCCTGGTCTGAAACTTGGCAAACTTGTCTTGACTCCCAGACCTGCCCGGCTTCTGGCTGGGAGCTCCTGCATTGAGTGTCTGCCCCCTGGTGGCCAGTGCGTGTCATAGCGACGGGTCTTTCCACCATTAAGTCGATTTGCATCTCGCCCTTTCATTATACAGGATTAACTCTATTTAAAACTCTGCACATTGCCGAAACCGGTTTGGCTCAGTGGATAGAGCGTTGGCCTGCGGACTGAAAGGTCCCAGGTTCGATTCCCGTCAAGGGCATGTACCTGGGTTGCGGGTATATCCCCAGTAGGAGATGTGCAGGAGGCAGCTGATCGATGTTTCTCTCTCATTGATGTTTCTAACTCTCTATCTCTCTCCCTTCCTCTCTGTAAAGAATCAATAAAATATATTTTTAAAAAATAAATAAAATAAAACTCTGCACATTTTTCCGTAACATACCTAGTTGAGGTTGTTTCTTATACGGTGGGGCCTTGACTTACGAGTGTCCTGACTAATTAGTTTTTCGAGATACGAGCCGTCTCTCCGCTGATTTTTTGCCTTGAGTAGCGAGCTAAAATTCGGGTTACGAGCAGCTTCAGATACCCCACCGCGAGCTGGCGCAGCGAACGTCACAGTGAATGCCACAACATCAGCCCGGCATCGCGTGTCTCACTCGTTCACTTTAATGATTTGACAGACGAGTAATTTGAGTTATGAGCTCCGTCACGGAAGAATTAAACTCGTAAATCAAGGCCCCACTGTATATGACAATTTTGACATAATTTTCTGAAATTCAAAGGTTTTGGCTATTTCAGACCTCAGGTCTCTGCTGGTGATGTGTAGTTGGTTTTCCAAGAGGTTCTTCTATCTTTTCATGGAGGTAAAAATACCTCAATTATAGCTATTCCTGTTGTCTTACCATTTTCATTTCCTGTGCCAAGCTCATTGTTTTGCATCATATTTCTTCAATTATCTTCTCCACTTCATTTCCACAACATTCGCTTGTCAGAGTACTTCTTAGTAAGGCCCTTCAATGCTGAACCAAATCCTGTTTTCATCTGTGTTTGGAGGTTTCCAAGGTTGACTTCTGTCTTCCCTTGAAAACGGGGTCGATTTTGCTTGGAGACACTTCTCTTGCGCCGTCCTGAGCCACCAGGACCTGCCGAGTCCACGAAGCATGTTCAGCCCCCGCTGCATTGAGGGCTGCACCTGGGGGCTGAGAGGGTGGAGGCGGGCAGAGCGAGCCTTTCACGTGATGGAGGAGCTCTGTGGTCGTGCAGAAGCGCCAAGACTCGCTGGCAGGGTGATTCCGTGAGAGGCAAGCTTCGGAGCGCAGAGCGGACAGCAGGCGCTGGAAGGAGAGGAACGGAACATTCCGTGGAAAGGACATTCTGACAGCTACTCCCCTGCCCTCCGGCCTCCACAGGCAGCCCTCGCGCTCTCCCCCTCCCTCCCCTTCCCACCTCGTGGTGCTCTGTCCCCACAGCAAACCTCTGCTCACCGCCAGCACCAAGTGTCCCTCAGCACCAAGAGGGCACAGCCGCTTCAGGCCTTCCAGGGACCAGCTCCAGGCATCCCTGTCTCAGCACCCGCTGCTCATCCAGCTAGAACACGGGAACACCTTCCCTGGCTGTCTGTAATCTGGTGGCCCGTGTGGTGTGTCTGCAGAGTCAGGTCGACACCCCAGAGTGCCTGTTTTTAAAATGTGGGGACAGGAGAACAGGCTGGAATGAGGGGAGATCATGAGACTGTCCAGGGGAGAGGCTGGGCTGCACCCAGTGTACCGAGAGGCAGTTCTGAGGTGGCCACTGAGCCCTGAGGACTGGACTGGATCTCCCAAAGAGCTGGGAGCGGGGGCCATGCGTCACAAAGGCTGGAGAGAAGCCACGACAACATGCCACAGAGGCCCAGGGAGGAAAACATCTCCAAATCCAGGACGTGGACCTGGTATCAAAAGCCACAGTGGCCACCCTGGCCCGGTGGTTCTGTTGGTTGGAGTGTCATCCTGTGCACCAAAAAGCTGCAAGTTCGATTTCCAGTCAGAGCACATATGGGAAGTAGCCAATCCATGTTTTTCTCTCTCTCTTCCTCCCCCCCCCCCCAAAAAAAAAAAATCAGCCCTAGCTGCTTTGACTCAGTGGATAGAGCATCAGCCTGTGGACTGAAGACTCCCAGGTTCAATTCCGGGTCAGGACACAGGCCCAAATTGCCTCAGCCAGTTGGAGAATACCACCCTCCTGTGCCCCAACCCTGGTGGGCTGTGTGCCACTGTAAAAAAGGAAGAAAGAGCCAAACCAGTGTGGCTCAGTGGATAGAGCCTCGGCCTGCGGACTGAAAGGTTCCAGGTTCGATTCCAGTCAAGGGCATGTACCTGGTTGCGGGCACATCCCCAGTAGGGGGCGTGCAGGAGGCAGCTGGTCGATATTTCTCTCTCATCGATGTTTCTGACTTTCTGTCTCTCTCCCTTCCTCTCTGTAAAAAATAAATAAAATACATTTTTTAAAAAAAAGAAAGAAAGATAGAAAGAGACCACAGTGCACAAGACACGAGAACCATGGGTGAGAAGTGGCAGTGTCTGTCCTCCAGAAACAAAATGTCATCTGACACCAGGCCCAAGCCCCCCATCACGCAGGCCAGCTGCCGAGGTCTGTCCTGCATGGCCTGTGGCCTGAGCCACTCGCCCACCAGTCGGCCCCACTCCCGTGGGGCCGGCACCACAGGGCCTCCTGACGAGGCCGCGGCCCGAGCCTGCCGCCTCCTTTCGCGGTGCCGTTCCCGGAGGGGGCGAGGGCGCAGTGGACGCACTGGGACACCCGCAGGCGGCGCTCCCGGGTGGGACCGTTCTCTGTGAGGACCCGCAGGCCAGCGGTGAAGCGGGACAGGGCCTGGGCCGGGTGCTCAGAGCTCAGCGCACCCACACCAGCTTCCTCCGGCCCTGCACCAACCACAGCCTCAGTGAGAGCCAGTTCCAGGCTTCTGTCGGTCAGGCCTTTCCCTGCCTCCCAGGCCATCCCAGAGCCGCTGGCATCTCCATCCTCAGCCTCCTGGGGGGTTCCACAGGGTGGGGGTTCCACACGGGTCTGCAACAGGCGGGCAGCATCGGCCTCCGCCACGTCCCCGAGGCCCACGTGGCTGGCTAGTGCCCCGATGCCGCGGCGGACCTGGGGTCGGTGTCGGGCGCCACAGTGCCAGGGGGCACGCACTCGGGCCAGAGCTTCCTCCAGGCTCTGTTCACGGTGGCGGGCTGCAGGTCTGTCCAGGCCTGGGCGATGTTGTCCACGGCCCTCATGACGGTATGGCTGCGCCAGAACTCCCGCGCGTAGGGCCGGCCTCCACCAGCCTTCTCCCGGACCAGCTGGCCCAGCGCGCGGCGCAGGTAACGGGCCTTGAAGGCGGCGATGACGCCCTGGCTCATGGGCTGGACCAGGGCCGCCGTCTTCCTGGGCAGGAACTCCACACGCACGTGGGCGGAGAGGCTGCCCAGGTGGGAGGGTGGCAGGGGGCGCCGTCCAGGAGCAGCATGGCCCGGTGCGGGAGGCCGTGGCTGGCGCAGGAGCTCTCCACCGCAGGGCAGAAGCAGCCGGTGAGCCAGTCCTGGAAGATGCTGGGTGTCAGCCAGTCGCTGCGGTTGGAGCGTCAGACCACAGGCAGGCCGGCCTTGGAGCAGCCCTTGAGGGCGCGCGGGTTCTCGGAGGGGGACACCAGCAGCGGCTTCAGCCTGAAGTCGCCAGCTGCGTTGCCCCCAGCAGCAGGGTCAGGTGGTCCTTAGGGGCCTTGGGCCGGGCCTGGCTGCCCCCTCCAGCGCCAGCAGCATGCGCTCGGGCAGCCGCTTCCAGGAAAGGCCCGTCTCGTCCACGTCGAAGACTTGCTGCGGGGAGGAGCAGCCCCCCTCCAGGATGCGGCGCAGCACGGAGGGGTAGCAGGCAGCGGCCTGGGCGTCAGCCACCGCCGGCTCATCCGTGAGCAGCAGGTGGTGGCGTGCCTTGAAACGGGCAAACCAGCCATTGCTGGCACCAAAGGTCTCAGCCTGGGCGCCACCGCCCTGCTCCTGCTGCAGCTGGGCGAAGAGCCGCCGCACCCCTTACTGCTCTCGCTCCCTGTTGCTAATTATTCTGGCCACCGGCCTCCCAGGGTCTGAATCCCCGACCCGCTGGCTTCTCACCACATTCTCTAGGTCTGAGAGAGCAGAGCCCTTTCCCCGCTGTCTTCTGTCTGTTCACAGGCTGGAGCCTCTCACCTGCAAACTCTGGGTCCCTCCCTGCCCCCCGTCAGTCACCCTTCACTCCCCCCTCGCCCCTCCCCTCTTTATCTCAGTCCCCTTCCTACGCCCTCATTCCTCTTACTCATGCTTTTCTGACACCTCGGGGTTGCGCTGGACCACAGTCGGTTCCACTGGTTACCATGGACACGCAGGGACGCCTACAGCCTGCCTACACGAACGACCGTCGCGATGCGCACGCGCGCAGGGAGGGCCGGCTGACTACACCTCCCAGGAAGCTCCGGGCCCAGCCTCTCCTCCCACCGGTGTGCGGGCGGTGCACCTCCGCAAATCTCCGCAGGGGCTGCCGTGGAGACCGGGGCCGACGGCGTCTCAGCGAGGGCCGTGATTGGAGCAGAGCAGCTAATCCTCGGGAGGCGTGGGAGGCATGCGCGGTTGGAAGGCAGCGCTGCCGCGGGTTCCCCCCTGAGAGGCTTGCGCCCGTCGCTGGGGCCCCAGACGCCTGGAGCAGAGGCGGGGAGCACGGGAAGCGGCGGCCGGAAGTGTGACCTGATGGTTGGGAACAGCGCTATCCCGGGGAACAGGGTGGAAACAGAGGCGAGGGCTGGGGAAGGGCCCGGAGGCGCTGGGACTGCTGTGTAGTTTCCCCGGGAGACATAGTGCAGCTGGGAGGGGAGCCTGCGAGCGCGCATGCTCAGGAGAGCGGCCGCTGAGCCTGGGGGTGAGGGCGGGGACGGGTGGCGGTGCGCACCGGGGATTCCGGCCGCCCTGCGGGACCAGGAACGCGGGACAGGGACCTGGGCGCTCCCTGATGGCGAGCCCGGCGATGTCGCCGAGGCCCGTCAGTCACCGCATTGCCACGGCGACGGGAGCCCCGCCCCCGGTTGCCATGGCGGCACCTGGACCTGCCTAGCTCCCTAGAGCGGAAGTTGCCCGCCGAGGCTTCTGGTAAATGTAGTCCAGGAATCTCCGCGAGGCCCGGCTGGCTGGACGATGGTCCAACTTTCTCCCAGGGTTTTGGGGTTGACCTGGGACCTAGAGGAGCGGAGGGTTGGCTCACAGGATCAGGCCGCCTCCGAAACCGATTCCACACCCTTAATGAACAGATTCCTGCACAAAGCCCGCGCCTAACAGCTGCAGGAGCAGCGGAGTGAGCGGGGGTGCTGGTCGTCCTTATTTGCAGATGACACATTCACCGAGACCAGCATCCGGTCCGTGGTCGCAGGGCTGGTGTGGGCCCCGGGAAGCTCCCCTCTCACCTCCCGCGTCCACCTGTCAGGAATCTGAGGAGACCGTGATTTGCACGGCGTGATAAGCAGGGCTCAGAGGAGGGAGCTGAATTGGGGGAGGAGGCCACCTGGGGGCTGAGCCACATGGGTGACTTGGCACAGGTGCAGGGAGACTGCCCTGTGGAACCAAGATGGCAGGGGAGTGGTCTGAGACCGGGTGGAAGAGGGGGTGGTGCAATGATGGGCTGGCTTAGAGGGGCGGTAATGGGGCTGATGCCCGGGTGGTGGGTGTTGGTGACAATCACCTGTGAGAGGGAGAGGTACAGGGCAGGGATGAGGTGATGTACATAGAAAGAGAGCAGAATTGCCCTGACTGGTTTGGCTCAGTGGATAGAGCATCGGCCTGTGGACTGAAGGGTCCCAGGGTCGATTCCAGTCAAGAGCATGTACCTTGGTTGCAGGCACATCCCCAGTAGGGGGTGTGCAGGAGGCAGCTGATCTGATGTTTCTAACTCTCTATCCCTTTCCCTCTCTGTACAAAAATCAATAAAAAAAAAGAAAGAAAGAAAGAAAGAGAGCAGGATTTAGGGGAGAGAAGAGGTGACTTCTGAGCCTGAGAATTCTTTGGGGCTGGGGGTGACCAGAGATTCTGCAGGCCCAGCTAGAGAGGCCAGGGACTGGTGGCTCCTCCAGGGCCTGTGATCACCTCCCTGAGCCTCAGTGTCCTATCGGCCTTCCCCCAGGCAGGACTGAGGATGGGACAGCACAGCATACAGTCGGCACTCAATAAGCATTCACTCCGCTGTCATTGCAGCAGCCTCATCCCATCCGTCCCCAGGGTGAGCAGTAGCCTCAGGGCCAAGCCATCTTTCCGATGAGGCCGGCAGCACTGTGCTCCCCAGGGCACACAGCCCCGGAGGACGAGAGCCCCATCGTGGTGAAGCTAGAAGAGGAGGAGGAGGCCACCCCATGGGATCCCGGCCCAGAGGCTGCGTGCTGGTGTTTCTGGCACTTCCGCTACGAGGAGGCAGCAGGGCCCGGAGAGGCCCTGGCCCTGCTCCGGAAGCTGTGCCGCCAGTGGCTGCGGCCGGAGGTGCACTCCAAGGAGCAGATGCTGGAGCTGCTGGTGCTGGAGCAGTTCCTGAGCGCACTGCCCCCCAAGATCCAGGCCCGAGTGCGAGGGCAGCGGCCGGGCAGCCCCGAGGAGGCCGTGGCCCTGGTGGAGGGGCTGCGTCGGGAGCCAGGAGGACCCCGGAGATGGGTGAGTCGGTTGCCCTGAACATAACATGGGGCGTGCCGTGCTCAGCTGGACACATGTCCCATGCAGGGTCATGGACACAGGGAGGGATGCAGGGCGGGTGTCGACACAGGACACCCCCTGCGCATTCCCCGGGGGATGGGTTCCCTGAAGGACATACTTAGTCCAGACCTTGAAGTCCTGCATTGGGGTCCAGCCCCAACTCCCAGCCTGGACCCCTAATGAGACGGGGTACCTCCCCAGGTCACAGTCCAGGTGCAGGGGCAGGAGGTGCTGTCAGAGAAGGTGGAGCCCTCCGACTTCCAGCCCCTCCCGCAAACCAAGCCTCAGACTGCGGAGCCTGGGCCTGAGACAGAGGTCACCACGCAGAGGTCACCACCGAGCCCTCAGGTGAAAAAGGAGCCTGAGGACCCAGCTGAGGACAGGCAAGGTAGGCAGGGCCCAAGGCTTCACTGGATGGACCTGGGAGCTGGGCCTGGACATCCTGAAGCCACTGGGCCAGGCACCTAATGGGTGGGCCATGGCCATGCACTGGACCCCTCCCCTGAGCCAAGCCTGACTGTCAGCTGTCTCCATGCTCCCCCCTGGCATGAGACGAGCTGATGGGGTGTCCGCGTGGGGGAGGCGTGCGGGGTTCCCTCCGCAAGGAGATCCATTGAGGGACGTCAGCCGGTCACAGGAGAGGCGACAGCAGGCTGGGGGGTGTTCATGTTCTTTGTGAACGGTGACGCTGAGGTGATCTTGGCGTGCAGGATGAGTTTAGAGAAGCAGAGGGCTCTACTCGGTGAGGCGAGTAGCAAAGCCCCCAAAGCTCTCATGGCTTTTATTTGGGGAGCACAGCAAATAACAATGGAGTACAGCAAGTGACAGTGACTAACAGGCGTGCTTATGAGATCATCTGAGCTAAGTTATACTTTACACTGTTAATTTCCTATGTGATACAAAGACCCTTTCCACCTGCAGCAGTGCACCCTCCCTGGCTTTCCATGCCCTCATGGGCTATTTCTCACCTCAAGGAAATTCTGCCTCTGAACAATAAGTCTTGCTTGCAGGCCCCCGCCTTTTCCTGGCAGAACGTCCTCTTCTAGTTAACTTCGTTCCGCTTGACCAGCTACAGGGGGCATGGGTGGGTGCAGATGAGGGAGGACCCCAAAGTGCTGGGGGCCTGACCCTCCCGTGCACACCTCCCGGGCAGGTGCCACAGCTGGCCACCCCCTCCACCACTCCTGTGGTCCCTTGGGCAGTGCCCCCTTCCCACCCTCACTGTCTGTATGCCCAGATCTCACGCAGGCGTGCAGGGCACTGACCTGAGCCGCCGCCTCCTGGGCCTTCCAGGGGCCCCTGGAGCTACCCTGCAACCATCCCTCCCCACCTGGATCCCAGTACCCAGCGTGCCACTGGGGAGAGTCGTGGGGTGGGAACCGTGGGACCCCTCACCCCATCCCTCCCCTCCAGAGTTTCTGGATTCTGAGGCTCCGGTCAACCCCCAGGAGGCCGCTTCCACGCTCCTGCCTGAGGCCCAGGTGAGCCCCACAGGCCAGGAGCCTCAACGGGTGGAGGTTGGGAGGTCCCTCCCTGGGCCTCGTGGGGCAAGACGAGCCGTGACCACTGTGGTTTCAGGACTGTGGGATGTTGCTGGACCAGGCCTCTCCCCACAGCAAGACTGAGCCTGAGGGCTCCTCGTGGAGGGAACACCCTGGGGCCCCGTGGAAAGAGGAAGCTGGGGGCATCCCCTCCCCAGGTGAGTGAGGACGGGGCACGGTGGGGCGGGCCCTGTGTGGGCAGAAACCTATCTGCCTATCCCATTCCTAGCCCTGCTCCCCACTCCCTGGACCATCCCTCGCAGCATCGACCTTCAGCATCTCCAAGCCTCAAAAGCCCCGCTCTCCCCTGACCGCACGCCCCTCCATCCAGCTGCTCCCCCACCTCAGTGACGCCTCCAAGACCCGGGTCTTGTTCCCCAGCCCACACCTCCCGGCTCTGGCATCCCGTGGCCAAACTGGAGTGTCGGCACAGGGAGGCTCAGGAATGGCAAGGACAGGTTAGCAGACGGGGGCGGGCAGCACAGCGGGGGTCACACCATCTCCCAGGTGTCCGCTGGGCACTCAGCCCGAGGCTGGCTGTCACCCAGGTCCTGGTCTCTCTTCCTGTTTCCGTGACCCCTCCTTCCTGGTTCCTTCCCGTGTTCTCAGACCTCGCTCTGAACTCTGGTGTGGGACTTAAGTAATGTTCCGAGAGACACCCATCTACACGCCCCATCACACAGAAGCTTTCCTGGACAAAGGATTCGTTTTATTAACGCGCTCACAGGTTTCTGTATCACATGTTGGTGAGCCTTACCCATCTGAAAAGCACATTCGATCGTGGGACACTGGCTGGAGTGGTTTCTTTGATTTCCTTCTCATTGTTTCGTTCCGACTCCATGTTCTTCTCACTCTGACCATCGTCCCTTTCTTTGTATTCTGTCATCCAGAGTTCTTCACTGACATCTTCCAGACCCTCCGTGGAGACGCTCGTATCTGCTTGTTGGTTTTAACTTCCAGGAGGTTCCATTCCCTGAGCTTTCGTTTTCATAGCCACTTCCTGTTGTCCTCACAGTTACAGTGTCTTTCCTTATTTCTCTGAGAATAGCAGTAACTTGTTCTAGGTTTTCTTCTCCCAATATGGTCTCTGTTCCCTCCAAGTTGTCTGCTTACATTTAAGACGGGGACCACCAATCTGGGGGCTCTGAGCAGGTGGGTGAGGGGCTGGGAAGGACATGGAGGCATCACTCCCCAAGACCCACATCTTGGGGGATATGAGTGGGGAGAGGGGGTGCCAGTGACGGATCTGTCGGGTACTCTGACTGGTTTGGGGCACCCGAGCCCCCCAAGAAGGCACTTCCAGCCTTCTGCCAGTATCCCAGGAGAGGCTGCTGCTCAGCACACAGTGTGACTTCACTTAACCCCTTAACTTCCTCAGTTGGTCTCCTGCCTCAACCCAGCCTTTTGCCAGGATGGGAGGAGACCCAGAATCCAAGCGACAGCAGAGCCCGCTGTCCGCTCAGCATCCTGTGCAGACAGCCTAGAGCTGGTCCTTGCCCTTGCCCTGCCCAGCTGCTATCAGTCTCCCTGACCTGCATGGCACCCCTCACCCTGAACGGCCAGATGTGCCTGGTACCTCCGACTCCTGAACTTCCTGAATCTTCTTTGGGGTAAAACAGGTTGATTTTATTTGTTCCCCCGCTGCTGACTTGGTGTTCGCCTTCTCCAGTCTCTACAGTCATCTGCCCCTCTGCTTTCCAGAGGACAAAACGTCAGTGGTGTTTCCTTTTCTCTTCATCTTTGGGGATTTGATGCCTTAAAAGAAAAACAAAAAGGATTTTATTGTCGTCTTACTGCTGTTTCAGGATGGAGCAGATTAAAATTGTTTTCCACTCGTCCCCGTCTGCTGTGTCACCAGTCAGGATCCTAACTCACTCTTCTTTCATGTCTTTGTTTCAGAGATGCTGGTCCCCCTTGGAGGCTTTGGAATAATTTCGCTTCCGCCCCAGACTGGTTAGTTAGCTCGGTGTGCTGGGCTGGGTTCTCCCACTGGGAGCTCGCTGGTCCCTGCCCTCAGCCTAGTCCTGGGTGAGGGGTGGCCACGGGGCCCATCGAAACCCTGCCGTGAAGGTGCACCCAGGCCCCAGCCCATCCAGGGCGCTCCCTCTGCAGCCCAGGTCTGTGGGTGGCCGGGGCAGACCCACCCCGGACCCTCAGCCCAGGCTCTATAGCTCACCGCCAGCTGTGGATCCTGGGTCTCACCAGCCGGCCTTTCTTACTTGGGCGCTGCCCACGGTGTTCCTAAGTCACGTTCTGTGTTTTGGAGCCGAGAGCAGGATCGGGCACCTGCCCTTGCTGCTGTTTAATTCTCTGCTGCCAGCGAGGCCCAGCCTGTGCCACGGGGCTGGCTCCCCCTCTAGCTGGGCCTGCTTCTCAGTTCACCCGTCTTCCAGCCCACCGGCAGCACCACCTCACAGCTCCCTTCTCTCCTCAGGCTGCACTCCCTAGACAGCCGCAGCGCCCACCTTCAAACTGGTCCCTCAGCCTCCTGGGTCCCCATCAGCTCCTGGCTGCTCCCCGGCACGTCCAGTGAGTGTTCTCTGTGTAGCCAGCATCTTCACCACGAGAATATTCCGAGTAACTCACACGTTAGAAAGTTCAAAAGGCAGAGGGAGTCCTCAGTGAGCCCCTCCTGCCTGACACAGCCCTGCTCCCCCGCAGCCAGCCTGACGTGTCCTCCAGAGCGCGTGCACACAGGAGCAAACACGCTCATATGCACCTGCTCCACGCCTGGCATCGCGTGCAGCCAGGCCGTCCTTGGACGGCTGCAGAGCCCCACTGTGCGCACTGCGTCCGTCCCGGCTCCTGCTGGCGTTTGGGTTACTTTCCAGTGATGAACTGAGAAACCAAGTGCGCAGGTCACTCACGGGGGGAACACAGCTGCAGGACCGCAGCGTGGGGAAGGCGCCATCTGACGTCTCTTGCAGTACGGGCTTCCCGTCTATGTCCACCAGCAGTGCACGCCGAGGCCTGGTCTGCAGTGAGGGTGGGAGACCGTGGGTGCCTGCAGCTCTTAGGTACAGAAGGGACTACGCGTATTTTGTGGGATTTCAGTGTTCGTCACGTTTCCTTCCCTGTTGGCATCCTTTGCCCACGCGGATCAGGTTGTTGGTCTTTCCTGTCGGTTTACTAGAATTCTTAGATTAATTAGACCTTTGCCTCTGCAGTTTCTGATTCTCGTTTGTTTTATTTTTTACTGTTAGGTAGCGTTTGCTGTGCAGTTATCTCCTTTTATGTGGGTTAGCTGCCCTTTGATAACTTAGGGTTTTCCTGCTGCCATTGAAGCCGCTGCGACGCGGTCTCCTCGGTCTGACCTCCTCTGGGCTTCCTCTTCTCTGGCCCTGCTGCTCAGTGGCCTTTGCTTGCACCAGGCCAGTCGCCCAGCATCTCCTGCTCTTCAGACACCTCTCCACGCCCCCGTCCGATCTCATGCAGGCCCAGGGCTCCCTATGCCGTGCACAGGTCGCAGCACAAACATTCAGGTTCCCGTGAAGACCCCCGACTCCTGCACCCACAGCCTGCAGGCACCCACTGCCCCTCAGAGGCCCACTCAGCTCTGTGCTTTCTGAAAGCACTCTCGCCCACCCGGACGGTGCAAGCGCCACCGTGCACCACAGTCCTTCCAGAAAGGTGATGATTGCAGACTGAAGTAAGACCCGGAAAGCTTGTCCGGCTTCTCAGTCTTCCTCCTCATGCAAGGTCCGTCCCCTTGTCGCTCCCTGGGGAAGCTGCACAGATACAGTCCCTGCCCCGGCCCGGCCCTCTGTTTGCCTCCTTGGTCAGTCAGGAGCCTCCAGTTCACACTGTGGACCCAGGGCTGGGATGCCCCGGGCACAGTGGGCTGTCACCCAGTGGGTCCCCTTGTGCAACACAGGGTCTGCGCCCCAGATGGACAACGTGTCTGCCGGCCCGGGCACTGCGAGCCAACGCCAGTCACGCTCCCGACAAGGTGGCTCCTCGCATGCGCTCATGCCCCCCGAAGACCCGGGAGACGAGCGGGACCGCACAGACAAGGATCCCCATCGGGGCACGGGCCGCATCGTGCGAGGTGGCCGTTGCGACGTGTGTGGAAAGGTGTTCAGCCAACGCAGCAACCTGGTGCGGCACCAGAAGATCCACACGGGAGAGCGGCCGTTTGTGTGTAGCGAGTGTGGCCGCAGCTTCAGCCGCAGCTCGCACCTGCTGCGCCACCAGGTAACGCACACGGAGGAGCGGCCGTTCGTCTGCAGCGACTGCGGCCAGGGCTTCGTGCGCAGCGCGCGCCTGGAGGAGCACCGGCGCGTGCACACGGGCGAGCAGCCCTTCCGCTGCGGCGAGTGCGGCCAGAGCTTCCGGCAGCTCTCCAACCTGCTGCAGCACCGGCGCACCCACGGCGACCCTCCCGGCCCGGGCGCCGGGCCCCCCACGGACCCCGGTGCGCCCGAGCCCCCGGGCCCCTTCCCGTGCAGTGAATGCCGGGAGAGCTTCCCGCGGCGCGCGGCGCTGCTGGAGCACCAGGCCGTGCACAGGGGCGAGCGGCCCTTCGCCTGCCC
This sequence comes from Myotis daubentonii, assembly GCF_963259705.1. Taxonomy (NCBI): domain Eukaryota; kingdom Metazoa; phylum Chordata; class Mammalia; order Chiroptera; family Vespertilionidae; genus Myotis; species Myotis daubentonii. Next base: position 76,954 of record NC_081854.1, read on the forward strand.
CGAGTGCGGCCAGCGCTTCCCGCGGCGCGCCAACCTCACGCAGCACCGGCGCATCCACACGGGCGAGCGGCCCTTCGCCTGCGCCGAGTGCGGGAAGGCCTTCCGCCAGCGGCCCACGCTCACGCAGCACCTGCGGGTCCACACGGGGGAGAAGCCCTTCGCCTGCGCCGAGTGCGGCCAGCGCTTCAGCCACAGCACCAAGCTCAGCCAGCACCAGCGGGTACACACGGGCGAGCGGCCCTTCGCCTGCCCCGAGTGCGGCCAGAGCTTCCGGCACCGCGTCAACCTCACGCAGCACCAGCGCATCCACACCGGGGAGAAACCCTTCGCCTGCGCCGAGTGCGGCAAGGCCTTCTGCCAGCGGCCCACGCTCACGCAGCACCTGCGGGTCCACACGGGGGAGAAGCCCTTCGCCTGCCCCGAGTGCGGCCAGCGCTTCCGGCAGCGCGTCAACCTCACGCAGCACCTGCGCACCCACCGGCGCGAGAAGCGCTCCGGCCAGAGCGCCCAGCTCGCCCAGCACCAGCGCGTCCACAGCGCGCAGTAGGACGCTCACCGACTCGGCCTCTGTGCCCACGCGGGGCGGGGACGATACACCTGCCCACGGGTTGTGAGGCCTCCGCCGCAGGGCCCGGCCTCGGTAGATGCTCAATAAACAGTAGAAGGAACCTGGTCTGGGTCTCCGCGCGGGTCCCTCTCCAACAACTAACTCCACACACCCACCCTTCCCGTTGCGACCTCGCGGTCCCCGAGAGTCGGGACCCCCCAAGAGGGGGCTCCTAGCAGCGCCAGCACGTCTGTGGGTGCCTCCTCTTAGGACTCCAGTGCAGTTAACACAAGACACACACACCCGCTGCCCGAGCCCGGTGCCGGGGAGGGCCTGGAAGGCTAGTTCTCCTTGACTGGCAAAGCTCATAGGATGCAGACGAAGCAAGCCGGTGCCCAGCAGCCCAGATACGGCCTGGCGTGTATCTGTCAAACTTTAAACCTGGGAAGACATCCCTGAGGTGAAAAAGCTGGAAGGTTTTATCTGGAAATACACCTTCTTGCAGACTTTCCCGCATCCTCCTATGGGAACAGGGTGGGGGCAGGCCCCAGGCCAGTTCCCAGCCCTCCAGCGGGCATTCCCACCCCCGGGCTGCACGTCCACCCTCATCCTCTCCATCGTGCCCTGCCTTCCCGCCAGGCTCTGGCCCTGGCTTCCCTCGGGGCTTTTGCAGGTGCCAAGCGCTTGCTGCCTCCCAGGGGCTCGGGCCCCTACACAGGCAAACCGGCTGTGCCCTCTGCACCTCCGGTGGCCGTAAGGGTGACAAAAGACGCAGCTGCACCGCTTCCAATCCGGCCCCCGCCTCAGTCCGGCCCCCCCCTCCCACCCTTTCCCCCTTGGCCTCCTTTACCCAGAGTTGTTTGCACGGCTGAGTCGAAGCCATGACGTTAGCCCGGCGTCACCTCTCCAAGGCACCCACTCCCTATGCCCAGAGACGGACACGCGGGCCAGGCTGGCCAGAACCGCCACCTGAGACTCTGGCTGGGAAAAGGATGGTCATCCACCCGCCCGAGGAGACCAACACGACAAGAGCAGAGCGGCCAGCAAGAACGGGGAGGGAGGCCCCTGACTCCCAGGACCAGTCCCGCCTGCAGCCTGGGAACGCCGGCGTGCACCCCCGCACATCGCCAGCACCCCGCTCTCCTGGGCTGGAGGGGGACTGTGGGTCGGCGGCAGGGAGGACGGCAAGGCCGGGAGGAGGGGCCGTTACAGAAACACAGCCGGGGTCAGTCCAGGGGGCCCGGGCGCCGAGGGTGCCGGCACTCACGGGGCACAGCCTCCGCCGAGGCCGCGGTAACTCGCCGGGTGAGGGAGGGTGTGCGGCGGCTGCCGGTCCGTCCGAGGACGAGGAGGGCGTCCGAGCGACTGCGCGGAGCTGAGATCCGCGCGCCTGAGACCGGCGGGCTGCGTCTCCCACAATGCTCCGGGCGCCCCGCTAGAGCTGCCCACCCCGGTCCTGCGCTCGCGACCCACCTCCTCACCGGCCGGAAGATTTCTGCGGTGACGCCGGAAATTGCGGAACCACCCACGTCGCTGCCTCCCGCCCTCCGGAGCATGCTGAGCCGTGATTGGGGGAGAAGCTGGGCCCGCCCACCGCGCCCGTGGCGGCGCCGCGGGACCCCGCCCCCTAAGTTCCCCGCATAACACTTCACCATGCTGGCCGTTCTCTGGTACAATAGGTGTTTGGTTACTTTAGCTCAACTAGCATCTCCGCGAGCGGGTGGTTGGGGTTTGCGATGGGACATGAGGGTGCTCCATCCCTCACCCTCCAGACAACACCCCTGGCCTCACCCCAGGCCCTGGCCCCGGCATCACCATGCCCCTGTCTGACCTCCGGGACAAGGGCCTCATTTGACCACCCCCCGCCGCGGTTTGCAGTAGGGCAAGTGGGAATGGCCGGAGCGCGAGTGAGGCGGACTGCATCTGCCCCACTTAAAGATGGCGGCGACACCGTCCCCTGCCAGGAACCTCGAACGTTTCCGGAAGTGACCGAGGGACGCCCCGCACGAGCGGAAATACTCGAGCCCAGCCGAAGGAACCCGAACGCAGCCCCGTCGCTGACGAACGCTGGGCGGGGACCGCGGCGGCTGCGCAGGCGCACAGCGCAGGCCGGGCGGGAAGAGCCGAAGCGCGGACTGGAGGCGGAAATATCCGAAGTGGTGGGGCGCCCGAGGCCGTTGCGGACCTCCGCGCCGAAGCCGCTGCTGCCGCGGAAGCCGGCCTCCTCCAGGACACGGCCGCCGCCACTGCGGTCGCCACCGCCTCCTTTCACCTCGAGCCGCATCCTCTTCACGGAGGGAGCGAGGGAGCGGACAGGCGGTGCGGCCCAGGGAGCCCGCGGCCGCAGCGGGGCCTGAGCGACCGGAGCGGGCGAGGGGGCGGAGGGAGCGGCCGGTGGGGGCGGGGCGAGGGGGCCGAGGACAGCCGAGTCGGCCCGAGTGCCGCCGAGCGAGGCCGAGGCGCCGGGCCAGGCCGGAGCCGGACTACGGGAGCCGACGCGGGCCGCGCTGTGGGCGCGGAGCGGCGCGGCAGGCCGGACGGGCCGCGGCAGCAGCGGAGGAGGCCGCGTCGGCCGGTCCGAGTGGCGGAGGCGGCGCGGGCAGCGGCGGGGGGCCGGGCGGCCGGGGTCCCGGGCCCCGCGGCGGCGGCGGCGGCGGCAGCAGGATGATCAAGCTGTTCTCGCTGAAGCAGCAGAAGAAGGAGGAGGAGTCGGCGGGCGGCACCAAGGGCAGCAGCAAGAAAGCGTCGGCGGCGCAGCTGCGGATCCAGAAGGGTAGGGGTCGGGGGGTGGGGTGGGGTCGGAAGTCCGGGACCGGGGGCGGGGGGGTGGCGAGGGAGTCGGCGGGGGGGCACTGCGCGCGCGGGGGTCGGTGGGGTCGGAGGTCAGGGCCTGGGTGATGGGGACCAGCGGTGGGGTGATGCAGTCAGCGGCGTTTCAGGGACTGGGGGCACCGGATGGGGCATTCGGGGTGCTCAGAAAGCCGGGCGCCTGGTATTGGGGACCGAGGCGGGGGTCCGGCGGGCACCGGATGGCAGGCAGAGGAGAGGGGAGAGCAGTGGGCTGCGCTGGGGTCCCCGGGAACGTGCGAGTCAGACGCGGGAGCAGGTTTCAGGGCTTGGGATTCATGTGGTCCGATTGGGTGACAGGAGGAGGAGGCAGGGCTAGGGGTGCCAGAGAGGATCAGACAGGACTGGTGGAGGTGGGAGGCCGGGGCCTCCCGGGTCGGGGGGTCAGAACGGAAGCTGGGTTTGGGGTGACAGGCAGGGAGAAGAGAGGAGGGATGGTTGGGACCCGGGATTGGTGAGGGGGTGATACGGGATAAGAGGGGCAGGGTCCTTGAGTTTGGGTGGACAGGTGGGGACCAGCAGAGTCCACTAGATAATGGGTTATGACTGCAGATCCTGGGGTTTGAGGCAGTCAGAGGCTTTTGGGGAACACTTGGGAGTGAGGGCTGCTAGGGGCTGGGTTGGGGGGCCCAGCTGTTGAGTAAAGGGATTTGGGGCTGTGGGTCCAGAGGGCCTGGAGTTCACGCTGGGCAGACGCTAGGCCACAGGCACCTTTGAATTTGCATGTTTGGGTGTGTGTGGATCCAGAAGATCCTGCTTGCAGTCTGGGGAGGGGAGCAGGGAGAGGGTTGGGGGTGTGGGGCACAGCCCGGGACAGAGCCCCAGGGTCCAGGAGGAGACCGTGGGGCCTGCTGAACACCCTCCTCTCTCCTCCCGCTTCCTTGCCTCTTTGTTCCCCGTCTCTGCTGTACGAACCCAGACATAAACGAGCTGAACTTGCCCAAGACGTGTGACATCAGCTTCTCAGACCCGGACGACCTCCTCAACTTCAAGCTGGTTATCTGTCCTGATGAGGTGAGGACACACCCAGGCACTGGCTGGGCCATGGGTGGGCAAACACTTTGACTCAAGGGCCACAATGGGTTCTTAAACTGGACCGGAGGCCGGAACAAAAGCATGGATGGAGTGTTTGTGTGAACGAATATAAATTCAAAGTAAACATCATTACATGAAAGGGTACGGTCTTTTTTTTTTTAGTTTTATTCATTTCAAACGGGCCGGATCCGGCCCGCGGGCCGTAGTTTGCCCACAGCTGGGCTGGGCCCTGGCCCGTCCTGAGGAGGGAGACCTGGCTCACCTGCCAGGCCCTGCAGGACGCGCGCTAGGGCCTTCCTCCTCTCTTCCTCGCAGGGCTTCTACAAGAGCGGGAAGTTCGTGTTCAGTTTTAAGGTGAGTCTCAGGTGGGCTGAGGAGGCAACAGCTGAGGCCCCGCCAGACCCTGGTGGGCGCCTCTCCACCTCCCGTCTCTTCCCGGAGCCAGGTGGGCCAGGGTTACCCGCACGACCCCCCCAAGGTGAAGTGTGAGACGATGGTCTATCATCCCAACATCGACCTCGAGGGCAACGTCTGCCTCAACATCCTCAGGTGAAGGCGCCCCCACCCCCCACCCCACCCCCGCCTTGCCGGCGGGGCCCCTCACGGCCTCGCACTGAGCCAGTGTCCAGCCCGTTCCTCCCGCTGTGGTCTGTGTCCCTGTGCCTCTGCATTTGTTTCCTTCCTGTGGCTTGACCTTGACTGTCTCCCTGGCTGGTGCTGCTCTGTGTGCGCCTCCCCCCGGCCTCATGGCCACCCTGTCCTGTGCCCTGGGCCTGACCTGTCCCGTCCCAGCAGGGCCTGTGGCGGCCGCCCCCCCACCGGCCCCTGAACCTCATGCTCTCTGCCCACAGAGAGGACTGGAAGCCAGTCCTTACGATAAACTCCATAATTTATGGCCTGCAGTATCTCTTCTTGGTGAGTAGGGGCGGTGCGTAGGGCTGGAGAGGTGGGCGCCTCTGCCCCTCAGGCCTGTTGACCCCCCCCTCCTACTGGCCACAGGAGCCCAACCCTGAAGACCCACTGAACAAGGAAGCCGCTGAGGTCCTGCAGAACAACCGACGACTGTTCGAGCAGAACGTGCAGCGCTCCATGCGCGGCGGCTACATCGGCTCCACCTACTTTGAGCGCTGCCTGAAATAGGGTCGGCGCACACCCACCCCTGCCAGGGCCACAGCCCCGGCGTCCCCTACAAATATTTATTGGGGGCCACAGGTGGAGGGATGGGGCAGCAGGTGGGGCCATTCCACGCCCTGGCCTTGCCTCCCCTTCCTGCCACCGGCTCCTAGTTATTTTTTTTTTAACCACCATGTGATTAAGGTCGGAGCTGCCTCCGCCCGACCCGCTCAGCGATGGGAAATGAATTGGCTTGTCTAGCCCCCCGCTGGGTGCCGCACAGCCTCCCACTCTGGGCTCTGGGGTGGGTGGCCAAGGGGACTGGGTGGCTGGGGCCCCGCCACCCCATTCCTCCACCACTGGAGGTCCCGCCAGGCTATTAAAGGGGAATGTTACTGCATGGCCTCCGCCTCTTCCTTCTGTGGGGCGGGAGGGCCGGCGAGGTCCACCTAGGCTCCTGGGATGAGAGTGTGGTCGCAGGTGGCACTGGGGCGCCTCTCAGAAGGGTGCCCAGTGCTGAGGGCTGGGTGGGGCCGTTCCCCTCGGGGTCCCGCTGCCAGTCGCCCCCCGCCCCCTCTGCCTGGGGGCGGGGGGCCTGCCTGCTGCGACCGGGTGCCTGAGAGCCGGGGACATCAGGGAGGAGTCCGAGTTCCTGAATTAGCCGCCCCTCGGTGCGTGGTGTGGCGGGATGTCGGACCTGCGGCTCCGGGCGTGGCTCGACTCGGGCTAACCTGTGCACACCCTCCGCCGGTCGCGGGGAAATGGGGACCAGGGCGCATGCGCGTGAGCGCCGGCCAGCGGCAGAGCGCGTGCGTGTTTTTACCGCCTCGCCTTCCGGGGGTGGGCGGGGCCTGCGACGTCAGAGCGTTTAATCCGGAAGCGGCGGCGGCAGAGGCGACTGAACCGGGGGGCTGTCGGTGGTGGGCGCTCCCGGGATTCGAGCGAGAGGCTCGTAACCCGGAAGCGGAAGCGGGTTCCCGTCCCAGCTTCGGTGAGTGGCCCCTACCAGGCCTCGGGTCCCGGGTGGGCGCGTGGGCGGCCAGGTACGAGGGGGCCTCGCCCTTCCCCGGGCCCTGGCCTCACGGTCGGGGCGCCCACAGCCGCCTTGTTGTCGGCGCGCGGGGCCCCGCCCCCCGTTGGTGCACAGAGGCCCCCGACGCCCCCCGCGTCCCCCCGTTTACCCTCCGCAACCGGGTTTCCTTAGCTTTAGCGTTCAGGTCTCCCGATCGGAACGGCGTCCCTACACTGTCAGCTCGGCACTCGGGGCCCCAACACTGCCCTGAGCCCAGCGTCCAGGGGACCCCCGACCGCCCCCCTCCAGTCTCCCGCCGGGACAGCCGGCGTCACCCGGCTGCAGGGCTCCGGGCGCCGATGGAGAGGGGCTGGCGTGGGCGCGCTCAGTCCGCACCCTGCTGTCGCCGGTGCCCCTGGAGCACCCACCCCCACACTTCGGGCCGCGCGCTCTGGCTTCCATTCAGCCTCCTTCCCTGTTCCCCCTCCCCGCTTTAAACACTGCCTCCTGTCTGGCCCCTCCATTCCTGCTGCCTTTGCCGCCGCTCTGGGCCCCATGCCGACCGCAGCTAGGCTTCCCACCAGGGGCGGGCCCCGCCGCCATGGACCTGTTGTTTGGGCGCCGAAAAACGCCGGAGGAGCTGCTGCGACAGAACCAGCGGGCCCTGAACCGCGCCATGCGGGAGCTGGACCGTGAGCGGCAGAAGCTGGAGACCCAGGAGAAGAAAATCATCGCGGACATCAAGAAGATGGCCAAGCAGGGCCAGATGGTGAGCTCGGGGCGGAGGCGGGGCGCCGGGCGAGGTGCTCGGGCACTGAGGGCGGCCAGCAGCCGGCGGGTATCGCCTCCAGGGAGGCTGGTGCTTCCAGGAAAGCGGAGAGAAGGGTGAGCTCGGCTCCCCCGTCTGGGGGCCAATAGGGCCGCCTCCCTGGAGGTGATACCCGAGGCAAAGCCTGAGGAATGAAGATGATGATCAGGTGGCATCCAGGCAGCACATGTCAGATGAGAAGTGATGGTGTGGGGAGGGGAGGGGGAGCGGAAGGGCTGATTGCAGGAGACGCAGGCTGACCCTGCCTGAGCCAGAGCGAGCCGAGCCTGTGGTGGCTGAGGAGCTGGGTGAGCTGGGGTGTGGGCAAGGCCAGGAAGGGGTTGAGGGCTGAGGGTCAGGCCTGGGGAGAGGTGGAAGGGCAGCAGATTCTTGGCCACAGGGGAACTCGGAACGGGTGTTGTTAACACGTTAAGCGCCCAGCCTGTTTTGTCTTCCGGGCGCTTAATGTGTTAAGGGGGGCCTCAGGCACAGGGTCCGAGAAGTGAGGAGCCGTGCAGTGGCTGCTGGGAGCAGTGTGAGCACTGGGTTTAGCCACGGGGAGGCCTCGGAAGTTCTCCACTGAACGTGGCTCCCTGCCAACTCTGTCCCCTCAGGACGCTGTGCGCATCATGGCCAAGGACCTGGTGCGCACACGGCGTTACGTGCGCAAGTTCGTGCTGATGCGGGCCAACATCCAGGCTGTGTCCCTCAAGATCCAGACACTCAAGTCCAACAACTCCATGGCGCAAGCCATGAAGGGTGTCACCAAGGCCATGGGCACCATGAACAGACAGGTGCGTCCCTCCCGTCCCCCTCGCCGCCCCACACCTCGGGGCCACACTCACCCTCCCCCCATTGCAGCTGAAGTTGCCCCAGATCCAGAAGATCATGATGGAGTTCGAGAGGCAGGCAGAGATCATGGACATGAAGGAGGAGATGATGAACGATGCCATCGACGACGCCATGGGAGACGAGGACGACGAAGAGGAGAGGTTTGTGGACACCAGGTGGGGGAGGGGATGGAGACCTGGCCCCCAGCGGGACTGACCCGCGTTCTCCATCCCCAGTGATGCTGTGGTGTCCCAGGTCCTGGACGAGCTGGGACTGAGCCTGACAGACGAACTATCCAGTGAGTGCATCTGGCCTTGGGCCCTGACCCCACCCCGACCCCCTCTGCCTTGCTGCTCTCACAGGGGCTCCAACCCCTCTCCCTGCAGACCTCCCCTCCACCGGCGGCTCCCTCAGTGTGGCTGCTGGAGGGAAGAAAGCAGAGGCCGCGGCCTCCGCCCTGGTGGACGCCGACGCAGACCTGGAGGAGCGGCTCAAGAACCTGCGGAGGGACTGACTGCTCCGGGCCCCAGGGCCTGCTCGCTGTACCCCTTCCGCAATAAAAGAGATTGGACACTAGTCCCTGGGCCTGTGTGACTGGCCTCGTGTGGGCCAGACCGGGGTCCCTTGGGCAGGAGTCACTCAGGGCGGGTCAGTGTGGCTGCCCAAGGGATCGAGTGCCAGACGCGTTGGGGGAGGGGGGGCTGGGAGGACAAGCATGGACTGACCCCTCCCAGGCTTCCAGCACCTCAGCCTCCACAGCACCACCTCCAGACGGGTGGTGCCCACTCCGCTTGGCCAACAGGAGTCGGCCCACCAGCTCAGGTGGTCACAGGCCAGTGCAGGACAAGCCTCGTGTGGGGCCTCCCAGAAAACGAGGGTGCTCCTCCATCACTCTTCCCACTCCCTGGGCATCGGACAGCTGGGAACGAGTGGCCCCGGCCCTACTCGGCCTACAGAGCTTGGGAGGGATAGATGTTCGCAGAGATCAGACCCAGAAAAACTGCCCCCACCACCAAGACACGAGGAACTTGTGACATTTTTATTAAATCCACAGAAGTAAAAACCATATTGTGAGGGGCCGGGGAATGGGGCTACCAAGGAATGGGAGCCAGACCACCAGAGGGGAAGGGCAGGGCTGACAGGACACACCCAGGCTGAGCTGGCTCAGGGGCCATCACCAGGGCCACTGGACAGCTCCTGGGAGCTCAGGCCGGCACCAGGCAGGCTCAGCGGTGGGGGCTCCACCAGGACAGCAGAGAACTTGGTGTCACCAAAGGCCTCATTCATCCGAGTCTCAAAGAAGCGCTGCAGGCCGATGATGGACTGCACGTCCGCCTTGTCCTGGGCACACAGAGGTGGGCGGTGGGTTCCCACTCTCCCCAGCCCCAGCCCCAGCCCCAGCCCCAGCCCCAGCCCTCGCACAGACTCACCTCTGTCAGCTTGTTGAACTGCTTGAACATTCGGCCCACATCCTGGGCAAACTCTTGAGGGGAGCTGTAGGGGGGCGACAGCTTCTCCTGGAGGCGGGCGCGGATCAGGGTCAGGTCCAATGTGCCACCAGGCTGATCCTAAAAGGCAGAGGCCACAGACTAAAGGTGAGGCCAGGCAGCCATGCCCCCCACACCCCACCCCAGGGCCCAGGACTCACCACAGAAAAGCTGGAGTCGGTAGCCAGCTGGTGCAGGGGCCGGCAGGGCTCGTGGCAGAAAAGGGCCAGCAGGACACGCTCACACTTCTGTGGACAGTCGGGCAGGACTCATCAGAGCACAGTTGCAAACGGGAGCGGAGCATGCAGCTGCTGAGCAGCCAAGGGAACGGCCCCCCTCACCTGCTGGTTGGCTGGTGAGAGCTTGGCCACCACACCACTGCTGTCCCCACCGTCCAGGCTCAGGCTGCCATCCTCCTCCTTCAGGTCAGGCAGCACGTGGCAGAGCGAGCAGCTCCACTCCTCCCCGGGCACATCCTGCAGGGCCGGCAGGTGGCAGTCCAGGTGGAAGCAGAACTCGCACTGGTTGCACATGACCAGGTCGCCTGGCTTCTGACAGACGCGGCAGATGGTGGCACTGTCATCCAGGGCACCAGGGCCGCCAGCTGGGGCTGAGGTGCCCTCTGGAGCCACCACCTCCAGGCCAGAGCTGGTGCTGCCACTGGGGGAGACCAGGCGGGGACCCTCCGCACCGGGGCCCTCCGCCAGAGCCATCAGCACAGGCTTGGTCTCCAGGCCCTCGGTGGCAGGCGGGGCGCCGATGGCAGCCTCTGTCTCTTCCTCCTGGAAGGAGATTCTGGGGTTCAGCAGGGTGCAGGACTCAGCAGAGGTCCTCTATCTACCAGCCACTTCAACTGGGGACAGGCTCACCTTGACAATGGCCATGCCAGGCAGGGGCTGGGCACCAGGGGTGCCAGGCGCAGTCCCCGGCTGCCCGGCAGCAGCAGCTGCAGCCCCGCGCTCAATGACAATCAGGTTGTAGTCCTCGGTGGTGCTGCCTGGGAAGACCTTGAAGACTGGCGGCTGGCTGTCAGCTGTGAGGTCAAGATCCAGGCGCTCGAGGCTCACCCGGGGCACCTTGCGCATGAGGCCGCTCACTTCACCCTCACCTGAGCGGGACCTGCGGGGGCAGCTTGGTGTCAACACCCCTACCTGTCCCTATGCCCACTGGCTCCAAAGGACAGCCACACTCACCGTTTCATGCCTGACACATGGGGCTCTGCACTCATGTAAGAGTCATCTGCTCAGAAGACAGAGGGGGGGATGGTGGGTGGGTGGAGCTGGCGCCCTGGAGCTCTCCCACCTACCCACAGACCAGACCCAGACCCAGACCCAGACCCAGACCCACTCACCTGACGCAAAGCCATAGCCTTCCTGCACGTCCATGGGCTGCAGACAAAAAGCAGATGGACTTCAGTGGGCAGGTGTCCCAGAGGACCCCCCCCCTCCTCCCCAGGGCCCCTGGCCCTGCTCACCTGGCTGCCGCCAGAGCCCTGCTTGCTGCTCAAGGGTCCCGGAGCCCGGGGAGGGGCCATGGGCGCAGGGCCCGTGGAGTTGGTGCCAGGACGCTCCGCCACGATCTTGCCTGCAGGAAGGAGACACGCATGAGGCACGGTTCCTGGAGAGCCGGTCAGGGCGGCAAGAGGGCGACCAGGACCCACCGAAGGCCTCGGCGCTCTTGGTCCAGGCGTTGAGGTCCCACTGGAACTTCATCTCGCCGTGGGGCTCCACGGGGTCCACGATCATCTTGAGAGCCCGGTGCAGCTGGAAGTAGATCTGAGGGTGGAGGGAGGGGCGTGAGCTCCTGGCAGGAGGTGCCTGAGCCCCCACGGGCACCCAGCACACACCAGCTTCTTGGAGAGCAGCAGGGCCGTGTTGTTGTCGCTCTCCAGAGCCCAGGAGGCGAAGCGCAGGATGTGCTCCTGGTGCTTCTGGATCTTGGTCATGGTCCAGTGCTGCCGCTCCAGGCGCTCCTGCTGCCCCTCCGTTACCTTCTGCGCCCAGGAGAGGGGGTGTCAGGAGGGAAGAGGGCCAGGGTCCTCCCCATGCAAGGACGGAGCCAGCAGAGGGTGCCTGTCCCCGGGGCCCTCCCCTGCAGGTGTACCTGGGCATCATTGACCAGCACGCGGCCCCGCTTGTTCAGCTCCTTCATGATCTGCAGGATAGCCATCTTAACGTCCACCTGGACGCGCTTCTGCACGTCGGACACTTGGCGAATGCTGGGGGAGGGTGGGCCAGGTTAGGTCTGGTCAGGCAGATGGCAGCAGCTCAGGGGGACGCCCCCATGGTCCTGGCATTCACTTACGAGCTGCGAACCTCCTTGGTGTTCTTCTGCAGGGTGGCATGCTTGTCCCCGAGGCGCTTCACCAGCGAGGCCAGGAGCTTGCGCTGGTTCCTCACGGCGTCCTCCAGGAACTGGTACCTGAGGGCAGACAGAGGTGAGCCTGGGCGCTGAGCACGGAACAGGCAGGGCCCCCACCCCTCGGGACTCACTGGTGGTCCTTGTGGGCGTTGAGCTGGCAGTCCCGGCAGGTGAGGGTGTCGCAGCTCTCGCAGAACAGCACCAGCGGCTCGTGCTTGTGCACGCTGCAGTACACGGTGCGCTCCCCATCTCGGGACTTGGCTGGCCCTGGGGAACAGGTGCCGTGAGGACAGCGCATCCTCGGCACCTCCAGCTGCAGGGACCTCACTCCTGTCTACTGTGAACCCCAGAGGGCCCTGCCAGGGTGGCCAGGGAAGGGCACAGGCCCCCGAGGCCAAGTCCTTGCTCTCAAAACCCTCTGCCCAAGCCCAGCTGAGACCCCCCCCACACAGGTCAGTCCCACTTCCAGCTCCAGGAGATGCAGTGTGAGGAGGATGGACACGGGGAGCTTCTCTGCCTCCAACAGCCCCCCTTCTCCTCCACTCAGCTGGCTGTCCAGCAAGGGGGGGATTCCAGAGGCTGTGGCAGCCCAGCACAAAGAATGTTTGCTTCCTGGCACACACAGGCGTCAAACCAGGGCCTAGAGACCACTGCTCGGGGGTGGTGCCCTCCCCGCTCCTACAAGCACAGGCCCACAGGGGCCTTGTGAGCCTGAGGCTGGGAGGCGAGATGTCAGCCCTGGTTGCTGGGACAGGTGCAGGCCCCTCCTGTGAGGGAGGGTGCGGAGCTCAATTAAACCACCCAATGGGGACACCTTCCGGTCCCACCTCAGAGCCTGTCACCACGAGGAAGCTGTTTGGGAATCCGGTCCTTTCCTCCCCAAATCCACAGACATCCCACCTACACCAACCCTTCCCGACAGGCCAGCCAGGCTGGGTCCTTCCAATACTGCCTCCTCCTGTGCCCTGACCTCTGCCTGAACCCCAGGATCCTGAGACCTCCCTCACCCCTCCCCCCTCCTCCCTTCCCCCTCCTCCCCCCAGTACCGTCCTGGGCCAGAGCAGCCAGGGCAACTACCGAAGGGCCACTGGTGGGGAGTTACAGACCAGAACCCAAGGCAGACTCAGGAAGTCATCCGGCCTGTCTTCACGCCACTGACAGCAGCCACAGGAGGTGTGGAAGCCCCATGACCTTGCAGATAAAACCCTCCAGGACTCACTGCAGGTTCCAGCCCGAGGGCTCTCTCAGCTCCTGAGGCAGTTCCAGCCACAGGCCTCTCGCCCAGAGTCCTGAGCCAGGTGCCAGGCGCCAGGTCACCCCAGGTCCAGGAGGCCCCTCGCTTTCCAGGTCCTCACACTCACTTCAGCCTCTGCACCTGCCAGTCCCTCCAGCAGCGGCTCTTCCCCTCCCTGGGGCTTCCCTGACCCACTCCCCCACCCCCTCTGGCCGCTCCCCTCCCACCTGGACCAGTAGAGCCCCCACTCCTGCCCTGGCCTTTGCAGTCCTGTCCCCCAGAGAAGCTCCAGGGCCCACCCCCCGCAGCCACGTCATCCGCGGCGACAGCAGGCCCAGGGCGGGCCTCCCCGCGGGCGCGTACCGGTGGAGCGCACGGTGTGGTCCTTGGTGTACTTCACCCGCTGGTGCGCCTCCACGCAGGTCTCACACAGGGGCTCGGAGCACTCCACGCAGTAGCTGGTGGCCGGGGCGTTGTCCTCGCAGCTGGTGCAGCACTGGGGGCGAAGGCAGAGTCAGGGCGCCCCCCAAAGGCTCCCAGTTACACCGCGGGCAGCCTAAGGGGCTGGGGCGGGTGGTGCCTTCGCAGGCGGCGCAGAGCCTCCTCGCAGGGGGAGAAGCCCGGAGCGGGTGCCGCTCCCCACGGCCCGGGCAGCACCCACCTGGTTCGCGTCCTGGGAGTCCGCGGGGGCCTTGCTGCCGCTGTCGCGCATGAAGTAGTTCTCCACAATGTCTTTGGAGAAGCACTGCTGCTTACACACGGGACAGTCCACGACTGCTGAGGGCGGGGAAGAGCCAGGCATTGCAGGTCGCAGCCGGGAAACCGACCCTCCCCCGCCGGCCCCCAGCCTCTGCCCCACGCTGGGCCGCCCCGCCCCTCCGGCCGGGGCCAGAACCTTCCATCAAACTGGAAGCAGACGCCCCCACCCCCATCGCAGCACCGGGCCCAGACCCCACGGCTCACACGCCACCCGACCCTGCGTGCTTCCCGGCCTCCATCCCTGTCCTCCGGCCGAGGCGGTCCCCCACCGACGCCGCGCTGAGAGCGAACCCCAACCTGCGCGCAGCCGGGGCTGGAGGTGGGGGAGGGGTTCCGACGGGACTCACCGGCTCCGTCGCCCGCCGCCCCGGCGTCCCCCGAGCTGTTGGCGGCGGCCGGCGCGGGGGGCCCGAGGCAGGCGCTGCAGGCCGAGTGCAGGCAGGGCAGCAGGCGCGGCTCCCGATCGGGCCGCAGGCGCTCCCGGCACACGCCGCAGTGCTCCAGCAGCTCCAGCGCCTCGCCGCCGCCCCCCGCGGGCGACGACGCCGAGGCCGAGGCCGAGGCCGAGCCCGAGGCCGCTGCAGGGGCCGCAGTCGAAGCCGCGGCCGCGGCGGGGGCGCGCTTATCGCCGCCCGCCGAGCCCTCGCTCGGGCCCGGGCTGCTCGAGGCGGCTGTCGCCGCCGCGGCCGAGGCCGCTGCCGCCGAGGCCGCCATTCACACGCCGCCGGGGGCGCCCAGGGGGGGAAGGAGGGGCTCGGGCCTGCCGCGCAGGCGCAGACACGCTCGCCGCCAACGGCTGGGTCGGCGCCGCCGCTGCCGCCGCGAGGCCGACGCTGCCGTGCGCCGCCTGGGACGCCGCCCGCTGCGCGCGGGGCGCTGCCGAGGCCCGGTCCGCCGCTGCCTGCTCGCGCTGCGCCGCCGCCGCCGCCCGCGTCTGCTCCTCAATGGCCGCCGAGACCCCGGACGCGCGCCACGCGACCAGCCGCTCGCCGCGCGCCCCTCGCAGAAAGAGCCGTGGCTGGGGGGCGGGACAGAAATAACTGGCGCCGCCGCCGCTGCGCACGCGCACTGGCAGGCTCGCGGCCGGGGGCGGAACCCAGGCGGGGCTGCGCACCCGGACGCCAGTGCGCACGCGCCTCAGCGGGGTCCGCCCTCCGCCGCCTGCACCGCCTGGCCAGGTCCAGGAGGAAGGGGCGGGGCCTGCGTGACGTCGTCCCTGCCTGGGGGCGGGGCGCGCGCGCCGCATTTAAAGCGCGTTCCCCGCCCCTCCGCCGCGCAACCCGCCGCGGGTCGGCTTGATCCTGTCGGCGGACCCCGCCTCCACCGCAGGCCCCGCCTCCACCGCAGGCCCCGCCCCTTCGGCGGCCCGGAGACGTCACCGGCATCGCCAGACGGGGAGGGGCCGAGACTGGGAGGGGAGGCCAGCCAGGGAGAGGGGCGGGGGTCCCCATCCCAGAAGGCCGTGCTGTCCAGAGCCCCGAGGCTGTTTCCTATTTTTATTGTTTTTTAAAAATGTATTTTCACAGATTTAAGACGGGGAGGTAGAGGGAGGGAGAAACAGCCACGAAGAAGAAAGAAAACACCGGAGGCACCGGGGACGAGAGGGCGTCACCCAGCGGCTGCCTCCCGCACGCCCCGCACGCCCCGCACGGGGATGCAGCCCGCAGCCCGGGCCTGTGCCCTCCGGGCTCACAGGCCGACTCTCAACCTCCCAGCCTCACCGGCCCAGCCCTATTTTTTTAATCTTTTTGTTGTTTAACGTCAAACACACGGGAACCGGCCCAGCCCGCCGGCTCCCAGGAGGCAGCACAGGCTCGGTCCGCAAGGCCGTTCCGGGCGGGCCGACCCTCCCCGCGGGCCCCGGTCCCGGGCGGGAGGAGAGTCGGGGCGGATCGGGTGCGAAGGGGTGGCCCCGGGCGGGTGCGGAGCCGCCGGGCCTGCAGGTCCAGCCCGGACCCGCCCGCCTCCCGGGCTCGCACCCGCCTCCCGCCCCTCGGGCGCCCGCACGTGGCGGCGGGGGCGTGGCGGGCGATCGGGCCGGGTGCGGCTTTGTTCCCCGTGGGGCCGGGGCCGTGGGCTGTGTGCGCGCGGCCTTTGTTCCAGCCCGGCCCCGCCCCTCCGCCCGCCGCAGGGCCCCGCCGCCCCCCCCCCCCGCTGGACCCCCGCTTCCTCCCTGGGGTACCGGGACCCGGGAAGGAAAGTGGGTGCTGGCACCGCCCTGGGGGAGCCGGGCATCCTGACTAATGGCTGCTGGACTCTGCACGGCCCATCGCCCCTGGGCTTCCGGGGTGGGGGGTCCAGGGACCAGCGAGCCCAAAGGAGCAGGTGATGGTACAGAGTGTGGGCGGGGACCCCCATGCACCCCCTCCCCCCCACCGCCCCCAGCACGGCAGGGGGGGCCAGTTCCAGCAGAAGGAAAGGGCAGAGGCCTGAGGCTGGCGGCCCTGGGTGCAGGTGCCGAGGGCGGTGGGAGGCTCCGGGCTGCACAGCCGCCTGGGGACCCTGTTACACACAGGCCCTCACTGGCAACCGGTCCGGTGGCTTCTCTCTCTCTTCCTTTTCTTTCTTTTTCTTTCTCTCTTTCGGGGCAGGGTGAACATGCACTAGGGTCTCTTGGGGCTCCTCAAAGCCCACAGTGGCTGCCTGCCCAGGAGCCCCGTCTCTGGCCACCAGGCCTCCAACTCTCTATCAGCCCCCCGCTTCCTCCCTCTGGGCCCAGGCCCTTCCCTTCCCAGCCCAGAGCGCCCCCCAAACCAGCAGAGTCCCAGCAGAGGCCTGAGGGCCCCTCACACCCCGGCCAGGCCACGCCCAGCCCCTGGATTAAGTGGGGCAGCCACCCCCCCCCCCCCCCATGGCTCAGAGGTTGGGCCTGGACCCATAAACCAGGAGGTCAGGGTTCCATCCCCTGTCAGGGCACATGTCCGGGTTTTGGGCTCAATCCCCAGGGGCGCCGGGCAGTAGGCAGCTGATGGGTCCATGATTCTCTCTTTTTTTTTTTTTTTTTTTTTTAAATATATTTTATTGATTTTTCACAGAGAGGAAGGGAGAGAGATAGAAAGCTAGAAACATCGATCAGCTGCCTCCTGCACATCTCCCACTGGGGATGTGCCCACAACCTAGGTACATGCCCTTGACCGGAATCGAACCTGGGACCTTTCAGTCCGCAGGCCGACGCTCTATCCACTGAGCCAAACCGGTTTCGGCTCATGATTCTCTCTTATCATTGATGTTCCTATCTCTCTCTCTCTCCCTCTCCATTCCTCTCTGAAATCAATGAAAATATATTTTTTTGAAAGTCCTAACCGGCGTGGCTCAGTGGAGAGAGCATCGGCCTGGGGACTGAAGGGTCCCGGGTTCGGTTCCGGTCAAGGGCATGTACCTTGGTTGCGGGCTCATCCCCAGTAGGAGGTGTGCAGGAGGCGGCTGATCGATATTTCTCTCTCATCGATGTTTCTAACTCTCTATCCCTCTCCCTTCCTCTCTGTAAAAAACCAATAAAATATATTTTTTAAAAAAAGAAATAGAAAATAAAACAGTGACAATCATTGACACCCAAAGAATCCACCCTATCCATGAGTCCTTGACGGTTCTCAGCCAGAAAAGTAGCCCATCTGTCAGCAGCTGACGCCACCTCACGCCAGCCCCTGGCTCTGAGAATCCGGCCCAGATCCCGCCTCCCAAGGGAACTGTGGTCCAGAGGAACACATGGGCCGGTTCTAGGATCTGGAAACCATCCAACCAATAACGAGATTCCTGAGCAGGCCAGGGTTATCCGTGTGGACACCCTGAGGTGAACAGAGGGTAATTAATGGAGCCAGTGTGGCCATCCGGGGAGGGGGCACATGAGTGGGCAGGGCCGGCCAGGCTGTGACTGCCCCCCAGTCAGGGTGTGGGAACCCTAAAGAAAGCACGGCGATGTTCAAGGCCAGTGTGAGCCTGGGGGGCCTGTCCTGGGTACACGGGGGCTCAAGGCCGACTTTACCAGCTACAGGTGCAGAAGCGAGGACACAGGACGCACGATCTTACTGTCCTACCCAGGGGAGCCTCCCATAGCCCACAGGCTGAGGTTCAGCCAGAGGCCTCCTTTGTCTAAATTGGTACAAAGTATGTTACGGACCAGCCAGTATGTGCCTGCTTGGCCCACTGCTAGGTTTGTTTGTTTCTTTTTCAATATATTTTATGGATGTTACAGAGAGGAAGGGAGAGGGAGAGTGAAAAAAAATCAATGAGAGAGAAACATTGATCAGCTGCCTCCTGCACACCCCCTCCTGGGGATAGAGCCTGCAACCCAGGTACATGCCCTTGGCCGGAATCGAACCCGGGACCCTTCAGTCCAAGGGCCAACACTCTACCCACTGAGCCACACCGATTAGGGCGGGGCTGCTCAGCAGACAGACTATGGGCCCAAGACGGAAGGGTCCCAGGTTGGGTTCGATTTCCGTCAAAGTCAGGTCACTCAGTCGCAGGCTCAATCCCCCGCCCCGGTCGGTGCACCTGGGGGAGGCAACCAATCAATGTGTCTCTCTCACATCATGTCTCTCTCTCTCTGTCCCTCTCCCTTTCACTCCCTCTAAAAATCAATGGGAAAATATCCTCGAGTGAGGAATAACAACAAAAATAATAAAAAATATATATATTCTTAAACACATCACTTATAAAATAAATATATGTATATCCATGGGTGAGAATTAACAACAACAAAAAAATAGAGTGCTGGGTCACAAGATGGTCAGCTCACTGACAATGGTCGATTGTACACACACTGGGAATGAGAGAGCCCTGGGAGCCAGGTGTCCCGCGGGAAAGGCTGGGAAAGAGGGTGAAGGCTTCAAACTCACACCTGCTCCCGCCCAGGGCCCCGCCCAGGAGCAGGGAGTGAGGCAAAGCGATTGAGTAGCTGGGTTCCTTAAAGGAAGGGAACGGCCAGGGTGTGTCACCTCCAGGGGCTTCCTTTTGCCTCTAAGCTTCACTTAAAAAAACGAGAGAGAGAGAGAGAGAGAGAGAGAGAGAGAGAGAGAGAGAGAGAGAGAGAGAGAGAGTTGGTTAGAGCGTCTTCCCAATATGCCACGGTTTGGGCACATACAAGAAGCAACCGATGAATTCCTAAGTCAGACGTGGAACAATAGGTTGTTAGGTCTGACCAAATAATTGAATCCAGCCCTGGATGGTTTTTGCTCAGTGGGTAGAGAGTCGGCCTGCGGACTGAGGGGTCCCGGGTTCGATTCCAGTCAAGGGCACATGCCTGGGTTGCGGGCTCAATTGCCAATATGCGGCGTGCAGGAGGCAGCCGATCAATGATGGCCATCATGGCTGTTTCTCTCTCTCTCCCTCTCCCTTCCTCTCTGAATCAATAAAAATATATTTCTCCCTGGCCGGTTTGGCTCAGTGGATAGAGCGTCGGCCTGCGGACTGAGGGGTCCCAGGTTCGATTCCGGTCAAGGGCATGTACCTTCGTTGCGGGCACATCCCTATTGTGGAATGTGCGGGAGGCAGCTGATCGATGTTTCTCTTTCATTGATGTTTCTGACTCTCTATCCCTCTCCCTTCCTCTCTGTAAAAAATCAATAAAATATATTTTAAAAAAAACATATATATATATATATTTAGAAGAAAAAGCCAGCCTAGAGTCCTTTAAGACCTCTGACTCCCGGTCCCCGGGTGCTGGAGCCATTTGGGGGCTCATCTCATAATAATAAAAGTGTAATATGCTAATTAGAATGCTAATTAGACCGGATGTCCTTCCAGACAAAGTGGGGGAGGGCAGGGGGGTGCGAGGGAAGCCAGGGTCCCAGGTGCCAGAAGGAGGCCGGTGCTGGTACCTGGCAGCCGGCAGAAGGATTGCCTCCTCTTTTTTAAAAAATGTATTTTATTGATTTTTTTACAGAGAGGAAGGGAGAAGGATAGAAAGTTAGAAACATCGATGTGAGAGAAACATCGACCAGCTGCCTCCTGCACAACCCCTACTGGGGATGTGCCTGCAACCAAGGTACATGCCCTTGACTGGAATCGAACCTGGGACCCTTCAGTCCGCAGGCCGATGTTCTATCCACTGAGCCACACCGGTTAGGGCAGGAAGGCCTAGTCTTGCACCAATTTCGTGCATTGGGCCTCTAGTAGATTTATAATCCCTCACCACCCTCGGCCTCCTCGTTCCTCCTTCAGCGACCCTAACACAAATTGATGTCTCTCTCTCTCTCTCCTTTCCTCTCTCTAAAATCAATCAATAAAATAAAAATTAAAAACACTTTTGGGCTCAAATTTTGCTTTTAGTAAACTAAATACAGGAAACACACAAAAAAGACAAGGAAAATAAATTGCTGGCTTGCAGATGAGAGTGTCCCAGCGTGTTCTCCATGTTTCCAGGCCGTTTTAACTTTTCAAAATCAACCCCAACAGCCCAGGTGTGTGGGGACCTGGATGGTGGAGGTACTTGCTATAACAGAGATGATTTCAATGCAGGTCTCCTGCCCACCCAGTTTGCTCAGGCAGGTCGAGGAGGCCAAGAGGACGTTCTTGATCTTCGTGTTTTACATATGAAAGCAAATTAAACCTTTGTGTGTTGCAAATATTCCTCACCCCTGCCCCACCCGACTCCCTCATGGGCGATCCACTGATACTGGACGCTTCCTTTTCCCTAAGTCTTTTCTCCATCTGATCAGGGAGGCTAAACACCTCCCTGCTGGCACCTCCCTGCTCAGGGGCCACCCTCAGTCTCAACCATGTCCTGGTATCAGGATGTATTGTTTTTTAAATATATTTTTATTGCTTTCAGGGAGGGAGAGGGGGAGAGAGATAGAAACATCACTGATGAGAGAGAATCATGGATCGGCTGCCTCCTGCACGCCCCCTACAGGGGATCAAGCCTGCAACCCGGGCTTATGCCCTGACCAGGACTCCCCAACGTGACCTCCTATGGCCACACTGGCTGGGCCCAACATGCCTTTTTCCTGGGGACATGCCCATTTCCCAAGGGAGGCTGCTGGCCTCCTGAGGTGTGTGTCTGGGTCGTGGAACCCACATCCCACACCTGGCACAGCCAGAGGGCTTGGTGACGCAGTGGCTGAGGGCTGGGCTGCAGCCAAAGGCAGTGGGTGCCTAGAGGGCACCCTGGCTGGGAAGCCTGCCGGCCTCAGGGCAGCGGATGATGCAGGGAGCTGGGAGCCCAGGCTGAGGCCTGAGGGGAGGGAGGGCCCTGCCTCAGCTGCTGAGTTCACCTCTAATGCTCTGTCCTGTGAGTCTGCGATCCTTGGGGCTTCCCCGGCTCTTCCCTGGCCGCCAGCCTTGTCCCCGGCCCCTTTTCACCCCGACGGCCTCGGAGATGCTGACAGGCCTGTAATTTTCAGTTCTTCAGGCCACACCAGCCCCTCCCTGGCTCACTAAACCTGTGCCCCAGGCAGCTCTCTCTAAGGAACACATTTAAGCTTCCTCATCGCCCTGTTACTGGAAAGGGGGCCTGGCCCCTGGTCCAGATCTGCCTAGGGCTAGTGTGTGGGTTCTTGACTTCGTGCAGGAGAAATTTCACAAGACGACAGATGACTGTGAGGGAACAATCAGACAAGAAAGAAGCAACAGGAGAGCTGAGCTGGGCTGCCCTAGCTCTCGGGGGAAGTCAGAGAGAAGGCGGCCTGGGGACCAGGTTCAGGGGTGAGCCTGGGACGAGCTGCTGGTACCCAGGGCTCCGCTGGTTGCTCATGGGGTCCTTCAGGGTTCGGGAGACGCAAGGCTGTGGGGGAGGAAACGGAGGAAGAGGAGGGGACAGGGAGTGGCCGGGCTGTAGGGAGGGCACAGCCTGGGCCCTTTGTCCTGAGTCTTGTATCTGGAATGCGGAAGCCCTCGGGGAGGTCTCGAGGAGGGTTTCAGTGGGTCAGGGTTTGAGGGGTGCTGCTTCAGGGCCGGGGCCTCCTAGGATTGGCCAGTGGCAGCGGAGGGAGCTGTCAGTCATCACAGCTGGTCCTGGTGTCGCCCACCTGGTTCGGCTGCTTTTCTGGGCCTGGAGCTCTGTTATTTCCAGGGAGGCCTTCCGGGTCGGCTGTGAATTGCTCTGCGTTTGTTCAGCTCTCGGTCTGTTTCCCGTTCATTCCACTGGTCCTGGCTCACCGGCCTGTGTCACCCCCACCCCTTCGCCCAGGTGCAGCTTCCTCACCTCTGTGGGTTTCTTCTTCCTTTTTTTTTCTTTTTTTAAAATATATTTTATTGATTTTTTACAGAGAGGAAGGGAGAGGGATAGAGAGTTAGAAACATCGATGAGAGAGAAACATAGATCAGCTGCCTCCTGCACACTCCCCACTGGGGATGTGCCCGCAACCAAGGTACACGCCCTTGACTGGAATCGAACCCAGGACCCTTCAGTCCGCAGGCCGACGCTCTATCCACTGAGCCACACCGGTTACGGCCTTTTCCTTTTCTTTTAAACCATCGATGCCAAAATACATACAAATAAAGCATCCATGCGTGGCCTGTGCGGCTCAGTGGTTGAGCATCGACCTATGAAACAGGAGATCACAGTTCAAGCCCCGGTTGCCGGCTTGATCCCCAGTGGGGGGCGTGCAGGAGGCAGCTGATTAATGTGTCTCTCTCATTGATGTTTCTATCTCTCCTCCCTTCCTCTCTGAAATCAATAAAAATATTAAAAAATTAAAATCCTTATTGATTCTAGAGAGAGAGAGAGAAACATTAATGGAGGAAGAACTGGCCTGTTGCTTCCTGTACCATCAAACCCACAACCTAGGTATGTGCCCTGACCGGGAGTCGAACCCTCAACCCTTTGGGGTTTAGGACGGCACTCTAACCAACTGAGCCACACTGGCCAGGGCTGCCTTACTGATTTTCTAAGAAAATTTTCTCTCTCTCTCTCTCTCTCTCTCTCTCTCTATATATATATATATATATATATATATATATATATTTATTTATTTCAGAGAGGAAGAGGGTGAGGGAAGCATCAATGATGAGAGAGAATCATTGATCTGCTGCCCCCTACATGCCCCACACTGGGAATCGAGCCCACAACCTGGGCACGTGCCCTTGACCGGAATCAAACCCGGGACCCTTCAGTCCGCAGACCGACACTTTATTCACGGTGCCAAACCAGCTAGTGCTGAACTTTCTCTTATAATTTGGAAAAAAATAAATAAATAACCATAACCCTGTGCCCTGGGCTGCACTATTCCCCCAAATGCCCCCATAACCACGGTGGCAAAGGCCTTTGGAGAGAAAAGCAAAACATGTTTCCCAAGGCCTGAGCGGAGTCGGGGTTTGGGGTTTTCCCTCCCGTTCTGCACCCTCCCTCCTCAGCGTCCTCACGCATTCCTTTCCACCTGCCCTGATGCTGTTCCAGCCTCTATGTCTGGACAGTTGGTTCCCCTCTGACCCCCAAGTCCCCCTGCACGTCGGACCTCGTAGGATGGGAGAACGAGACGGTGGAGGTGCCTGACACGCTGGTAGGCAGAAAGGAGGCATCTGGCCTGAGGGAGGCAATGGGAGGGTATTGGTTCGATGGAAACAGTGGCCTTGGTCAGATGCTTACCAAGTGCGGGCCGGGAGTCTCTGTATTTGATTTTAGGGAGAGAGGAAGGGACAGGGGAAGAGAGAGGAACATCAGCTGCGTCCTGCACGCCCCCTACTGGGGACTGAGCCGGGAACCCAGGCAGGTGCCCCGAAAACGCAGCCTGGACACCTCTGTGCCTGGGACAAGTCCAGTCAACAGAGCCACACTCGCTGCAGCCAGAACCCCAGGCTGTGGCCTTGCTCGGTCTCACAAAGGCTGTGCCCAAGGGTGGGCCGGCCCAGGCCCTCCCGGGAGCTCTGGGGAGAAATCCGCTTCCCAGCTCATCCGGGTGATCAGCAGGAGGAATCCAGGTCCCTGCGGTTGTAACACTGAGCCCCTGTTTTCTCTCTTTTTTTTCTTTTTAAATATATTTTTATTAGCTTTGGAGAGGAAGGGAGAGGGAGAGAGAGAGACATCAGTGATGAGAGAGAATCATGGATCGGCTGCCTCCTGAACGCCCCTCACCAGGGATTGAGCCCGAAACCCAGGCATGTGACCCCAACTGGAATCGAACCCGGGACCCTTCAGTCCACAGGCCGATGGATGTTGTTTGTTTGTTTGTGTGGGGTTTTTTGTTGTTGTTAATCCTCACTTGAGGATATTTTTCCATTGATCTTTTTAAAAAATCAATAAAATATATTTTAAAAATAAATAAATAAATAAGTAAAATAAAAAGTAATTTCCAGAAGAAATGGGCTTAGGAAACAAGTGATGGAGGCAAAGGAAAGGTCCTTGGAGCTTGAGAGTGAGGAAGCTCATGGTGAAGTGTTGGGGGAGGGGGAGTGAGGGAGAGAAGGTCCCTGTTTTCTTGCTGTTCTTTCTTTTTTTAAAAAAATATATTTTATTGATTTTTTACAGAGAGGAAGGGAGAGGGATAGACAATTAGAAACATCAATGAGAGAGAAACATTGATCAGCTGCCCTCTGCACACCCACCACTGGGGATGTGCCCACAACCAAGGTCCATGCCCTTGGCTGGAATCGAACCCGGGACCCTTCAGTCCAAAGGCCGAGGCTCTATCCACTGAGCCACACCGGTCAGGGCTTCTTGCTGTTCTTCAGCTCTTCTCAGATTCCCGACCCCACACTCACCCCTATGTTCCCTGTCACATGGCCCCTTCCACCTTCAAAGGCCCCAGAGTCCTTCTAACTCATGTGCCTCTCCTGTTCCTCCTCTGCCGTGGTCGGCAAACTGCGGCTCGAGAGCCACATGCGGCTCTTTGGCCCCTTGAGTGTGGCTCTTCCTAAGCCTGAGGAGCACCCTAATTAAGTTAATAACAATGTACCTACCTATATAGTTTAAGTTTAGAAAATTTGGCTCTCAAAGGAAATTTCAATCGTCGTACTGTTGATATTTGACTCTGTTGACTAATGAGTTTGCCGACCACCGCTCTAAGGGCCTTGCTGATTGCCCTGGGTCGACCCTCACATCCCGGGATCATCTCCGTAAGGTGAGGTCAGCTGACTCATAACCTCAGTGACAGCTGCCGTTTTGTGGGGGTTCCGGAGGGAATCCCGGAGGGGGCATCTTTAGAATTGTGCCCCCTCCAGGACATGACTCCCGATGCTTTAGAATCCAATGGAGTCGTGTCCGGAGCAGGCTGACGCAGCCGTGGGCACCTCCATTCCTGTTTAGGTGGTAGAGGCAGCGGCTGTCTGTCCAGGTGAAGGGCAGCGTTGACCTCTGCCCTCACAGGCCCCCTGACAGAGGATGGGGGGGAAACTCGAGATCAGGGAGGGCCCCCGAGGGAGGTGGTGGCAGGTGAGCAGTGTGCGAGGGGACTGCGCAGGCCAGCCTGGGGGTGGGCCCAGCAGGAGAGGGGTGGCTGAGGTTGAACAGAGCAGACACAGGGGACGAGGCAGGCCATGGTGAGGGGCCACTTTCTGAGCGGGGACAATGAAGCCATTAGAAATGAAACGAGTTTTATTATTTATTTATTTACAAATATATATATATATATATATTTTTTTTAATATATTTTATTGATTCCCTACAGAGAGGAAGGGAGAGAGATAGAGAGTTAGAAACATCGATCAGCTGCCTCCTGCACATCTCCCACTGGGGATGTGCCCGCAACCAAGGTACATGCCCTTGACTGGAATCGAACCTGGGACCTTCCAGTCCCCAGGCCGACGCTCTATCCACTGAGCCAAACCAGCCTCGGCGAAAAACAGTATATATTTTTAAAATATATATATTTTTTACTGATTTCAGAGAGGAAGGGAGAGGGAGAGAGAGATAGACACATCAATGATGAGAATCATTGATCGGCTGCCTTCTGCACACCCCCCACTGGGAATTGAGCCCACAACCCAGGCATGTGCCCTCAGCCAGAATTGAACCTGGGACCCTTCGGTCCAAAGGCCGACGGTCTATCCACTGAGCCACACCAGCTAGGGCTGGACTTGAGTTTTAATGACCTTCCTCAGGTCAGGAAAGGCTGCAGGGGTTGGAGGGGTAAGCCCCTGCATGGCATATTCCCCTTCCCCTCCACGACATGAGGCATGCTGAGGTTCTGGGGGATCTTCTGACCCCCCCCCTCCCTCCAGCCCCCAAGGGTAGAGCATGAGGTCAGGCTGGCCCCAGTGCCACACACCATGGGGTGGGCCTGGTTCATGCAGGAAAAAAACAGGAGAGACCTAGGCTGCTCCCTGTGCCAGACAGCTCTTCCCACAGCCTCTGCCCTTGTGGCTTCGGGCCTTTGGGGTCTGGTACCCCACGCCCTCCTGCAGAGGTAAGACCCATCCCACCCCTACCCCAGTCCCTTTTCTGAGCTCTGGGGCAGGTCGTTCAGGTCCATATGATTCCATTTATTTGTCATGACCCGCCCTGGGGCAGTTAGGCCTGGGGCAGGAGGAGGAGGGGGGCGTAAGGGGCATCCAATCAGGCTACCTCCACCTTCTACCTGGACCCAGGACCCAGGCTCAGGCACGAGGCAGAAAGTGGGCATCAAGGTCGGATGGGTCTGCTCCCCCCCACTACTAGCGAGCCCTCTTCCTGCTCGCACCCCCACTCTTGCTTGCACCTCCCGGGGTCCCAGAGTGCCTTCCAACCCTTCATTGCGGTGCAGCACCTCCAGCCCCACCCCGTCCAACACAGGGGCATGGCTGACTGATTGACAGCGCAGGCCCCGCCTCCTCCCCGTCTCTAGGGCGACTCAGGAAGCTACTGCGGCCCAGAGAATCCTCGCCGCCCCGCCATCCCTGTGTCTGCGTCTTTTTTTTCTTTCTTGATGCTTCAATTTATTTCCTCTCAGAATTTAGGATCTTCCCCTTTATTTTTTATTTAAAAATATATTTTATTGATTTTTTAAAAATATATATTATTGATTTTTCACAGAGAGAAAGGGGGAGGGATAGAGAGTTAGAAACATCCATGAGAGAGAAACATGGATCAGCTGCCTCCTGCACACCCCCCACTGGGGATGTGCCCGCAACCCAGGTACATGCCCTTGACCGGAATAGAACCTGGGACCCTTCTGTCCGACGCTCTATCCACTGAGCCAAACCGGTTAGGGCAGGATCTTCCCCTTTAGTTAACCCCCCCAAACCTTCTTGGCAAGAGATGAACAGAGTCACATCCAGAATCTCAATTCAAGGCGGGAGCAGGAAGTTGCAGCTCAGAGCACCAGGGAGTAAAGGCAGGGAGGACCCAGCCCGCCTCTGCTGGCAGGAGAGTGTGGGGAGCAGGGCGGGGCCAGCCCCCCATCAGAGGTTCTTGAGTCAGGAAGTGGGAGCGTGAACACATCTCCCATCACCCGGTCCCCACAAGGCAGCTGCCTCACGCTCCAGTAGCTGAGAGAGGCACGTCAGAGCCCTGGGCGCCGCCACTGGTGGCAGCCTGAGCGTAGCTCCCTCCATTCGCACCTGAGCGCCTCCTCCTCCACAGCACAGCTCCGGCCACAGCCCCCAGCAGAACCAGGCCCCCAGCGATGCCCGTGATGATGATGATGGAGGTCTGAGAAGGCGGCTCCCATCTCAGGGTCAGGGGCGCGGGCAGCCCCTGGTGCTGCACCTGGCACGTGTATCTCTGCTCCTCTCCAGGCGGCACCCCCACGGCCGCCCACTTCTGGAAGGTCCCGTCCCCCGCAGGCCTGGTCTCCACCAGCTCCATGTCCTGGGTCTGGTCCTCCCCGTCACGCTGCCAGGCCAGGCTGATGTCCGCAGGGTAGAAGCCCAGCGCCCAGCACCTCAGGGTGACCTCACGGGCGGAGACAGGGTGGCGGGTCACGTGAGCCTTGGGGGGGTCTGCGCGCTGCAGGGTCTCCTTCCCTTTGTCCAGGTAAATGAGCAGCGACTCCACACACAGACCCTCCAGGTAGCTCCTGTGAAGCTCTGCTGCACCGGCCGCCTCCCACTTGCGCCGGGTGATCTGAGCCGCCGTGTCGGCCGCGGTCCAGGAGGTCAGGTCCTCGTTCAGGGCGATGTAGTCGGCGCCATCGTAGGCGAATTGCTCGTACCCGCGGAGGAGGCGCCCGTCGGGGCCCACGTCGCAGCCAGACATTCTCTGGAGGGTGTGAGGCCCGTCCTCGCTCTGGTTGTAGTAGCCGCGCAGGTTCTGCAGTCCCACTCGGTGAATCTGTGCGGTTTCCTTGTAGATCTGCGTGTTCCGGTCCCAATACCCCGGGTACACCCGCTCCACCCACGGCTGCTGCATCCACGGCGCCCGCGGCTCCATCCTCGGACTCGCCGCGTCGCTGTCGAACCGCACGAACTCCATGTCGTCCACGTAGCCGACGGAGAGGAAGCGGGGCTCCCCGCGGCCGGGCCGGGACACGGCGGTGTAGAAATACCTCAGGGAGTGGGGGCCTAGGGGGCGGACGGAGGGCAGGGCCGGGGCTGGACACGCGCCTTCCCGGCCCTGCGCCCCCGCCGGGTCCCCTCGCTCCTCCCCGCACTCACCGGCCCAGCTGGGGGTCAGGACCAGCACCCCCGAGAGCAGCAGGAGGAGGGCGGGGGCCCTCAGGACCCGCATCCTCGGTGTCGGGGGCACGATCTGGTGTGTCTGCGTCTTGGCTTCCCCCGGAACTGCGGCCTGGCGGCGTCGTCTCGTCTCCATGGAAACACCGGAAACGTGCTCCCCGTTAGCGCTCCCCAGCGCCGCCGCGGCTGCGGACTTGGGTTCCGCCGGCGTCGCGGCCGGGAAGCGCGGCCTTGCGGGTGGTGGCGGCCGGGCCCGGCGCCCGCGGAGGAGCTGGTGGTGAGGTTGGGCGGCGGGAGGCCGGGGCGCGCCCGGGAGCGGCCCCCACGCTGGGCCGGGAGCGCAGGCTGCGGACGGGAGGGGGCGCTGTCGGGCTCGGGCGGGGCGGACCGGGACGCCTGGGGCGGGGGCAGCCGGCGCGGACCTCAGGGGGGCGCTGGGCGTGGGGCAGGGCGCGTGCCGGGGCGCGGGGCGAGGGCGCTCGGGGCTGTGCGTGGCGTGGGCAGAGGGGTGGCGGCGGGACAGGGCGCGGCCGGGCCTGGGGGCCGCGTCCTCGGGCGGCCTTTGTTCCGCGGCGCCTGGGAGGCCCTGCTGCCGCTGCACCGAGGAGTCGGAGCCTGGCGGGGAGCAGGGCGGGGGGCGGGGAGCAGGGTGGGGGGCGGGGGCGAAAAGGAACGGCTGCTCCCCTGCGGGTGGATGCACAGGTTCCTGCCCCAAACCCCGCGCGCACATTGCGAGTCGTTAGACGCCGGGCGAACGGGCCCGGGGAGGATGCTGGGGCGGAGGCCACAGCACGTGCAGACTTGGCTCATTTGCGAAATTGCCAGGAATTAATTCTTCGTACGGCGGCCTCTGAGCCGAGGAGGGGCCGGACGTGTTAGGAGGGAGCAGGCGCCCCCTGGGGGCCGCGTGGGGAACAGACCGCGAGGTGTGGGGTGGGGGTGAGAAGGGGCGGTCCCTGCATCCAGCCAGCAGTCCCCGCCGGTGGGGGACGGGGGGCGGTGGAGGTGTGTGCAGTGGTCTCAGGGGCTCGATGGGGGGCGTGCAAGGAAGGGGGGTGGGTTCTGGCCCCAGCAAAGAGGGTTCGGGCTGGAGGAGCTGCAGGGGTGAGTCAGATCTCCGTGGGCCAGGCCGGGCTCACCTCCTCCCGGACCTGGAGGTGTGTGGCCTGGGAGTGGGGTGAGTGAGGTAGATGGAGGGGAAACTGAAGCCGAGAGAGCCTGGTGCCCACTTGACGGGGGAAACAGAGCTGCTCAGATTCCCAGAATCCCTTGGGGGGGGGGAACCTCTCTTTCTAGTGCCTGCGGTGGGCAGTGCGGGGATAGTGAGGACACATTGCTCAGCGATGCTCCACCTGCACCCACGGTCACACACCCCTGCACAGGCCACACAAGCCCCTCTCTGCACTCAGGCCCCCTCCCTGTTCCCACCCATGGGGGGGGGGGGTGCCAGGAACCATGTGTTTCCCTCCCGTGGGGCAGCTGCTTGGCCAATGCCCCTCCTACTCCGAACCCTGTGTGACTGTGCACACCCCTGGTCACTCAGTCCAGGGCACACCTGCCACCCCACCCCGCGAAGGCCTCCATGTTAAACCCCCGGTTCTGAGGCAGCAGAAGGGGTCCCGGCCGCGGATGCTCTGAGGTTGGGGTGTGGGGCAGGGGCGGATCAGAAAGCAGCTACAGTGGAGGGGGTACAGCCATCTGGGGTGGTCAGTGAGCCAGTTCTGGATGCAGGTCTCTGCCCTCCTCTCCGCAGAACTGCTCCCTGGAGGGGATGCGGGGAGATTGATTGATAGGTATTGAAGTTGGGGGAAGGGTGGGTGGGTGGGTGGGCTGAGACAGGGGACCCGGCCCTGGAGCCTCGCCTGCCTGGGTAGTAAGCAGCACTGGGGGAGGGGGAGGCGGGGTGTAAACCTTTAAAAAATATTTATTTTTCATATATATATTTTTTATTTCAGAGAAGTAGGGAGAGATGGGAATATCCATGAGAGAGTCATTTGATCGGCTGCCTCCTGCACGCCCCCTACTGGGTGGGGATGGAGCCCACAACCCTGGCATGTTCCCTTGACCGGGATCGAACCCGGGACCCTTCAGTCTGCAGACCTAAGCTCCATCCACTGAGTCAGGGCCCTGGGTGTAGATCTTAGATATTCCCACCCCTCTCCCATGGGTCTGCAGGGAGCTGTGGAGATGGCAAGACAGGCAGGAGTCCTGGAGAGAGAGAGAGAGAGAGAGAGAGAGAGAGAGAGAGAGAGAGAGAGAGAGAGACAGACTGCGCTGGGTGGAGCCCTGCAAGGGTCCATTTGGGGGTTGGGCGGGGGGGGGGGCGCTGCGGTTCGCCCTGTCCCGCGACCAGGGCTGGCGGAACGGGGACACCAGGGCAGAGGGAGTCCCTGTCTGACCTCCCGCTCCCCCTCCTCATCCGGTGCAGATGGCGGCGGCCGAGGCGGTGCATCACATCCACCTGCAGAACTTCTCCCGCTCGCTGCTCGAGACCCTCAACGGCCAGCGGCTGGGCGGGCACTTCTGCGACGTGACCGTGCGCATCCGCGAGGCCTCGCTGCGCGCGCACCGCTGCGTGCTGGCCGCCGGCTCGCCCTTCTTCCAGGACAAGCTGCTGCTCGGCCACTCGGAGATCCGCGTGCCGCCCGTGGTGCCCGCGCAGACGGTGCGCCAGCTCGTCGAGTTCCTCTACAGCGGCTCGCTGGTCGTGGCGCAGGGCGAGGCGCTGCAGGTGCTCACGGCCGCGTCCGTGCTGCGCATCCAGACGGTCATCGACGAGTGCACGCAGATCATCGCCCGGGCTCGCGCGCCGGCCCCCGCCGCGGGCGCCCCCGCGCCCCTGCCCCTGCCCCTGCCCACGCCTGTGCCCCCGCCGCTCGCGCCCGCGCAGCTGCGCCACCGCCTGCGCCACCTGCTGGCCGCGCGCCCCCTGGGCCTCCCCGGGGCGGCGCACACCCGCAAGCAGCGCCAACCCGCGCGCCTGCAGCTGCCCGCGCCCCCAGCGCCCGCCAAAGCCGAGGGGTCGGTCGCTGACCCCGCCCTGCCTGCCGCCCCAGAGGAGGGCGGGGACGAGGAGGAGGAGGAGGACACCGAGGACGAGACGGACGGCGAGGACGGCGAAGGCGGGGGCCCGGGCGAGGGCCAGGCGCCCCCTCCCTTCCCCGACTGCGCCGCCGGCTTCCTCGCCGCGGACAGCGCGCGCGAGGAGCCGCCTGCGCCCGCCGGCCTCTCCGACTACGGCGCCGGGAGGGACTTCCTCCGGGCGCCCCCGGGGGGCGAGGACGTGTTCCCGGATAGCTACGTGTCCGCGTGGCCAGAGGAAGACGCCCCCGCGGCGGAAGGCTGTCCCCCCGAGGCCCCCGCCCCGCCGGACTGCGTCCTGTCCGGGCCCCGCCAGCCCGCCGTGAAGACCCCGGCGCCCCCCGTGGTCCTTTTCCCCTTTCACCTGGGCGCTCCCGGGCCCCCCGCGCAGCCCCCGCCAGCACCCTCCGAGCCGGCCCCTGCGCCCCCGACCGCCTTCTATCCGGCGCTCCAGCCCGAGGCGGCCCCCAGCGTGACTCTGGGGGAGGCCCTGGCCCCGCCCGCCGCCCCCGCCCCCGCCGCCGCGCGCCCCGCGGGCTCTGAGCCGCCCGCCTACGAGTGCAGCCACTGCCGCAAGACCTTCAGCTCGCGGAAGAACTACACCAAGCACATGTTCATCCACTCGGGTGAGCGGGGTGGTCTCGGGGCGGGTGGGATTGGGCACCGGGTGGGGGTGGCAACTCAGGCGCGGCCTGGAAATGGAACGCCGCGCGCTCCGTGTGGGCAGCAGGCGCTCCTGCGGGTTTCCTAGCCCCGCTTCATCGGGCGGGGTGTGTCCTGAGCCGGGTTGTGGAGCAGGAGCCTGCCCGGAGCCTTGGGAACCTGGCGGTGGAGCCCGGATGGAGCTGGGGATGGGGGGGGGGGGGGGTCGGGGGCATGGCCAGGTGGGGAGAGGGTTGGGGGGTCATGGCTGGGGGGTGGGGGAGAGCAGTGCTGGCACCTTCCGGGACCCTGGGCCCAGTGCCTGGGGCTGGATGCAGAGCAGTGGGCTCTGGGTTCGCTGGCCGTGGGGCAGCGTGGGGAGCAGGCAGAGAGGGTGTCTGACCGGGGCTGGCGGAAAAACTGGGCTCCCCACGGCTGCAGGGAGGCACTGGGGGACCTCAGCTGGTTAGGGAGGTGGCTCTGAAGCGAGGCAGCCTGGGGTTGTGGAGGGAGGCCCAGGTGATGGCTGGCGAGTCCCGGGCGGTCGCAGGTGCGGGAGCCCCTGGGAGGACAGGTGTGTGCAGTGCCTCGGGCGGAGCTGGGCGTTACAAGCCGGGATGGGTCCGGACGGCAGGTGGGAGTGGCGAGGGGAGATCTGGGCCAGGGGGTGGGTGGGTTTCGCTGTGAAAGGTAGGAAGGCACCCGTGTTCTGGGAGCGGAGTGAGAACTGAGATGCGGTTTACATTTAAAATCGCCCCCTGGCTGCCTCAGGGAGGAGGGAGAGGGCAGGGCCAGGTAGTACCAGCAAAGATTTGCCAGCTTCGCGGGGCCTGAGCTGGGTGCCAGGCTGGTTGGTTTGGGAGAGCTCCTCCCAGGCACTGGCGCTGAGAAAGGCTTTTTGTTTGTGCCGAGGACTCCAAGGGCCATCGGCTCGCCTCCTGGTCTCAGCCTCGTGAGGGGGTCACCCTGCTCTGTCCCCCCAGGGACATCACGGTGGCCGGCGGGCAGGGGTGTGGGCAGCAGGGGTTTCAGCAGAAGGGGGGGGGGGGTCTGCCCAGGCCCCTTCCAGTGTCAGGGCCTCCCCAGAAGGGTGGCCAGATGTGGGCCTGTGAGGCAGGGGGGAGGGGCGGCCCGTTGATGGGGGCACGGGACACCTAGGTGGCCAGCCCCGATGGGCAGCGATGCCCCACACCGGCGGGTTCCCTCTGGGCAGGGCACCTTTTGGGGCTAAGGGACCCTGACAGTGGTACCCTGGTAAGTGGTACAGGCCTGGGAGAGGGGGTCCCAACCCGGCAGAGGGAAGGGGATAGGCCGGGGCGTGTGGGGGGGACCCTGTGGGACGTACGGGCAGGGGGTTCCGGATGCATGGTTGTCCCCGAGGGGCGGGGGGGGGTCTCTTTCCGGCTGACACCCGCGCGCCCCGCTTGTTGCCCGCAGGGGAGAAGCCGCACCAGTGCGCCGTGTGCTGGCGCTCCTTCTCGCTGCGCGACTACCTGCTCAAGCACATGGTCACGCACACGGGCGTGCGCGCCTTCCAGTGCGCCGTCTGCGCCAAGCGCTTCACGCAGAAGAGCTCCCTCAACGTGCACATGCGCACCCACCGGCCGGAGCGCGCGCCCTGCCCCGCCTGCGGCAAGGTCTTCTCGCACCGCGCGCTGCTGGAGCGCCACCTGGCGGCGCACCCCGCGCCCTGACCCCGGCCGCGCCCGTGCGGGGTTTTGACCACGTCCACTGCCGGGCTCCTAACCTTCCTGCCGGGCCGGTCAGACCAGCAGGTACCTTGACCACAGCCGGCCACAGTGTCCCCTGAGCACAGGCCCTACCCCTGCTCCACCCTCATCCCCACTGACCAGGGGCCCAGCGCGCCTGACTCCTCCCACACTCGGACCCTTCCAAGTGGTGGCTGGTGGGGGATCCGACTGCCTCAGAACTGGATCGTCAGGCTTGGGGTGGGGCCCAGGATTCGTGCTCCAACTCGCCCAAGTGGGGTGGGGTTCAGAGCTGCTTCCCTACTCCAGCTTCAGACGGGGAGATCCGGGGTGCACTCCCTCACCTGGCACCTAAGGGCGCTCGGATGGACCCATTGTGGACCAATACAGGACTGCTGCCGGGCCAAACCCAGGAGCTGTGAGCTCCCGGACTGGGGTTTCTCGCTCTCACTGGGGAAATACAGAACAGTCCACTTGGTCGTCCGGTGGCTGTTCTCTGGGCGGGAGGGGGCCTGGCCCGCGGTCCTGTGGGCAGGGGACAGGCCAGCCCCTATGAGGTGTGTCTTCAGAGAGGGAGGCCGCGTGCGGGACCCACCCCCGCCGCCGTTACCGCTGCCTGGGAGGAACATTTCGTCTGGAAGCCTCTTCCCCTCCCTGTTCTGTGGGCATCATGGGGAGCACCTTACTTCTGGGGGCCCAGGAGTTCTTTGGGGGCTGGCCTGCCATGAGGGGACCTGAGCCCTAGCACACCTGCCCTGGAGGCCAGGTCTGCAGTGCTGGGCGGGCAGGTGTCGGAGCTGCAGCCGGGACCCTGGGGTTGCCTGCTGGGTGGTGCGGCTTTGTCACCAAGCCCTGCGTCATCTTGGCGGGCACCCCAGAGGGAGGCTGCCCCTCTCTTGCCTCCAGTGCAGGGGGGCCCCTAGGGATTTGGGGCAGGTTGAGGGGGTGGTGCAGCCTGGAGGGGGTGATCTGCTGGCTCCCGGGCCAGTGGCAGCGCCTTCCCAAACTCCCCCGTGACTGCCTGCCAAGGGTGCGGCAGAATCCGCCCCCCGCATGAGCAGGGGGCAGGTACTTCAGGTATTCCTTCCTGTGTTTACTGAGCACCTACTGTATACCTGGCTAGCGCCCCGGTCCGGCCAAACCCCACCGCCCCACAGGTGAAGGGGGAGACGCAGGTGAGGTGTGAAGGGCGTCAGGCTGTGCAGGAAGCCCACGGGCCCTGCGGTCCTGCTCGTGGCCCTGGCCAGCGGGTGTCCATCGAGGCAGAAGGACCCTGCAGAGCTAATCAAATAGGTGGGGTGAGGGGGGGCCGGGACAGGTGGGGGCCGGGTGGACAGGGTGAAGGTGAAGAAGGAACAATGTCAGTTACAAAATAGGAAGATGTCCAGCACAGCGAAGGGATTAATCGATGCTCAGCACCTGGGCCGGGCCGGGGGCGGACTGGATAGAGGAGGGATCGCCTCGGAAGGCATGAGGGTGTCCAGCCGCCCAGCCCACTTGGCTCAGCGGATAGCGCCTTGGCCCGCGGACTGAAGCGTCCGGGTCAAGGGCACGTTCAGGGGTTGCGGGCTCCAAACCCGGTTGGGGGCGCGCAGGGGGCAGCCGATCAATGATTTTCATCCTTGATGTTTCTATCCCTCTCCCTTTCTCTGAAATCAATAAAAAAGTGTTTTTAAAAAACAAAGTGTTTGGCCACACCCCAAGCGAATCTGCTGTTGAATGTTAACTATCTTTGAAAAATAAAAACAAGTTCTGGAGGCGGAGTCCCGCGGCGGGTCGCTCCGCCCCGATGCCACCTGAACCCCCGCCAGGGGCCAGAGGTCTCCCTGCGGCCCGCGCTCGGCTCGGAGGACAGACAGCCGGTGCCATGGGCGCGGGACGCCGGTCGCTGCTGCTGCTGCCGCCGCTGCTGCTGCTCTTGCGGGGCGCGGAACTGCCCGCCTGGCCCGTGGCCGCGGCCCCCGCGCTACGCTGGCTCCTGGGCGACCCCGCCTGCTGCGCGCTGGTCGGCCTGGCGGCGCTGGCGCGGCCCTGGCTCCGGCCCTGGATGCCACCCTGGCTGAGCCTGGCGGCCGCGGCCCTGGCACTGACCCTGCTGCCGCCCCGGCCGCCCTCCGCGCTGCGCTGGCTGCCCGCGGACCTGGCCTTCGCGGCGGGCATCCTCCGCGCGGGCCTGGCCATCCGCGCGCGCTTCCGCCGCGCGCCCCCCGACACCTTCGTGGACGCCTTCGAGCGGCGCGCGCGGGCCCAGCCGGGCCACGCGCCCCTGGTGTGGACTGGCCCCGGGGCCCGCGCGGTCACCTACGCGGAGCTGGACGCCCGGGCCTGCCGCGCGGCGTGGGCCCTGAAGGCGGAGTTGGTCGCCCCCGAGGGCGCGGGGCCCCGGGAGCCCGCCGCCCTGCTGATGCCGGCGGCGCAGGCCGTCCCCGCGCTGGGCCTGTGGCTGGGGCTGGCCAAGCTGGGCTGCCCGGTGGCCTGGATCAACCCACACGTCCGCGGGGCGCCCCTGGCGCACTCGGTGCTGAGCTCCGGGGCGCGGGTGCTGCTGGTGGACCCTGGTGAGGACCCCGAGGCCGAGGGAGTGGGGGGCGGGAGGGCACAGGGGCCAGGAAGGGGCCGCACGAGAGCCCCTTGAGCCCGCTCGCCCCACAGGCTGGGAAGGAATGCTGAGGGCGCCGGGAGGCTTGTTTTTGTGTGTGTTTTTTTTCCTTTTTTTAAAAAAAATATATTTTATTGATTTTTTACAGAGAGGAAAGGAGAGGGATAGAGAATTAGAAACATCGAAGAGAGAGAAACATGGATTAGCTGCCTCCTGAACACCTGCTACTGAGGATGTGCCCGCAACCAAGGTACATGCCCTTGACCGGAATCGAACCCGGGACCCTTCAGTCCGCAGGCCGATGCTCTATCCACTGAGCCACACCGGTGAGGGCTGCTTTTTCCTTTTTTAAAAAATTTTTTTAAAATATTTTTATTGATTTCTGAGAGGAAGGGAGAGGGAGAAACATCCATGAGAGAGAATCATGGATCGGCGCCTCCTGCACGCCCCAAACTGGGGGTCGAGCCCACAACCCGGGCAGGTGCCCTTGACCGGGAATCTATCCGTGACCTCCTGGTTCATGGGTCAGGTCAACGCGCAACCACCGAGCCATGCAGGCTGGGATCCTTCTTCTGCGCCATGGCTATTTCAATCCTTTTTGCCAAAACTAACCTTTTTTTTTTTTAATCCTCACCGGAGGATATTTTCCCCATCGACTTTTAGGGAGAGTGGAGGAGATTGGTTGCCTCCTGCACGTGCCTTGACCAGTGTCCGGGCAGGGGAGGAGCCCGAAACCAGGGTACCTGCCCTTGACGGGAATCGAACCCGGACCCTTCGGTCCGCGGGCCGGTACTCTATCCACTGAGCAACACCGACCGGGCCATGGGGTTCTTTACAAAAGTGCAGAAGCGTCCTCTGCCGGCTGCACCCTCTGCGGCTTGGGTTTCCCCTCGCCACCTGGAAGGGGGGCCTTGCCTCAGTTCCCCTCCGGTGCGTCCCTGCAGACCTCGGAGAGAACCTGGAGGAGATCCTCCCGCAGCTGCAGGCAGAGCACGTGCGCTGCTTCTACCTCGGCCTCACCTCCCCGACGCCGGGGGTGGAGGCGCTGGAGCCCGCCCTGGACGCCGCGCCCCCGGACCCCGTGCCTGCTGACCTGCGCGCGGGCATCACACGGAAGAGCCCTGCCCTGTTCATCTACACCTCGGGGACCACCGGTGAGGGCACCCGGCAGCCCTCGCCCTAACCTCTGACCTGTCACCCTGACCTGACCCAAGCCCGGCCTCCAAAACACAGGCTTCCCTTCGATGGGGACATGTGGCCTGGACTCTGCCCGGAAATGTGATTGGAGGGATCAGGGCCAGAATCTTGCCTTTTCCTAGCGGGCAGCCGCTGAGGCCCTAATGGAGCTCTGGGATTCGACCTCTGAACCCCAAACCCAACCTGACCTCCTTAAAACCGCCCCCCCCATGGAGACCCAGCCCTGCACGCCCCCCACTCTCCCACTCTCCATCCCCCAGGGCTCCCGAAGCCGGCCATCCTCACGCACGAGCGGGTGCTGCAGATGAGCAGGATGCTGGCCCTGAGCGGGGTCACAGCTGACGACGTGGTCTACTCCGTCCTGCCCCTGTACCACGCAATGGGCCTGGTCCTCGGGGTGCTCGGCTGCCTGGAGCTCGGTAAGCCCTGCCATGGGGACGCCTCCTGTCCCCGGGGGTGCAGGCTGGGTGTCGGGGTGACAAGGCCTCACAGGTCGCCCAGCATCCTGGGTGCTCACCTGGGACAAGGAGCATACAGCAGGGAGCCCCAGGACCCCTGGGCAGAGGGGCGGGCACCCAGGTGGTTCCCCAGGGCTGTGTTGTGGTCAGGAGGTGACAGCAGCTGTGTGAGGTCACATGTCAGTGAGGACGTGCTCAGCAAACACTGCTCTGGCCGCCTCCCTGGACAGCTGACTAGAAAGTCACCTGGGGCCTTTCCATGGTCATTTTTTTGTGTGTTTTTTTTAAATATATATTTTAGCCGAAACCGGTTTGGCTCAGTGGATAGAACGTCGGCCTGCGGACTGAAAGGTCCCAGGTTCGATTCCGGTCAAGGGCATGTACCTGGGCTGCAGGCATATATATCCCCAGTAGGAGATGTGCAGGAGGCAGCTGATCAATGTTTCTCTCTCATCGATGTTTCTAACTATTTCTCTCCCTTCCTCTCTGTAAAAAATCAATAAAATATATTTTAAAAATAAAATAAAATATATATTTCATTGATTTTTTACAGAGAGGAAGGGGGAGGGATAGAGAGTTAGAAACATCAATGAGAGAGAAACATCAATCAGCTGCCTCCTGCACACCCTCCACTGGGGATGTGCCCGCAACCAAGGTGCATGCCCTTGACGGGACTCGAACCTGGGGCCCTTCAGGCCGCAGGCTGACGCTCTATCCACCGAGCCAAACCAGCCACGGCAAAGCATTGATTTCTTGTTCCACTTACCTATGCATTCATTGGTTGCTTCTGTATGTGCCCTGACTGGGAATCCAGCCGTCAACGTTGAGCTATCAGGATGACGCTCTAACCGCCTGAGCGATTCAGTTAGGGCTTAAAAGGTTGTTGGGGTTTTTTTTTAGATCATGCGCAATTTCAAACATACACAAGAGCAGAGCAAAGCGTTTGATGAAGTCCCCAGTGTACTCACCCAGCCTCCACAATGACCATGTTGCCAGTTTTATTTCATATGCACTTCTCTCCTTCCGGATTATTTTAAGAACAAATCTATTATTTTAGAACAGAACTATTGCAGTAGGAATCTCTAACATACAAGGACTGATGTGAACAGCAACTCCATGATCATCTGATGTGCGCTTCCTGTTCACATTTCCCCAATTACCAAACTGTCTTTTTATCGCTAGTTTCCTCATTGGTCTCCGCTCCTCTGTGACCAGTTAGACTGGAAATTCCCTCTAGAGCTGTTGGTACATTCAGTTCAACTATCCTTTTGTTCTTTGTTTTGAGAGAGAGAGAGAGGGGGAGGGAGAGAGAGAGAGAGAGAGGTTTGTTGTTCCACTTATTTATGCATTCACTGGTTGATTCTTGTGTGTCCTGACTGAGGATCAAACCCCCAACCTTGGCCCACTGGGCCGACGCTCTAACCAAGTCAGCTACCCAGCCAGGGCCTTCAGTTAAATTATTCCTGGCAAGCCCTAGCCGGTTTGGCTCAGTGCATAGAGTATCGACCTGGGGACCAAAGGGTCCCGGGGTTCAATCCTGGTCAAGGGCAGGTACCTCAGTTGTAGGCTCCTCCCCAGGCCGGGCCCCTACGTCGTCGCTGTTTCTGTCTGTCTGTCCCTCTCTCTTCCACGCTCTCAAAACCAATGGAAAAAATATCCTCGGGTGAGGGTTAAAAATAAATAATTCTTGGCAGGAACCTGGGGGGGTGTCCTTTCCAAGGACCCAGCACCCCTTCTATATGTTACCTCCCTGTCAAAAACACAGCGTCAAAGAAGACACCACTGCTACTAACCAAGCTCACAAGCAATCGTCCCTTTGGATTCAGGAATAATTAACCCATGTGAGCACCCTTCCAAACACCCACCCGCTCACTTTTCCACCTACCTATCTACCCACCTATCCATCTGCTCAGCCAAACATTCATAAAATATGTATCATAATCAAGAACGACTGATGCTCACAGCCTTTACTGAGCCGTGCGCACTGTGTCGGGCACCAAGCTTCCCACACATTCTGGAGGCAGGATCTGAACCCAGGCCCAGCCCGCCTGTGCCTGGCTGGACCAGGGACCAGGGACCAGAGAGGAGCCCGGGATCACCCTGTGCTTCAGGGGCCACCGATCAAGGCAGCTTCTCACGGAGGCTGGACGCAGGGCCTGAACCCGTTCCTCTCCCGCCTCCCAGGAGCCACCTGTGTCCTGGCCCCCAAGTTCTCCGCCTCCTGTTTCTGGGAGGACTGTCGGCGGCACGGAGTGACCGTGATCCAGTATGTGGGCGAGGTCCTGCGGTACCTGTGCAACGCCCCCCAGGTGAGGCGCCAGGCGAGGGCTCCAGGTGCACACCGTCGGTGTAAAACCGCAGCTGCCACCCTGGGCGGCGTTGACCGGTGGTTAGAGCATTGGCCTGTGCACTGAAGGGTTGTGGGTTCGATTCCCAGTCAAAGGCACGTACGTGGGGTTGCAGGTTCAATCCCAGGCGGGTCCTGTCACGTGCGGGAGGCAACCAATCAGTGTGTCTCTCTCACATCAATATTTCTCTCTCTCCTCTCTCTTTCTCTCTCCCCTTCTCTCCCTTCCATTCTCTCTGAAAGGCAATGGAAAAAATATCCTCCTCAGGTAAGGATTAACCAAAAACAAATCAAACAAAAATAATTGCCCGGCTGGCATGGTTCAGTGGTTGAGACTTGACCTATGAACCAGGAGGTCACCGTTCGATTCCCAGTCAGGGCACATGCCCACTTGCAGAAGGCAGCTGATCAATGATTCTCTCTCATCAGTGATGTTTCTGTTTCTCTCGCTCTCCCTCTCCCTTCTTCTCTGAAATGAATAAAGATATAATGTAAATTGCAGCTGTCACACCAGGTAAAGGGCTCAGGTATATTCAGGTACAGGACTCGAGCCAGTCGCTCAGGTAACACATCCCAGACCAGAGACATGTACAATGATCACCCAATATCCTGGCTTCTTGGATGATCCCCTGAGCTGCCTTGAGCAGGTGACTCACCTCTCTCAGCTTCAGGGTCCTCACTTGGAAATCGGGGGTAACGTCCGAGGGGATATTGTGAGAACTAAACGTGCAAAGTGCCTAGAACACGATGGGGCTCAGGGAAAACCCATTAGAGGGGCGCAGGCTCATCCGTACAATGAGTTACCCCGGTAACTGTCTCCAGGCAAGGTCCCCCTCCCCTCTAGGTAAAGCCTGGAGGCAAGTCTCCAGGTAACTGTCCCCGAGGAAGGCCCCTAGTAACCCCCCAAGATGAGGCTTCAAAGCACCCCCAGGTTACTTCCAGGTAAAGGCCCCTAACTAACGCCGCCAGCTACAAGCTCCAGGTGTCTATCCCCACATGAGACCCCAGGTGAGGCCCCCAGGTAGTATCTGCAGGTAACCCTCCAAGTACAGATGCCAGATAGCGAATCCCAAGTGAGCACCCCTGGAGACCCCCTGGGTATAACCCTCCCACCCAGAGATAGCTCCCAGAGAAGGGCCCAGGGCACCTCCCACCGACCGAGGGCACCTCCTCCTGACCCTCCTTGGCCATCCCTGCAGCGACCAGGGGACC
This sequence comes from Myotis daubentonii, assembly GCF_963259705.1. Classification (NCBI taxonomy): domain Eukaryota; kingdom Metazoa; phylum Chordata; class Mammalia; order Chiroptera; family Vespertilionidae; genus Myotis; species Myotis daubentonii. The sequence goes on from NC_081854.1 coordinate 118,702, forward strand.
GGACGCACACCGTCCGCCTGGCGATGGGCAACGGGCTCCGCGCGGACGTGTGGGAGGCCTTCCAGCGACGCTTCGGCCCCATTCGGATCTTTGAGGTCTACGGCTCCACGGAAGGCAACGCCGGCTTCGTCAACTACCCCGGGCGCCGCGGGGCCGTGGGCAAGACGAGCTGCATCCTCCGAGTGAGTGGGTCGGGGTGGCCAGGACCCTGGTGGGAGCTGAGCGCCCAGGGCCTCTGACACCCCCCTCCACGCAGGCGCTGTCCCCCTTCGAGCTCGTGCAGTTCGACACGGAGGCGGCGGAGCCCGTGCGGGACAGAGCAGGCCTCTGCGTGCCCGTGGGGCCAGGTACCTGGGGGACCCTCCTGGGAAGCAGGGACCCCGTCTCCTCCGCGGCCGGAGGTGCTGGGCGGTGGTGTCTGCAGCGCTCACCCGACCCTGAGTCCCCGTCGGTCCCCCGGGGGCCGCTGTCCGGCTCCCCTGCCTCTCAGCTTCTCGGGGGCACCCCGGCCTCAGCCTCTCTCTGCTGAGCCTCCGGGTGCCCGCGGGGCCTGTTCTCTCCGCCTCCCAGGCACCCACCTTCCCCCACCTTCTCCTCGGGTCTTCTCTGCTGGCCACACCCGCTTCTATCCCCACCATTTGTCTCCATCCCTCAACCATCCCGTGTTATCCTTTTCCTATTTTTAAACATATTTTTATTGATTTCAGAGAGGGAGGGAGGGAGGGAGGGAGAGGAACATCGATGATGAGAATCACTGATCCGCTGCCCCCTGCAGGCCCCACACTGGGGATGAGCCCACAACCCGGGCAGGTGCTCCGACCGGGAATCGAGCCCTGACCTCCTGGTTCAATCACTGAGCCACGCGGGCCGGGCATCCTTTTCCTATTTGTTTTATTTTATTAATTTAATCTTATTTCATTTTTTAGTTTTTTTCCTTTTCCCATGTTTAATGGGCACCCCATGCCACCCTCTCTCCCCGTCCGTCCCTCCTCTTCCGTCTCCCTGTCCCCGGGTCTCCCCGTCTCCATCGCTGGGTGTCTCTCCTCTGAGGGTCTGGGAGGTGGAGCCCACCTTGTTGGACTCTCGGGCGGGGGCCGTGGGCTCTGAGAGGCCTGTCCTGGTTCACGCCCGCCTCCCGCTCCCGCCCAGGGGAGCCCGGGCTGCTGCTGACCCGGGTGCTGGCCCGCAACCCCTTCCTGGGCTACCGCGGGTCCCGGGAGCTGTCGGAACGGAAGCTGGTGCGGAAGGTGCGGCGCGCGGACGACATTTACTACAACACCGGGGACGTGCTGTCCATGGACCGCGAAGGCTTCCTCTACTTCCACGATCGCCTCGGGGACACCTACCGGTGCTGGGCGGGGCTTCGGGGGCGGGGCCACCGGGACTTTCCGATCCTAGAGGGAGGCGGAGCTTCTGGGGCGCAGCTTGGAGGCGGGGCCCCGGGCTTTCAGATTCCAGGGGCGGGGCTTGGAGGCGGGGCTTAGGGCGGGACCACCAGGGCTTTCAGGTCCTACAGGGAGGCTGAGTACAGAGGCGGGGCTTTCGCATTACAGGGGGCGGGGCTTGGTGGTCAAGGGGCGGTGCCCGCTCGTCCCCAGGGGCGTGCTCTCAAGCACCTGCTCTCACCCCGCAGATGGAAGGGTGAGAACGTGTCCACGCGGGAGGTGGAGGGCGTGTTGTCACTCGTGGACTTCCTGCAGCAGGTGAACGTCTACGGCGTGTCCGTGCCAGGTGCGGAGGGCGCCCCTCACTTAAACCGGCAGCAGCGGTGCGGGTGGAGGTGCGCTGTCCCGATGCGAGGGCGGGGGGAGCTGAGAGTGCCTGGCGGGTGCGCTTCCAGGGTGTGAGGGCAAGGTGGGCATGGCCGCTGTGCAGCTGGTCCCCGGCCGGGCCTTCGACGGGCAGAAGCTGTACCAGCACGTCCGCACGTGGCTCCCGGCCTACGCCGTCCCCCATTTCATCCGCATCCAGGTGAGCTCGGGGGAGCCGTGGCTGGGAGGCGGGAGGTCGTGGCCGCGGGAGTCGCGGGTGGAGTTGCAGCCCCGCCCCTGCAGGACGCCCTGGAGATCACCAACACCTTCAAACTGGTCAAGTCCCGGCTGGTGCGCGAGGGCTTCGACGTGGGCGCCATTGCGGACGCGCTGTTCGTGCTGGACGGCCAGGCCCAGACCTTCCGGCCGCTGACACAGGACACGTACCGGGCCGTGTGCGAGGGCACCTGGAGACTCTGAACCGCTGGCCGGCGGACGGGCACGTGAAGGGGCCAGGCCAACGCTGACCGCTGTCGAAAAGCAATACTAAACGGGAGCACTTTGCCATCGAGCTGCCGCTGCAATGCCAGGGGAGCCGCCGTGCAGGTCTCACGTCTCAAGCCTTTTGACTGTGAAGACGGGGCCTAATCTACCTTGTGTCCTGAAGATCTGTTTGCAGGAATAATAAGAAAGCATTACGACCAGTGGACTGGTGGCTACAGAGCTGAAAAATGAAAAGCAATGGCACTGCCTTCCGTCTACGGATGTAATTGCGCCCCTGCCCTTTCCCATGAATGTCCCTGGCCTCTGTCCCCTGATCAGAACACTACTGGGCGTCTGCCTGAGTCAGTACTTCAGGAATAGTTATCCCCTCTCCCCCCACCTGCCTAATTTTCAAATAAACGCTACTTTCCTCTTGCTTTGGAAGCCTCTTTCTTTTTATAATGTTTTTATTGGTTTCAGAGAGGAAGGGAGAGAGAGAAAGATCAATCGGTTGCCTCCTGCATGCACCCCAACCAGCACCTAACCCCAACCCGGGCAGGTGTCCGACTCCACCCAGCGACCTTCAGGTGCAGGGAAGACACTCAGCCAACTGAGCCGCACTGAGGGCGACCGGCCCGGGCGGGCGTGCAGGCGCTGGACTGAGGCGCGAAGGTTGAGCAGGGAGAAAAGGGGGGATCGCTGGGGGGAGGGCGGGCGCAGAGGCCTCTGAGGTCCGGTCTGCAGGGTCTGCAACCGGACGTGCCCTTGGGGCGCAGTGGGCGCTGCAGACCAGAGGTCACCAGAAAGGAGCCCCCAGCGCAGAGGCCTCCAAAGGGTCCCCAAGGCTGAATGTGTTCCCCGGGGCATTGTGGGAGCTGCGGGCAGAGACCAGCGGATGTGCAAACTCCTGGCTCCTGGGATGTGGAGTCGGAGCCGCTGTCAGAATCCACCAGGAACGAGGGGGCCCACCAGGGACTAGCGACCACCCAGGGCCACGGGAATTCCCTGAGGCCCATCAGGGACCGGGGACCCACCAGGGACCGGGGTCCCACCGTCCTCGTCACGCCCCCTGCGGATCTCGCCCGCTCGCCCACCCATAACCGCTCCATCTCCAGCCCGGACGCGGCCGCAGGCCCAGTGTGAGCCCCGGGTCAGAAGTTCCTCGGATTCTGGGGGTGGCGGAGGCGACCCCCGCCCTCTCGCAGCTCCAGGCTGCACCCAGGTCTTGCCCTGCCCAGGCCATCCCCCGGGCTGCCCATGTCACACCCCGCTGGCCCTGCATGTGTCAGAGGCTCCTTCCTTTTATTTTGTTGTTTTGAAATTTCAGAGAGAGGAAGGGAGAGGGAGAAATAGCAACATCGCTGATGAGAATCATTGATTGGCTGCCTCCTGCACGCCCTACCCTGAGGATCGAGCCTGAAACCCAGGCTTGTGCCCCTACCTGGAATGGAACCATGGAATCCCAGGTGATTCTCATGTGCAGCCCAGGCTGCGAACCACTGTTCCGAGGAGAAGGCAGGAGGATCAGAGCTGGAGGGCCGGCAGCACAAGAGAGACGCCCACCTGCTGGCTTTGCAGGTGGAAGAAGGGGCCAAGGGATGAGGCAGCCTTTTGAAGCTGGAAAAGGCAATAAAACGGCCCTTGCCAGTTTAGCTCAGTGGTTAGAGCTTTGGCCAGAGGACTGAAGGGTTGAAGGTTCGATTCTGGTCAAGGGCTAGATCCCCAGCCCTGGTCGGGGCACGTGCAGGAGGCAAGTAATCGATGTCTCCCCCCCCCCCCCCCCCCCCCCCGCCGTTTCCATTCTTTCTGAAAATCAATGGGAAAATTGGTGAGGATTTCAAAAAAAGGGGGGGGGGGAAGGCAATAAAATGGATTTTCCCCTAGAGCCTCCAGGAGTGGCCTGCCCTGATGACACCTGGATTTAACTCAGTGAAACTGTTTCACAGTCACGAGGAAACAAACGTGTGTTGTCTGGAGCCCCCGCGCTTGTTGAAACTATAAGTGCACTGAGAATGTCGGAGGCCTGCCGGGAACCCAGCTGTGCTCCGTGGGCAGCAGGCCACTGGCCCTTTGCTCCCCTGCTCTCCGCTGACCAACTGCATGGGCTGTGGGGGCACAGACCCGACCTGCAGCTGTGCAGGCGAAGGGACTTGTCCTCAGAGGCCCCTTCCTACTCGTGCTTAAAGGAGGCCCTGCTGGACCTGGACAGCATGATGCTCAGCGAAATAAGCCAGTCGGAGGAAGATAAACACCCATGATCTCACCCATGTGTGGGGTATAATGATCAACATGAACTGATGACCAAGAATAGACCCAGAGACAAGTGGCAGGGGAGGGGGTTAGAGAGCAACCACAGGGCTTGTGTGCACGCACATCAGCATCACCAATGGACAGACACGGGGCGGCGGGGGCTTGCCCGGGTGGGAATGGCTGGGGGGGGGGGGGGTCAATTGGAGAAAAAGGAGACAAATGTAAAACTTCAGACAAAAAAAAAGACTTTAGAGCTTAAACAACAAGATCTAATATGTTCTATAACATGAGATAAACAATAAATAAATAAGCCTGTCGCAGGAAAAAAAAAAGAAGTCCCTGCTCTGACCGTAGCTCAGCTGGTTGGAGGTTTGGGTTTGATCTCCCGCCAGCGCACAGGACCCAGACGGTGCACGCATACGTCAGTGGAACGGCAACTTGATGTCTGTCTCTCCTTTCCCTTCTCTTTGAAGTCAATTTTTAAAAAAGAAAGTCCCCTCGGTGTCCGCTCAAGCTGGGACTCAGGAGCCCAAGGACAGCAAGGCGGGAGGAGCCGCTGACCGCTGACCGTCTGACCGGCAGAAGCCAGAGGCCAGCGTCGCCGCCAGGAACCTCCCGACGGGGAAAGCGGGGTTCATTGCAAACCCACAGCCGCGGAGAGCGTGCGGCTCCCTCCCAGGCAACAGCGGCCCTGCCTCCAGGCTCCTGCGTCTTCCAGGGGAGACCGGCCCCGCTCGGGGCGGAGGGAAGAGGTGGTTTCTGAGCATCGCACCGGGGCTGGCAGGTCCCGGGGCAGGAGCGCCGTCAGCCTCCGTCAGTCCCACGTGGGGAGAAGGGAGCCGGGAGGTCACCCTGGCGACCCAGGCCCCAGGTCAGGGGAGCGGAGGCTTTCGGGGAGGGTTCTTCCCCGGGACTCGCCCCGCTCCTGCGCCCTCGGCTGCCCTAGGTCCTCCAGGCGGCAGCCAGCAGCCTGCGTCCAGGCCCCGAGGCCCCGAGGCCCGAGGGGAGCCGCCGCCTCCCGCGCTCAGGGGTCCCCGGGCCGGTGGCCCCGCCGGTGGATGACCAGCTGGGATTTCCAGTCAAAGCTGCGACCGCAGTCCCCGCACACGTGGCGCTGGCGGGCGGCGTGGCTCTTGCGGTGGATCACGAGCTGCGACTTCCAGCTGAAGCCGCGCCCGCACTCGGCGCACGTGTAGCTCCGGGCGCCCGGGGGCGCGCGCCGGGGGTGGCGCGGGGCGCCCGGCTCCCGGGGTCCCTGCAGCGGCCTCGGGGCGCCCGGGCCGCCCTGGTGCGAGCGGTGGTGGATGACGAACACCGACTTCCAGTCGAAGCCGCGGCCACACTGCTCGCAGGTGTAGGGCTTGCTGCGCGCGGCGTCCGGCTCCGGGGGCGGCGGCACCGACGCGGTGGACCCCGACGGGCTCTCGCGCTCAGCTCCTGGGAAGGACGGGCGGCCCGGTGGCCCGGCGCTGGGACGTCGGTTCCCCTTCCCCCTGGGCCCCCGCGTGTGCGCCACACCAGCCGCCACCCGCCCGGGTCGGGTGCCCGCGTCTCATGTGCGGGGCTGCGCTCACCCGTGCGGAGGCTGCCCGGGCCCTCGGCCCCCGCGCTCGGCGACCCCGGCTCCAACCCCGGCTCCAACTCGTCCCGCGGGTCCGGCAGGGGAGGCGGTAACCCTGACGGGGGCGGCGGGTGAGAGCCCAGCTCACCGAGGGGCGGGGTGGGGCCTGGGCGCCCCACAGGAAGGAGGGAGAAGGCGGGGTGCAGGCAGCGGCGGTGTGGGCGCGCAGGGAGGCGGGGTGCAGGCAGCTGGGGGGCGCGCAGGGAGGCGGGGTGCAAGCAGCTGGGGGTGGGCGCCGTCCTCACCCTGGGAGACCACGGAGCCGTACTTCTCCAGCATCGCGTCCCAATACAGCTCCTTCTGCGACGGGTCCAGCAGCCCCCACTCCTCCTGCCCCGAGTTGGCCATCACTGCGAGGCCTCCATCCGCCCCCCGCCCCATCACAGCCTCAGATGACTCCGAGATGGGGTGTGAGGGCTGGGGAAGCCGGGCAGGGAGGGAGCGGCCCCACCCCACTTCTGGCCGGACAGACCGAGCTCAGGACCCCTGGGCTGTGGGGAGGCAGGGACAGGCCAGCCCGCCCCGCCCTGTGGCTTGAGCAGTGTGTCCCCCGCAGAAAACCAGGGGCCTCCGGGGCCTCCAGACACCTCTCCCCCCGAGACCCTCCTTGGGGTCACGGCAACCAGATGTGGGCGCCTGGCTGAGGGGGGCTCAGACAGAAGGTGCAGCAGCACCCCGGGGAGCAGTGATGCAGGTGCAGGTGCCGTGCACGGGCGGGGCGATGGGCTGTGTCCTCTGTGTGCACAGGGGAGCGCTTTGGGGCTCCCCCTCCCCCAGACGCACTCCTGGCCCATGGGGTCCCCCCTCCTAGCCCATGCGGTGTCCCCTCATCAGCTCCCAGAGTACCATCGCTGGGAGGGGCTTTGCTGGGCTGGGAAAATCAGTGGACAGGGCAGGCCGCAGCCACAGGCAGCCACAGGGAGCCACAGCCAGGACGGTGCTGGCCGGAGGTGAGGACTTGAACTCTGCCTCTGCCACCCCCTCGCTTTCCTACGGGCCATCAGGCGTGGAGGGGGCTTCCAAGCTCATCTGAGCTGGTCCTTCCACTGGCACGTGGAGGGGAGCGGCTGAGGAGCGAGTTGCAGGAGGGGGTGGGGGCAGCTGCCCACACTCAGAGCAAACACTCCAGGCAGCAGGGCCCGCTGACCCCCACACCCGGCGGAGGGAGGGGCTGCGGGCAGTTCCCAGGGGGAACCTCTCACTGACCCCCGAGGGGCTGGGAGGCAGGGCTGCTGCGAGGTGCTCAGGCTTCTCTCCACGTTGGCCATCATGTCCCTCCCCCCGCACACGAGGGTGCAAATCCCCGTGGGCGCAACCCCCCACTGACTGCTCGGTGAGGAGGCCAGCCCCAACGCTTCCCCTCACTCTGAGCCATGTTTCTACAACCCTCCCAACTGCAGAGACCACCAGTCTGTCCCTCTGTCCCTCTGTCTGCAGGGAGATCTGACCTCAGCTCCAATCTGGGCAGCAGAGAGCCCACCATGGCTGGCCAAGGAGCCTGGAAAACCTGGGGCTGCTCACCTGCATCCTGGGCGGGTGGAAGGAGGCCGCGTCCCGTTCCCCAGGTCCAACTGGCCCCTCTTGGGACTGGACCGGATTTGGGGGGCTGGCGGAGGCTAGGAAGTGAGGCCGATGGGGGTCAGGGCGGCCCCGAGCTGCAGCTGCCGCCCTCCTCCGCCAGTAGGCACAGGGCTCACAGCCACCCTCCCGCCTCTCGGGCCCCTCGGGGTCCCCACCCAGCGATGGCTGCCCACACTCCCGCCAGGAGCCCCCACGCTCACCCATCTCCTGCGCCTCGGCCTCAGGCTCCCTCTTCACAGGGCAGCCCCCGAGCTGGGCACCCTCCGGCCCCTCCCCAGCGGCTGCCCCGAGGGGCTGCCCTTTCTCTGAGGAGTGCAGACTCGCCAGGGAGTCCTGAGCCTTCTGTGCCGCCGGGGGCACCGCCTGCTTCAGGACCTGGGCTGAGATCTGAGGGGGGGAGGCCGGTCACCGGGGGCTCCCGTCTCCCTCCGTCCGTCTGTCCCTCCACAGGCCGGCCGGCCGCACTCACCCAGCCCAGCAGCTGCCCGGGGTCCCGCTGGAGCCCCTCCACCAGGGCCGCGGCCTCCTCGGGGCTGCCCGGCCCCTGGCCCTGCACCCAGGCCTGGATCTCGGGGGGCAGCGCGCCCAGGAACTGCTCCAGCACCAGCAGCTCCAGCATCTGCTCCTTGGAGTGCGCCTCGGGCCGCAGCCACTGGCGGCACAGCCCGCGGAGCTGGGCCAGGGCCTCCCGGGGACCCGCCACCTCCCGGTAGCGGAACCCCCGGAAGCGCAGGCGCGCGGCCTCGGGGTCCTCCGGGGCGGGCGCGGGGCGCACGGAGGGCGGGCGCGGGGCGCCCAGCGGGGACGGCATGGTCGCGCCGGGGGCCTTCCTGGAGCCGCCGAGAGGGACCTGCAGAGACGGAGGGTCGGGGCGCCGACCTCGGGCCACGAGCTTGGAGCAGGTTGCCCAGTGGAGCGTCCGGGAAAGCGCCAGCCTTTGGGGACAGGGGACGGGGGAGAGGTCGGTCCCGGGTCAGGCGGTGCAGCCGCGAGAAGCGGGACCGGGTGGGGTGGGGTCGGAGGGGAAGGGCCCGTGGGCGGAGGTGGGCGTCCTGCGGGGCGGGCTATGGGGGGCCCCGGCGGCGCCCGGGGTCGAGGCTGGACGTGGGGGCTCCGTGCTCGCCGACCACAGCGCGCTGAGCGTGCGGCGCGCAGCCTGGACCGAGCGTGTGAACGGAGCCCCGGGCAGCGCGGAGCCGCGAGCCGGACACTGAGAAACTCGCCCACCTGGGGGGCTGCCCGACCCGGGACCAGTCTCCGGGACCTGTCTCCCGCAAATGGGAGGAGGGAGGAGGTCTTCCTGGAGGAGGCGGGGGAGGCGCGGGAGGTCGGCGGCGCCCCCGAGCGCAGGGAGGAGGGACCGGGTCCCGGGAGGTGGGGAAACCGCGCGCAGCCCAGCCCCACCGCGCTCACCGCCGCCACCGCGCCGGCGCCAGAGGCCGCTTCCGGGTCAACGGCACCGCGACGCCCCGCCCCTCCGTTCGTTGCCCTGGTGACGTCGCTGTGGCCAATCAGGCCCCTGTTCCCTAGGCACCGCCCTCCCTATGGACTACATTTCCCATGAGCCTCCGTAAGCAAGGACGGGCGCGGCGTCCGCCGGCGGAGACTCATTGTCAGAGGCCTCTCACGCCTGAGAACTGCTCCCGTCCTCCGGGAGAGGAGTCTGCAGAGCAGCTCAGTTCGCGGGACTCCCCTCCCTCACTGGCGGCCGTCCTTTTTGCATCCGGGTCTTAGGACTCACCAACTGCTCGGGTCGTTAAAATCCTGCGCATGTTCAAAGCGGACCGGGGTCCTATTGGTTAAGCGAGGTGAGCGACCTGCCTTTTCGACCAATCAGAGTTGGCCCACTACGCAGGCCCCACCCCCAGCACGCTGCAAGAGGCTCGTTTTTTTGGTCGCCGAGTCGTCGCCTTGGTAACGGCGTTCCAGCGTCCGCGCGCCAGAAGCAGTTTCTAAGGCAACAGCGGGAGCGTCGTCCCGCCCTGCGCGGAGGCCCGGGTCGTGTACTAGCTTGGCAGAGACTCGTCTCCGGGTGGTCGCACAAGGAAGCGGGGTCCGGCTAGGACGGCCCTCCTGACCCGTGGCTTTCTCCAGCGAGGAGGGTGCTGGTCCCTCCCTCGACCTCCGCGGGGCGCCCTCCCCTGGTGGGCACGTTTACCGAGGAGGAAACTGCCCCATGATTTACATCCCGAGTCTGACACACCTTCAGATAGAAGAACTGTACTGCAAGGTGAAGGATGGGGGGGGTTGTCCAGGCTTATGGGACGTGCTCAGCCTCTCACTTACTTTGGGGGCCAGAACTAGTAAGCTGACCTTTATTTTTAGTTTATCTCAGTAGGCAATGTACTCGTTTTTAAAATCTGACCGGGGTGAGGCCAATTTTGCTTCCACACATCAAGTGGCTGGAACATGACCTATTCAATCCCAAAATGCATCTACCTGTTTGTCTGGTTTCTTCTGAGGCCGAGGAACCCCTGGCTGCCAGCTGAGATAAAGAGCTGTGGTCTTTTCTTCATCACCGACTGGAGGGGAGCTCTGAGCGTGTGCATGGCTGGGCTTGTCAGCTCTTCCCAGCAGCATCATTAGATGGGGCTGTTGTGTGGGGGCTTAGGGAGTGGGGATCCCCCAGAAACGACTCTCACCGTTCCCACTTTGGTGCAGAATGCCCTTGCTATGGGCTCCTTCTCCATCCTCATCCTCAGGGTTTGTCTTAAACACTCTCCTGTGTGGTCTCAGTAGGCTTCTGAGTTGGGTTCAGTTCACCACCTTGACCCAGAAAGACCAGGGACACTTTTACCGTCACCGGCTGTTTGGGGTTAAGAGCAAGGTAGGCAGCCTGGCAGGAGGGGGCACCTCATGACCTGGGGAAACTATGGCACAGAGAGGGGGTGTGAGTGTGAGTTGGGGGCACAGAGAGGGGGTGTGAGTTGGGGGCACAGAGAGGGGGTGTGAGTTGGGGGCACAGAGAGGGGGTGTGAGTTGGGGGCACAGAGAGGGGGTGTGAGTTGGGGGCACAGAGAGGGGGTGTGAGTTGGGGGCACAGAGAGGGGGTGTGAGTTGGGGGCACAGAGAGGGGGTGTGAGTTGGGGGCACAGAGAGGGGGTGTGAGTTGGGGGCACAGAGAGGGGGTGTGAGTTGGGGGCACAGAGAGGGGGTGTGAGTTGGGGGCACAGAGAGGGGGTGTGAGTTGGGGGCACAGAGAGGGGGTGTGAGTTGGGGGCACAGAGAGGGGGTGTGAGTTGGGCACAGCTGAGCCAGGCCCAGCATCCAGACAGCTCACTTCCACCCCCACGCTCTGGTCTGCTGTCTGGGGGGGGGGAGCCGGGAGGAGAGGGGGACCTGGTCGGCTCCCTGCAGGCAGCCAGCCCACAGGAGGTGGAGGTCTGAGGGGAGACAGAGCGATGGCTCCCAGCCATGCTCCTCCCGTCTGCCCTGCTGCAGGTTCGCATCCCGGCCTCAGCACTGGCCTGGCCTGTTACCAAAGTCCAGCTTCCAGCCTTTACGTCCTGTCCTCACTGCCCTGACAGGAGGAGACGGAAATAACAGTTCGGAGGAGACAGGATGGGTCTCTGCCCGTGTGTGGCGCCCTCCTGAGGTCCCCCCTCAGCGTGACACCCCCACGCGGTGGGGACACTGAGGCAGGCAGGGGGGGTGGGCCCTTAGCACACCAGCGCCCGTGTGGACCTTCAGCCTCACTCCCAGGAAAGTTAACCGTCTTTTTACTGAGGAAAAAGGGTAGCAGTTGTACTCGGAACAAACATGGATGGTCAATCTGGCACAGCTTCAGCCGCCCGCCCACCCGGTCCGGAGCGGCTCCCGACAGACCACGTGGGTGGTAACAGCCTGCAGACCGGCACCAAGGCGTGTGGCCCCCCCACCCCGCAGAGCTGCAGGGACTTGGTTTCAACCTGGGTCCCTGTGAGAGGCCACAGGTAGAGCTGCAGCCTGTCTGTGGACCATGGGGGGGTGGGGGTGGGTCCCCTTGGCAGCCAGGGATGCACCGCCTCCACCCCCATCGCAGCACTCCCACTCCCCCCGGGTCCAGGCATAACCCGGGACAAGGGGCGCCACCATGCGGCCTCTCCCGGGTTCTGACCGCCATGCCCCGGCTCCACCGAAGTGCCCGCCTCCTCTCCATTCTGCAGAGCGGTCTCTGGGATGGAGGCGGCGCAGTGCCAATCCCGTCACCACTGAGGCTGGAACCCGATCGCGCGCACAGGCTTCCCCAGGGGGACCCCCGTTGGCCGTGGGAGGGGCTGCACGGGTGGAGCTGGGCCTCAGGCCTCCTCCTGCTTGGACGCCGGCCCCGCGGCGGCGGCGGGCCGGTCCCCGGGAGCCCCACGGCGCCGCCGCGCGGGCTTCTCCCCGGTGTGGATCCGCTGGTGGTGGAACAGGGCCGGGCGCTCGCGGAAGGCGCGGCCGCACTGCGCGCACACGAAGGGCTTCTCGCCCGTGTGGATGCGCCGGTGGCTGAGCAGCACGGCGCCCTTGGCGAAGGCCTTGCCGCAGTCGGCGCAGCGGAAGGGCCGCTCGCCCGTGTGCAGCAGCTGGTGCTGCGTGAGGTTGGAGCTGTGGCTGAAGGCGCGGCCGCACTGCGCGCAGCTGAAGGGCTTCTCGCCCGTGTGCACGCGCTGGTGCTTGAAGAGCGAGGAGCCCTGGCTGAAGGCCGCCCCGCACAGCGCGCAGGCGTACGGCTTCTCCCCCGTGTGCGTGCGCTCGTGCTGGATGAGGTGCGAGTTGCGGCAGAAGCGCCGGCCGCAGCGCGCGCAGGCGTAGGGCCGGCCGCCCGCGTGGATCTTGCGGTGCTGGCTGAGGTTGGAGCCGTGGCTGAAGGCCTTGCCGCACTCGCCGCAGCGGAAGGCCTTCTCGGCCGTGTGGATGCGCTGGTGCCGCACCAGCGAGGAGCTGTGGCGGAAGGCCTTGCCGCAGGCCGGGCAGGCGTAGGGCGTCTCGCCGCTGTGGATGCGCTGGTGCTGCGTCAGGTGCGAGGTCTGGCTGAAGGCCTTGCCGCACTGCGCGCACTCGTAGGGCCGCTCGCCCGTGTGCGTACGCAGGTGCTTGAGCAGGTCCGAGCTCTTGACGAAGACTTTGCTGCAGGCCCGGCACTCGAAGGTCTTCTCTCCGGGAAGGAGGCCGGGGCCCGCCGCGTGCAGGGCCTCGCCCAGCTCCGCCCAGGGCGGGGGCTCCCGGCCGGCGGCGAGGAGCGTCCGAGGCTCGTGCCAAGCTGCCCCCAGGCCTAGCTGCCCGGCGGGGTGACCAGCCCCAAGGCCGGGGACGCTCTGGACGGTCCTCCCAGGGGGCTCCCGCCCTGGGGGCTCCTGGGGCTGCGCGCCCGGCTGGGCCAGGTCGGTGAGAGCGGCCCCTGTGGGTGCGCTGCCCGCGGGCGCCCGCAGCTGGGGGGTCAGCCGCAGGCTCACACCCGCCTCCCCACTGCCCGGGCCCAGCAGGAGCCGCTCCCAGTAGATCACGGAGACCCCCGTGGGCTTTCTCTCCCCAGACGAGGAGCTGCCCCGACGCCCCTCCAGGCGATCTCCGGGCTCACAGGTGGCAGGGGTGCGGGGGACCCCGGGAGATGTCAGGGGGGGCCTTTCCGGGAAGGGCCACGCTGCTTCCCCAGAACCAGCTCTGTCCTTTGCCGGGCGCTGGGAACCTGAGGGACCAGAAGCAGTGGGTGCCTGGGTCACCTGACCAGGAGGAGGGGACCCGGGCGGGCGGGCGGGTGGGCAAGGGGGGGCCCCAGGTCTGGGGCTGGAAGCTGCAGAGAACTCAGCCGTCCTGTCTGCAGCGACCCCGACTGGTGGCTGCCTGAGCTGAGAGTTTGATCATGGACCCTGTTTGCTGACTCCCCTCCTCCAGCACAGCAATGCCAGGCAGGCAGCACCAGGAACGTCCCGGCCAAAGCAGGGTCCCTGGTGACCCCGAGAACCGAACAGAGGGAGTCAGGTGGGAGGGAGCAGAGTGTGGGGAAGAGGGACCCCCCCTCCCCAGCCCTGGAGGCCCCACTCACCAGGGCTGGGCCTCCTCTGGGCGTCCCTGGCCAGGGCCACATCCAGCCCACTGAGAACCCAGGGCTCCTCACCGCGCTCGAGCTGGAGGACTATCCGAGGTCGGGAGGCAGAGAGTCCTGCAAGGGGCAGGCGAGCGAGTGAGGGGCCGGCTCCAGCTCATGACAGCCAGCTGCCCAACAGGACTGTCTGCGTCAGGGCTCACAGGGACAGCTTCCTGTGCCCGTGGGGAGGACCGTGTAGGCAGGGCCAGAGGAAGGGCGCGGAGCCCAGGCCCTGAAGGGACCCTCCGCCGGGGGAGTGGGGTTGCTCCGAGGCCCGTGGGAGGTGAGGGGGTTCGTGCTGGCGGACCAGCATGGCAACCATGAGCTTTCCCAGGGGGGACCCAGGGCCTTACCCAGCGAGGCCACGTGGGCGAAGTTCTCCAGCATCACCTGGCGGTACAAGGCCCTCTGGGCCGAGTCCAAGAGCCCCCACTCTTCCCGGGAGAAGTACACGGCCACATCCTCAAAGACCATTAGCGCCTGCGACAGTGGGCGGGGGGAGACCGGTATGGCCCTAACGACTCCCTGTCCCAACGGCCACTTCCCCCAAGGGCCCTCAGACATTCACCCTCCCCCCCAGGGCTCTGCAGGTGCAGCCCCCCTCACCCATGTGGGCTCCTCTTTGGTCAGGGGTGGGACCCTTTTTTCTCCAAGGGCCATTAGGATGTTTATAACGTCATTCACAGGCCATGCAAAATTAGCAAAAAGTAGCCTGCTTGCCCGAGCCGGCTTGGCTCAGAAGATAGAGTGTCAGCCTGCAGACTGAAGGGTCCCAGGTTCGATTCCAGCCAAGGGCACATGCCTGGGTTGCGGGCTCAATCCCCAGTAGGGGGCGTGCAGGAGGCAGCTGATCCATGATTCTCTCTCATCATTGATGTTTCCATCTCTCTCTCCTCCTCCCTTCCTTATCTTTTTTAAAAATATATTTTTATTGATTTGAGAGAGGAATCTGGGCATGTGCCCTGATGGGAATCAAAGCATGACCTCCTGGGTCATAGGTTGATGCTCAAACCACTGAGCCACGGTGGCAGGGCCATGGCCTTTCTATGTCCTTCTCACTCGGCTGCCACCTGCCAGACTTCCTGAGAGCCGTGGGCACTGCGGGCCTCCTCCTCTCCTTGGGGCACTGACTGCCCGTCTCTGGGAGGTGTGACCCTCCCCGACCTGACTCCCTGCCTGGGCTCAGGACACCAGGACTGGCTCCGCGGTGGGGCAGACCCCTGCTGATTGCCCCCTGAAGCCCGACGTCCCTGCAAATTCCGGATTTTGTGTCCAGCAGCTCCATTCTTCCGGTGCTCAGACTAGGAAACCTGTGAAGGTCCGTCCCTCAGGGCACCCCCCCCACACACACATGCCTGGAACTGGATAATGGGCCTCTGTGCTGGGAATGCAACCGATTTTCCGTCTCCAGTCTGGTCCGCCTGCCATCATCGCCTGCTCCCTGCACCCCTTGCCCCCCCCCTCCTCCCCCCGCCTCCCACCCCGCAACTACCCTCCATGCGGAAACGGCGAGACAGGTTAAACCTAACGGCCCAGGTGGCTCAGGGTGGGGCGTCCACCTATATCCTGGTCCCGGCACAGGCCAGGGTTGCAGGCTCATCCCAAGTGTGGGGCCTGCAGGAGGCAGCTGATCAATGATTCGCTCTCATCACTGATGTTTTTGTCTCTCTCTCCCTTCCTCTCTGAAATCAATTTATACATATACACACACATATTTAAAATTTCTGACCTAAAGCATCTCCAAACCTCCCGCAGCTCCCGCGCCCTCGCCATGGTCCACTCTTGGCCTGACCAGCCATCCTCTCCCCAGGGAGCTCCACGCGGCGCGGCTCTAGTCCGGAAGTGCCTCCAACCCCAGCTTTCCCACGTGGGGGACCCCCTCCCCCATCCGCAGCCAGAGGTGGGGACCCCGCCCGCACGCGCTCCGCTGGCCTGGCACCGGGCCCGGGGCGCATCCGGGAGGGGAGACCCTTCCCGCTGGGGCTCGGGTCCGAGGAAGAGGAGGAGGAGGAAGAGGGGGTCCCCCTACTCACCTGCGTCGCCGCGGCCATCGGAACCGGCGCTGGCGACGGCCCACCCGGACCCCCGCTCCTGGTCTCAGTCCCCCTGTGCGTCCAGGGCGCGGACCGCCACGCACCAACCCTGCGGCGCCGGGGAGGCCAGAGAGCGCGCGGGTCGGCGCCGCCCCGAGGCCCCTGGGGGCTGCCCACACTGCACCCGAGCGACCGCGGCTGCGGGGCGGGGGCGTGGCCGGGGGCGCGCGTGGATCGGGCCGGGCCCCACGCCTCCGGCCACCAGAACCCCCCGGAGAACCGGCCGGGCCAGCCGCGCTCCTGTCCGCAGCACCGGGGACGGCCCGACAGCCGGGAGCCCAGTGACAGTCTCGGAGGCCGGAAGTCCAGCCCCGGCCAGCGCTCATTGGCCCCGTGCGGGAGGGGCTCACGCGCAGAGCCTTCTGGGAAAGGTAGTTCCGAGGGCTTGCAGCCCAAGGTATCCATGGCAACGGCCAAGCGTCACCGCGAGGGACGCTAGGAAACGGAGCGGGGCCCAGGGCTGCTTCCCCTGGCTCACTCCTGGGCGGGCTCCGGGCTGCGAGGCTCTGAATGAGGCGGATTAGTAAGAAACTGGGAAAATTCCGTGGAAAGTGGGGAAACTGAGACACTTAACCAAGGCCGTGCGATTTAGGGCCAGAGAACAGACCCTAAGGTCTGCCTGGCTGGTGTGGGTCCGTGGTTGAGCATCCACCTATGAACCACGAGGTCAAGGTTTTGTTCCAGATTCCCGGGTCAGAGCACATGCCCGGATTGTGGGCTCCATCCCCAGTGTGGGGCGTGCAGGAGGCAGCCGATCAATGATTCTCCTCATTGATGTTTCTCTCTCTCTCTCCTGCTCCCTTCCTCTCTGAAATCAATATATATATATATTATTTTTTTAATATATTTTATTGATTTTTTACAGAGAGGAAGGGAGATAGAAACACTGATGAGAGAGAAACATCGATCAGCTGCCTCCTGCACATCTCCTATGCCCGCAACCCAGGTACATGCCCTTGACCGGAATCGAACCTGGGACCCTTCAGTCTGCAGGCCAACGCTCTATCCACTGAGCCAAACCGGCTTCGGCAATAAAAATATATTTAAAAAATAAAATGCTCCTCCCCCCCCAAAAAAAAATCCTCACCTGCCCACACTGGCCAGGATTGATCAACTGCCTCCTGCACACCCTGCATTGGGGATCGAGCTCAGTGGTTAGTGTCAGCCTGCACAACGAAAGGTCCAGGGTTCAATCCCAAGGGCACGTACTAAGGTTGTTGGTTGGATCACTGCTCCAGCTAGGACACATACTGGAGGAAATTAATCTACACAGCAATGTTTCTCTCTCTTTCCCTCTCCCTCCCTCCTACATTCTCTGAAAATAAGTGGAAAAAATATCCTCAGGTGAGGATTAAAAACAATAGAAAGACCCTGCCCTGCTCTGGCTGGTGTGCCTCAGTTGGTTGAACTGTGTCCTGTGCACCCAAAGGTCACTGATTGGATTCTGGGTCAGGGCACCCATAAAAAGACAAGATCCTCCCCTCACATCTCCCCTAAAATTCCCACCTTTAGAAAACAAATTTAAAAACCTCAGATAAAGGAAGACAGAGCATGCTCTCCTTAGAGCATGCCCACACCTTCCCCCAATTCTTTTCCACAGGGCCCATCTTTGTTCTCTTTCTCCTAAGCTCTCAGGGCTCCAACAAGGCTTGCAACCAGGGGAGCAGCAGGCAGTGGCAGCTTGTCCGGGCTACACCCCTGAAGGGCTCTCCTTCTGCCGCTGTAATTGCTTCCTGCGTCCATGCAGCCCAGCGGGCTCACTTCTGCCTCTGTGACTTCCCCAAGGGCCAAGGCAGCTCTCTGCCAGGCTCACTCCTGTTGCTGTGATCTTGCCTCTTCTATCTTTTTTTTCTCTTAATATGTTTTTTTAAAATATTTTTTATTGATTTCAGAGATGAGAGAGGGAGAGATAGAAACATTAATGATGAGAATCATTGATCAACAGCCGCCTGCACCCCCCCCCCCCACTGGGAATCAAGCCCACAAACCGGGCATGTGCCCTGATCAGGAATCGAACTGTGACCTCCTGGTTCATAGGTCGACGCCCAACCACTGAACTACACTGCCTGGGTTTAATGTTTTTATTGACTTTGGAAGGTAGAGGGAAATAGAAAAATCAATGATGAGAGAGAATCATCAATTGGCTGCCTCCTGCACACCCCCTACTGGGGCTTGAGCCCGAAACCCAGTCATGTGCCCTGACTGGAATTGAACTGTGATCTCCTGGTTCATGGGGTTGACCCCCAACTGAGCCACACCGGCCGGGCCTGCCTCCTTTAGCTTAAGCACTTTTTATTTCACTGTTCCCATCCTATCCTATATAATAAAAGGGTAATATGCAAATCGACCAAACAGCGGAACCACCAGTCGCTATAACATGCACTGACCACCAGGGGGCAGATGCTCAATGCAGGAGCTGCTCCCTGGTGGTCAGTGCGCTACCACAGGGGGAGCATTGCTCTGCCAGAAGCCGGGCTGACAGCTGGCCAGCTCACGAGGTGGCAGGAGCCTCTCCCACCTCTGCAGCAGCGCTGAGGATGTTCGACTGCAGGCTTAGGCCTGCTCCGGGGCTCCCAGACATCCTGCAAGGGTTCCCGGACTGCGTGAGGGTGCAGGCTGGGCTGAGGTCCTTCTCCGCCCCCCCCAAGTGCACAGATTTTTGTGCACCGGGCCTCTAGTCTTTAACAAACGAACTCTCAAAATCACTTGGACTCGTATTGTGAAAAGTTTCCTGCACGAAGTCAAGAACCCGCACATTCAGACTGTGCTGGGGCAGACCCTCCTGGGTCCCAGCCCCTCTCCAGTGACACTAGTGCCTTCCCTGTGCAGCTCACATCCTGAAACATGGGAAGTCGTCCTCTGGGGATTTGGGGCCCTGGGGTCTCTGACTCTCCGTAGTTTGGCACCCCTGTCCCTGGCACTGAGGCCCAGAAGAATCCCATTTGCAGACAAGCTCTTTGCAGAAGGCCCTCCTTCAGGCATGCCCGGTCCCGTGCAGTAGTCCCTGGGCAGGCTCTCAGGGCTGTGGCCTGGTTTTCAAGGCCACGTGGCTGCGCCCAGGGACTCACTCCTGGCTGAAGCCGTTCATGCAGTGGGGACACAGGAGCGGTGTTAGAGGCAGACACAGAGCACTGGGGACCATCTACAACAGTGGTTCTCAACCTTCCTAATGCCGCGACCCTTTAATACAGTTCCTCATGTTGTGGTGACCCCCAATTTCACTGTTACAAATGGAACATAATTAAAACATAGTGATTAATCACAAAAACAGTATGTAATTATATATGTGTTTTCCCATGGTCTTAGGCGACCCCTGTGAAAGGGTCATTTGACCCCCAAAGGGGTCGCGACCCACAGGTTGAGAACCGCTGATCTACAATGATAAGAAATATGAATCCTGCTCTGTTAACAGTGATGGTGCTGTTCTGATTAGAGAAAGCACATTCTAACCTGCCTGGGAGTTGTATGCCCTGGGACATGGGAGCTCATGCCGGAATGCAGTCCATCTTCCTGCCCCGAGAACTGCCTGTCATTATGGAAAGATTGACCACCTCGTGGCTGAAACAGTGTGGTCTTGGAGGCACCTGCTCTTTACAACATGCGGCCCCGACTGCCTGTAATCTGGTCCTTGGGCACCCGGGGTGCCTGGAGGCGCCAATGCTCTGTGACAGCCATCCCCCTGTCCCCCCACCCCCCCACATGACTTGTGACCTGTCATGATTATACCTTGCCTACTTTCCCACATAATCTTTGTCCTTGTACCCAGTATAGGAGTATAGGCGGCTGGTTTATGGAGAGAAGCAGAGTAGGTTTTCGTGGATGACCTGCTGCTCTCCCATAACTGCTAGCAGGACTGGAATAAAGGCTCATATATGAAGGCTCCTGGTTCAGCCCCAGCCTCCACCAGCACCAGAGGCAGCCCCGTGGAAACGCTGCAAAAAGTGGGTGGGTTGCCCTAACTGGATTGGCTCAGTGGATAGAGCATAGGCCTGCGGACTGGAGGGTCCCAGGTTCGATTCCAGTCAAGGGCATGTACCTTGGTTGCAGGCACATCCCCAGTAGGAGTGTGCAGGAGGCAGCTGATGTTTCTAACTCTCTATCCCGCTCCCTTCCTCTCTGAAAAAATCAATAAAATATATATTTTTAAAAAATAGATCACTGGGGAAGTAGGAATGACAGGCCTGGGGGAGTAGGCACGGAATAACCATTGCAGGTTACAGATCTGACCCTTTACCAGGAATTAAGCACCCAGGGTTGAATCATATGTGAGTGGAGTGGGGGCGGGGCGGGGGAGGCTCAAAGAGGGCGCCCACGGAGGGACCAGATCACAGGCAACAGGGACAGGGGCGAGGTGCCTCCGGGACTGGACTGTTTCCACCAGGAGGTTGTCAATCTTTCCGGAATGACAGGCAGCCCGGACCCCGTGGTTGTCCGGTTGCAGGTACCGTCGTAACTTCCCGAATGCACCCTCCGCCTCTTACCCTCCAGGACCGTCCTGAACGCCGGGGACGGGGGCTCAGGAGGGCCCTGGGGACAAGGGGCTGGGAGTCCGGCCGGGTGGGGCCCGGAGACCCTTCCTCGCCGCTGCCTAGTGGCTCGGCTCATGCGCCACGCCCGCCCGCAGTCGGGGTCCCGACCCCGGAACCAAGGGCCTCGGTCTCGGGTTCCGCAAAGCCGACACCTCCCCTCGGGCCCGAGGGGCCGCCCCCTGACGGCCAGGGGAACCCGGGCGGGTGGAGGCCGGACTCCCCCGCAGTCACGGGCGTCCGGGGCAGAGGCGGGACCTCCGAACCCTGGAGCCTCCCCAGCTCCCGTTTCCTTGGGAGCGGGGAGCCCCCTGGGCGCGGCGCTCAGCCCGGCAACTGGGTCCCTAACCCCCGTGTGAACCTCAGGACCCGACGCGGAAGAAACAGTCGGTGCAGGGAGGTCCCGCCCCATCCCTGCACCGTCATTGGCCAGAGACCGCCCAGAAACGCCCCCCTCCTGACTGCTCATTGGCCAGCTCTTAGGGACGCAGAGCGAGCGGCTTGGAGGCGTCGTAGTTCGGGTCCATTGAGCAGCGACGCCAGGACGTGCTCCCCGATCACCTAGGCAACGACCAAGCGGCACCGTGATTGGCTCAAAAAAAAAGAGTTGTTGTTGGCGGCGAGCCTGGAGCCAATCAGGCGCCGAGGGGCGTTTCCAAGGCGGGAGCGTAGGGCGCGGGGCGGGGTTTCCGTAGCTGCTGCGGGTATTTGTTTCGCACGGGGCGCCCCTCACCGGCGGCCGCTGGAGCGAAGGAGACGGGCGGGAATTGTCGGACCTTCGCCGCGACTCTGCAGACAGTCCCACCCCCGCGAACGGTGCCGCCTTCGGTTTCCCGGAACCGACGCGACGGGTCCCACGGCCTCGGAGGGAGGAAGATCCCGGGTTCTCAGTTCCGTTGATACCGGGAGACCGAGGCCCCGAGTGCGACCGACCCACCGTTCGCGCGCGGTCGTCTACCCGGTGGTGTGCGGGGTCCGGATGGACCCGCAGGGTCCGACCCGGCCGGCAGCGTCGCGGATGGACTCTGGGCAGGTGAGCGGGGATCCCCACCCTCACGGTCCCGGAGCCCCTGGGTCACGTGCAGCTGGGGGTTGGGGTCAGGGCGGGGACCGAGCCACCTGGGGTAGCAGCATGAAGCGTGCAAGCGAGAGGGGCAGGAGGGCTGGGGCGTCTCTCTAGCTCAGCAGGGTGGGGACCAGTGGGTCCGGGATTTGTGTGTTAAGAAGAGTGAGGACAGCCCTGGCCGGTGTTGCTCAGAGGTTAGCGCGTTGGCCCGTGCCCCAGAGGGTCACGGGTTCGATTTCCGGTCAAGAATACGCACCTGGGGTTGCAGGTTCGAATCCCCTGCCCCGGTTGGCCGGGGGAGGAGGGGGGGGGGATTTGGGGAGGTGTATACAGAAGGTGCCCAATCGGTGTCTCTCTCATGTTTTTCTCTCCCCCTCTCCGTCCTCCTCTCCCTCCCAATCTCTAAAAACCAGTGGGAAAAATATCCTCAGGTGAAGATTAACAATTTTTTTTTCATTTAAAAAAATATTTTTATTGATTTCAGAGAGGAAGAGAGAGGGGGAGAGAGAAATAGAAACATCAATGATGAGAGAGAATCATTGATCAGCTGCCTCCTGCACACCCTCTATTGGGGATGGAGCCCGCAACCCGGGCATGTGCCCTTGACTGGAATCGAACCTGGGACCCTTCAGCCTGCAGGCCGACACTCTACCCACTGAGCTAAACTAGCTAGGGCACAATATTTTTTTAGTAAAAAGAGAGAGAGTGTGTGAGGACAGGTATGACTGGTGAGGGCGTGTGCAAGGGCAGAGGTGGAAGAGAGGAGTGTTTGAGATCTACTCAGGGTTCCACGGAGCAGAAGGTTGAAGCAACTGAGCATGGAGCGAAGGCATTCACTAGGCGCAGTGGTTCTCAATCTTCTGGCTCTTTAAATACAGTTCGTCATGTTGTGGTGACCCCCAACCATAAAATTATTTTCATTGCTACTTCGTACCTGTAATGCTGCTACTGTTATGAATCGTCATGTAAATGTTTGATATGCAGGATGGTCTTAGGCGACCCCTGTGAAAGGGTCGTTCCACCGCCAAAGGGGTCGCGACCCACAGGTTGAGAACCGCTGCACTAGGGGGTGGTGGCTGTCTCTGGCCGCGGGGGTTTTGGAGACCTGGGGCAGGCCAGGTCAGTACTGGGTCCTGGTGGTCTTTCTCAGGTCAGCTGTGTGCATAACGGAACATGGGGACTCCAGGGAGACGCCTGAGGTGTGGACAAGGGGTGGCGGGGAGGAGAGTGTGGAATGTATGGTCCCTATACAAGGTAAGGGCATGTGAGCCAAGGGGCCCTGGGGCTGAGACTTGAGGAAGGAAAGAGAGCCCCAATTCTCTCATATCTGGGGGACATAAAGGAAATTGGCCCGTGGGGGGAGGGGCAGCGTGCCTTTTGTTGCTCTCGGTTGGATTGACCTGAATACGGTGACTGCAGGAGAAGGGGACACCAGTGATGCCGGGGCCGGTTACCTCCTCTGAAGTGGGGGCCTGAGGAGGAGGAGAGGGTGAGGGGAGGATGGACTGAGGGGGTCACAGGAGGAGAGGACGGTGGGAGAGGTCATCTGAGTCCCAGGTCAAGGGCCTGGCTGTGTCCACTGGAGCGTTTGTGTGTCTGTTTCCCAGCCGGCCCTTTGGCCCCCTGGCTCCGCCGTCTCCTCATTGCAGAGCCCAGTGACCTGCGAGGACCTGGCTGTGTTCTTCTCCAAGGAGGAGTGGGGGCTCCTGGACGAGGCTCGGAGGCGCCTGTACCGCGACGTGATGCTGGAGATCTTCGAGCTCATGGCCTCACTTGGTAAGACCCTGGTGCCGGCCGCGGCATGGCGACCAGCTTCTGCCCTGTGCCTTTCCCCGTAGAAAGCTCGGTTTGTCCCAACGCCCAACCACGGATGCTGCTTCCTCCCCAGGTTTCATGTTGCAGGAGCTGGGACCAGGCTGTGTGCACGCCTGTCTCTTCCTGGGCAGCCTCATGAGTGGTCCTCATAGCAGTGGCCTAGGATCCTGTGGGAGCGGAGATTGGGGATCAGGCACCTCCAGGCTGCTCACTGGACCCCACTGAGCCTGACCCGGTGTGGGGCCATGCCCTGGTTCTGTCCCTCTTCCATAAGACGATTTTTCAAAACAGCTTCATTAAGAGACACCATAAGTTCACCCATTTAAAGGATATATTTACACAGGTGTCTGACGATCACAATCCAATTTTAGAATATTTACATCACCTACAGGGAGACTTTGTACCCATTAGCAGTCATGCCCTATCCTCCCTCATCCCTTTTCCCCAAGTCCTGGGCAACCTCTAATCTACTTCTTGACTCTACAGACTTGCTTATTCTAGACATTTCATTTAAATGGAGTCACACAATATGTGACTAGCTTTCATTTAGCTTATGTTTCAGAGGTTCATCCATGTTGTAGCATAGACAGCATTCATTCCTTTTCATGCATGAAGAATATTTCATTGTATAAAACTTGTTTATCCAATTGATGGGCATGTGGCTTGTTTCTATGAAACAGTGACTACTGTGAAAAATGCTGCTGTGAACATTCACCGAGGAGTTTTTGTGTAGATATGTTTCCATTTCTCTTCGGTAGACGCATAGGAATAGAACTTCCCAATTGTTTTCCAAAATGGTGGCACCACTTTACATTCCCACTGCCGTGCCTGAGTGTCCCAGTTTCTCTGTTTCCTCAGTAACACTTGTTACTGTGTTTTTTTTCCTTATAGCCATCCTGGTGGGTGTGAAGTGGTATCTTCTTGTGGTTTGGATTTGCATTTCTCTCACAACTAATAAGGTTGAGCATCTTTCATTTGCGTGTGTCTGCACCCATGTTTCTCTTCAAGGAATGTTTATTCGTGTCCTTTCCCCCATCTCTGTCCTTGCCTCTGGTGAGGCCTCCTTTAGTCTGTGGCGTGGCTGGGTGCCTTTCTACACAGCGGGCCCTTCAGTCTTAATTCTGTCAACGATCCCTTGGACCCCTTCCTCTATGTGTCAGTTACACATTTCTCATGAAGTCACCCTTTGCACCAAATTGAAATTTCTGTGTTTTTAGGTTGTTGGCGTGAAGTGGAAGACGAGGAGGCCTGTTCCAAGCAGAACGCTTCTGTAGAAGGGGTCTCCCAGGTCAGGATCCCCAGCACACATCCTTCTACTGAGAAGACTGATGCCTGTGACATGTGTGGCCCATTTATGAAAGACATTTTGCACCTCGATGAGCATCAAGGAACGCATCCTGAGGAGACCCCCTACACGTGTGGAGCATGTGCAAGGAGGTTTTGGCTCAATGCAAACCTGCCCCAGCGCCAGGAGGAGCGCAGTGGAGAGAAGTCCTGCAGGTGGGACAAGGACCGGGATGCATCTGTGAAGAGCGCTGTAGTCTCCCTATCAGAGAAGCCCTTCACGTGCAGGGAAGGTTGGGAGGATGGCTCAGGCAGCCCTGCCCTCCGCCAGCGCCCGGCCATCCACAGCAGTGGGAAGTCACGCAGGAGGACAGAGTGCAGGGAGGCCTTCCCACACAGTTCCCGCCTTGGGCGGCCCCCAGGAGTCCCTACCACAAAGAAGCTCCTCAACCACATGAGAACTCACTCTGAAGTGACACCATTTATTGGTCCAGCAGTTGTAGATTCCTTAGAGGAGAAATCAGCCCTCGCTAATGACCAAAAATTCCACACTGGAGAAACATCTCGGGTGTGTAAAGAGTGTGGGAAGGCCTTTAGTGACCCATCGAAGCTGAGGGAGCACCAGAAATTTCACACTGGAATAAAACACTACGCGTATAGTGACTGTGGGAAGACCTTCAGCCGCAAATGCACACTTGTTCATCACCAGAGACTTCACCCAGGAGAAAGCCCTCATGAGTGCGGTGCGTGTGGGAAAGTCTTTAATAACAGGTCACACCTCACTCAGCATGAGAAAGTTCATAGCGGAGAATGGCCTTTTGAATGCAGTCAGTGTGGAAAAGCTTTCAACAACAACTTTGACCTTGTTAAGCACCAGAGAGTTCACACTGGAGAGCGGCCTTTTGAATGTAGTGAATGTGGAAGGGACTTCAGGCAAAGCTCCCACCTCCTTCGACATCAGAAAGTTCACGCTGGAGAGTGGCCCTTTGGGTGCATTGCGTGTGGGAAAACCTTTAGCACTGGCACCACCTTCATTCAGCACCAGAGAATACACGCCAGGCAAAGGCCATATGAGTGCAGCAAATGTGGGAAAACCTTCAGCCGCAGTTCCAGCCTGGTTCAGCACCGGAGGATTCACACTGGAGAAAGGCCTTTTGAATGCAGTGAGTGTGGAAGAACTTTTAACAAAAACTCCAACCTTGCTCAGCACCAGAGAGTTCACAGTGGAGAGCGGCCTTATGAATGTAGTGAATGTGGAGTAGGCTTCAGCCGAAGATCCCACCTCCTGCGACATCAGAAAGTTCACACTGGATAGCGGCCCTTTGGGTGGAGCAAATGTGGGAAGGCCTTCAGCACTAGCACCATCCTCACTCAGCACCAGAAAGTACACACCAGGCAAAAGCCATACGAGTGCAGCAAATGTAGGAAAACCTTCAGCCGCAATTCCCGCCTGACTCAGCACTGCAGGATTCACACTGGAGAAAGGCCTTTAGAGTGCGGTGAACGCCTGAGGGCCTTCAGCACCAACTCTCACCGGATTTGTCACCAGAGAGTGCACACAAAAGAAAAGCCCTACGAGTGCCGTCAGTGTGGGAAAGCTTTTAGTGGAAAATCCACACTTGTTCAACACCAGGTAGTTACACCAGAGAAAGGACGTACACGTGTGGCCACTGTGGGAAAGTCTTCAGCCCCCTCTGCAGCCGTGCTCAGCATAAAAGGATTCATACCTGAGAGGAGCCTTATGGATGTGAGTCCAACTTCATGCAGCAGAACCACCACAGAGAAATTACTTCATGTACCACTGATGTGGAGAAAACGTCAGGAGCTACTGTGCCCTCTCTGAGCAGCCGAGGAACCTGGACAGAGCTGTGTCCCCTGGAGCACAGTCCTCTTTCCAGCCTGCCTGGATCCCAATGTTTGCAGAGGTCATTTGCATACGCACGGAGAAAACATCTTCCTGGGCCTGCCTTCCCCTTTCCCAGAGCTAATCGGGAGCCCCGGACCCCATGGAATGGCTTCATTCCCATTGCCTCTGAGAAGGTTCAGGAACGAACGGGGCCGGTGCTGGGGGAGGGGCTTTGAGGGATGTCCAGTTGGGGCTCCTTGGGAAGATGTATGTTCCCCAAGGGTGGGTGGTATTCCATTGAAAATTTTCCCACTAGTCCCAGTATCGTTGTTCTGATGTTAATCTTCACAACTGCCGCTAATTTGTTTTATTTTATAAAACCGACATTTTGTCTGGTCACCATGAAGACTAAGCCCTTCATATACTAGAGTCGCAAAGAGTCACTTTGCTTCCTTAGGTGACGTTGTGGACGAATGTTTGCATCCCCCAAAATTCACAGGTTTAAGCCCAGCCCCCTCCGTGATGGGCCTTTGAGAGGTAAACAGGGTTAGGGGAGATCAGAGGCTGGAACCTGATGAAGGGATTACTGTCCTTATAAGAAGGGAAGAGATATCAGAGCTTCCTCTCCAAACCACGTGAGGACAGCGGAGTGATGGCTGTCTACAAGCAAGGAAGGGAGCGCTCATCCATACGCCTGGATTGAAACTGCCAGCACCTGGATCTTGGACGGCCCAGCCTCTAGAATTGTGGGAAATTCCTGTTGTGTAAGCCACCCAAGCTGGGGTACTGCTACAGCAGCCAGAGCAGACTGCGACAGCAGAGATGAGGAAGGTCCCCCTCACGGGCATCTACAGAGCAAAATGATGTCTGCCGTCGTGAACCAGTTCAGTCTTACAAGACAAGGTATCAAACAGCACTGAGTTTCAGCCCTGCCCCTGCTTAATTAATATGGAGACATGCCCGTTTACTCACAGCTGTCACCAAACTGATTTGTTTACTGTGAGAAAACAGACTGACGCTGGCCCTGCTGACATGGGGTCCAGGCATGTCACATACCAGTGAAAAAATAAGCATTTTACCTCTGTAGATGAACTATAAAAGGCAAGAAACACTATCGTTGTCAGTATCAATGAAGCCCTGAACCCTTTTGGTATACTGGTATGTCTTTAACGAGCACAAATGCAGCCCTGATTTCAAACGTCCAGATGTCCATAAGGACAGAGTGGGGTGGGGTGTTCGAATCCAGCCTGACATTGAGGCACGGAGGACACAGAAAGGGAGAGAGTAACTCTTAACACAGCAGTGAGTGCAGGGACTCATGACGAGAGGCCATCTTGGCTCGGCTGTTGAAGGGGTGTCACTGGGAGAGGCAGAGAGGACCAGGGAGGGGCAGGCACCCATGATAAGCTGAGGGAACCTCCCAAAAAGTGTTCTGGGGCCAGGAGCTACTGTGTGGCTTCTAGAACAGAATGTGGGGAGAGGACAGTCCCAGGACGGAGGCTGTGGCCATGGGCTGCTGGTGCTGGTCTGCCAGGTGAGGTTTTGGCTAACAGGATGGCATTAGGGCAGGATAGCGAGAAGCTGGGGGAATTCCCGGGCAAGTAGAATGGGGAAACCGAGACAAGAAAATTAAGGCTAAACAGTTTGGGCAGTTTGCAGCCTGCCTGTGAACTGCAAGACCTTATCCTCCCTACGCAAGGGCGTTTGAGAGCAAATGGCTTACACCCGAGTCCCTTACTAGGAAATACACAGCTTAACTCACCCTGGCCTGGGAAAGCAGAGAACAAAGACCCAATTCACGTCACTTGTGGCAGCTGAACCCACGGACGGACGAAGTTGGGGAGCCAGTGACAAAAACTCCCATGAAGCCAGACAGACCTAGGATGAAACAGGCCAAAGAATAATCCAAAACTCCCCTATACACCCATGTTGGTGCATCAGCATATTAAAAATGCCCCTGTCCCGTCTGGCGTGGCTCAGTGGTTCGATTTCCTGTCGGGGCACATGCCTGGGTTATGGGTTCGATTCCCAGTGTGGGGTGTGTGATCAATGATTCTCATCATTGATGTTTCTATCCCTCCCTTCGCTAAAATCAATAAATATATTTTTAAGAAATGCACTTGGCCATGGCTGGTGTGCCTTAGGGGTCAAGAGTGTCGGCCAGCATACCCCAGGGTTGCAGATTCGATTCCCTGCGTTGCAGGTTCAATAGCAGCCACATTCCGGGGTGCTTGCGGGAGGCCTCGGGTCAGTGTGTCTCTCATGTAACGCACGTGGTGAAATCTTTCCTACACGAAATCAAGAGCCCATACCCTACAGGTTGGGGTGAGGCAGGCCTGCTTGGTGGCAGTCCCTGTTCAGTAACAGAATGAGTCCCACCCAAACTGGTACCCTGGACGGGCCATAGGGTCCAAGCCACTGGCTTTGTTGAGGATGTCCCAGCATCACCATGGCAACGTGACTCTCCACCCGTCCCCCATCAGGTTGGCTGCTGTACATGGAGCCCCAGCCAAACACCAGAAGGCAGACTCAGGGCAGGTGCGGAGGGCCCTTCACCCGGGTGCAGGGGCCGCCCTACAAGATCTAGGCAAGGCCACCCACCCACACACACACAGCAACTGAGCTCTATGACCAGTGTCACCCAAACCCCACTTGCTCGGAGACCTGAGCTCCACCCCGGACATTTAAACATTCACTGAGGCCGGGCCAATGTGGCTCAGTGGTTGAGCATCGACCTATGAACCAGGAGGTCACGGTTCGACTCCCAGTCAGGGCACAGGCTGGGTCACAGGCTCGGTCCCCAGCGTGGGCCGTGCAGGAGGCAGCCAGTGGATGACTCTCTCTCATCATTGACGTTTCTCTCTCTCTCTCTCTCTCTCTCTCTCTCTCTCTCTCTCCCCCTTCCTCTCAGAAAACAATAAAAATATATATTTTTAAAAAATTATAGAACAGCCCAAGCTGGTTTGGCTCAGCGGATAGAGCGTCGGCCTGCGGACTCAAGGGTCCCGGGTTCGATTCTGGTCAAGGGCATGGACCTGAGTTGCGGGCACATCCCCAGTGGGGGGCGTGCAGGAGGCAGCTGATCGATGTTTCTCTCTCATCAATGTTTCTGACTCGCTATCCCTCTCCCTTCCTCTCTGTAAAAAAAATCAATAAAATATATTTTTAAAGAAATTACAGAACAGCTAAATAAATGGAAAGACATGTCCTGTCCACGGATTGAAAGACACGAAGATGGCAATACTCCCCAAACTGACCTACTGATTCGCATCCGTGGCTCAAGTCTGGCCCGGGGAGGGCCCTAGCGAGTTCCTTTAGCTGGAAGAAGGCAACACCCGGCGCGAGAGGCCATGGCTTCCGCAGGGTGACAGAGGGCGGCCGAGAGCGGAGACCAGCTCGCACCCAGTGCCCGCCCTGCCCGGGGCACCAACCCCGGGGCTTTAGGAGGAACAGGAACCCGTGGGGAACAGCCCGCGGCGGCCAGTGTGCGGGCGGAGCCTGAGGGCCTTACCCAGCGAGACCGTGAGCGTGAAGTTCTCCAGCATCACCTCCCGGTACAGGCTCCTCTGCGTGCGGGTGAGGAGCGTCCACTCCTCCCGGGAGAAGTACAGGGCCACGTCTTCGAAGGTGACCGGGCCCTGTGGGGTGGCGTCCACTCAGCCTCGGGGTCCGCAGCGGCCAGAAAAGCCAGCCCGAATGCAGACCAGGGGGTCCCATCTGTCTTTGGCCGTGCCCCACCTAAGCACCTCTAAAATCCTGATACCCACTCCCCCCTCCCCATGGCATATAATTCTTATTATTCAAAAAATGAACTGTTGCCCTGGCCGGTGTGGCTCAGTGGATAGAGCGTCGGCCTGCGGACTGAAGGGTTAGGGTTCGATTCCGGTCAAGGGCACGTACCTGGGTTGCGGGCACATCCCCAGTGGGGGACGTGGAGGCAGCTGATCGATGTTTCTCTCTCATCGATGTTTCTAACTCTCTCTCCCTCTCCCTTCCTCTCTGTAAAAAATCAATAAAATATATTAATAATAATAATAATAATACAAAGTGATATGGAAAAAACAGTAAACAAAGTTTCAAAACATAACAGAGAGCTGAAGTGCACAAATATGTCACAATATACATTCATAAACTGTCCATGAGGACCCAGAGCCATAAGAAATGCAAAAAACTCAGTTAATAACTCAATTCTCGAGTTGCCCCCCTTAAACACCAAACTGCCCCCCGTGGGGCGTGTCTGGGGCGATGGGGACCCCTGATGTCGACGGGACACATCCAGCCCCGGACCTGGGGCTCCGAGCCCTTCCCCGCCCTTTCCTTTGCGCCCCAAACCCACCCCCCGACCCTGCACCGCCCCCCGCACCCTGCACCCCATCTGCTGCCACCAGGCCCCCCCGGGTCCCCGGGGCCACCCCTTAGAGCCCAGCCTTCTTTCTCCGGAACCAGGACCTGCTCTGGGGTCCCCCCACCCCCAGGCGACCCTTGCGCCCACCAGGCATCCAGCCCCGCACCCCGCAACCCGTCCCCGCTCCACGGCCAGAGCGACAGCGCGGAGAGCAAGGGCCCTCCTGCCCACTGGCCTCGGCTCGGCGGCCCGGCCCGCCCCTCCCAGCCTGGCTCCGTCCTGGGCTCATCGCAACCGGACCCCCTTCAGCTCACCCGCGCCTCCTCGGCCATCGGAACCTGTGGGCGGAGCGTGGCTCGGAGCTCGTCATCCGCGGGGTGCGGGGCGCCGCGGGCAGGGAGCCGTCTCCGGAGGCGCGGGGGACGCGGCCTGACGCAGACGGGGCCGCCCTTCTCCTTCGCCGCCCGCGGGGCCCGCGATACACTCGCCGGGAGACCGCACGGACCCGCCGCCGGGAGCCACCGGAAGTCCCGCCGTGCTGCGGCCTCTTCAAGCTCGCACTCCATTTCCCAGCGACCCACGCGGGGCCGCTCGCTTGTTGCCACGGCGACCGGGGAGCGCGCTCCCAGCCGCCGCTGGACGCACCGGAACTACATTTCCCACAGTGCCTCGCGGGGCGTCCGTGACGTAGCAACCGACAACGGCCGGGAAAGGGGCGTTTCGGAGGGAGCCGCGCTAGACGCTTCGCTCCGTTACTACGGACCCACTCGGGGCGACGGAGCAGGTTGCTGCGCGGCCGCCGGCGCCCGGGACACCGGAGCGGGGGAGGCGAGCGAGCGGGGCGGCCCCACGGCGGCCTGCGCGCCCGGGGCCTGGCCGGTGGCGGGGTTAGCGAGGCGGGGGCTCGGGCGGGGAGAACGGCGGCGGCGGCGGGTCTGAGGGGGGCGTGGGGGGGAGGGACCCGGGCGTGGAGTTGAGGAGACGGGGGGTTTCCTTTTCACTTTTTAAAAATATTTATTTTTATAGATTTCAGAGAGGAAGGGAGAGGGAGAGAGAGAGTAACATCCCTGAGGAGAGGGAATCAGGGAGCGGCCGCCTCCCGCGCGCCCCCTACCGGATCCAACCGCCACCCGGGCGCGTGCCCCGAGCGGGATCCAACCGTGACCTCCGGGTTCAGAGGTCGAAGTTCAACCGCTGAGCGACTCCAGCTGGTCCTAATTAATTATTTATTTTAAATATTATTTTCAGCCCTGACCAGTGTGGCTCAGCGGATAGAGCGTCGGCCTGCGGACTGGAGGGTCCCGGGTTCGATTCCGGTCAAGGGCATGGACCTTGGTTGCGGGCACACCCTTGACCGGAATCGAACCCGGGACCCTCCAGTCCGCAGGCCAACGCTCAATCCATTGAGCCACACCGGCTAGGGCTGGTCTTAATTTTTTATTTATTGATTTTTAGAGAGAGACACACACACACACACACACACACACACGGATTTGTTCCACCTTCATACGCATTCATTGGTTGGCTCTTTTCTGTGCTCTGAGCAGGGATCGAACCCACAACCTCGGCGTAGTGGGAAGACGCTCCTGCCAGCGGCAATACTCAGCCAGGGTGAGCAGAGGTGCTTTGCAGGGTGCTCCCCAGTCCAAGCCCTGCCCAGCCCGCCAGCCTCAGTTTCCCCATCCGTCATCCTGGACACCACCGTTCCCTCTGAGGAGAAGGGGGGGAGCTGGGGGGAGGGGGGTCCCAGGAGCCTGGTGGGGAGGCCATGTGGCCAAGAGGATGGCTCGCTGCCGAGTCCTCTGGGCATCACCCGGCTGGTGAGGTCCCCTCCTCGGGCCTGGGTGCCCCTGTGCACCCTGGGTACACAGCAGGTGCCCAGTAAACACCAGTGGGTCAAAGCGTCCCCCTTCCTCTGCCGCGCCCTTTCCCAGAGGCTGAGCCCTTCCCAGGTCTAGGCCGCCCCTCAGTCCTTCCCGCGGGTTCTCAGCTTGGGCACACCCTCCCTCCTCTGTCCCCTTTCTCCCACGGTCCCGAAGAGACGCAGCCTCCTTGCTGGGCCTGGACCTCGGGCTGGCTCCCCTTAACCCGCCCCTCCCGCCTCCCTGGCCCCCTCGGCCGCCTGTTCCAGGGCAGAGCAGACTCGGGTCCCCAGCGGCCTCCGGCTTTCAGAAGGCAGACATGGCAGCCGCGTCCTCCCAGCGCAAGAGGGCGAGTCCCAAGCCCGAGCTGACCAAGGAGCAGATCCAGGAGATCCGGCAGGCGTTCGACCTCTTCGACACAGATGCCACTGGGACCATCGACGTCAAGGAGCTGAAGGTGGCGATGAGAGCCTTGGGCTTTGAGCCCAAGAAAGAAGAGATTAAGAAAATGATCGGAGAAATCGACAAGGAGGGGACCGGGAAGATGAACTTCAATGACTTCCTGACGGTGATGACGCAAAAAATGTGCGAGAAAGACACCAAGGAGGAAATCCTGAAGGCGTTCAAGCTCTTCGACGACGATGAGACCGGCACCATCTCCTTTCACAACCTGAAGCGCGTGGCCAAGGAGCTGGGCGAGAACCTCACGGACGAGGAGCTGCAGGAGATGATCGACGAGGCCGACCGCGACGGC
Source organism: Myotis daubentonii (assembly GCF_963259705.1). Lineage (NCBI taxonomy): Eukaryota > Metazoa > Chordata > Mammalia > Chiroptera > Vespertilionidae > Myotis > Myotis daubentonii. Next base: position 152,028 of record NC_081854.1, read on the forward strand.
GACGGGGAGGTCAGCGAGCAGGAGTTCCTGCGCATCATGAAGAAGACCAGCCTGTACTGAGCGTCCTCTCCTCTTCGCTGCGAGCACCGTTCCCGTGAGCGTCTCCTCCTCTCCTCGCTGCGAGCACCGTTCCCGTGAGCGTCCTCTCCTCTCCTCGCTGCGAGCACCGTTCCCGTGCCCGCTGCTGTGCGGACCTGGCTTTTGGGAGCACAGATGTCTCTTCCCCACTGACCTCCCTGCACAGCTTCAGTAACAACCTCACACCCGTTTTCAACTTTTGCAACTGTTCTCGGGAAAGTTCTTTGTGAGGGGACCTGCTGCTTCCGTTCATTCTCCGGAAAAGAACAAGAGCTCATCGGAGGGCTCACCCACCCGCCGGTTCCGCCTTGTGCTGCTTCGCTCTGGCGTGAGCCCACCTTATGGCGCCACAGAGAGATGTCCCAGGCAGACGCATGTCATAACTGTCACCACAGACAGCAGGCATCTCTAGGACGGTTCTGGTTTGAATCGACACCTGAGTGCAGCGTTCTCTTTTAAAAGATCCAGTGAACTCTCTCATTTGCATTTGAATATTTTTTTCCTATTTGTTTTGTGTTAAAATAAAGCCTAAAAAAAAAAAAAAAAGTTCCCCGTGCAAGTGGAGTGTTTCCTGCGGCCCATTTTACAGAAAGAGAGAACCAAAGCCCCAAGTCCAGGCCTCTCAGGCACCCTACCAGGACCTGCGCTTTGGGGGTTCAGAGGACCTGGGGGGAGGAGCAGACCTGGGACCGGTGGGAGGGGGGTGCCCAGCAAGGGGGAGTAGGCAGAGGGAGAGCTGGGTGGGCACAGCTCCAGGCGGCCACAAAGGCTGTGAGGCGAGCATCGGGTGGGGGGGAGACCCCCATGACCCGGGCCCCCATGATCCGGGCCCCAGGCTGGTTTCAGCAGCTCCTTTGTTTCCGGGCAGTGGGCGGGCGGGCGGGCATCGAGGTAGCAATCAGCAGCCGGAATGCCCAGCAGTCCCCGGCTCTGTCATCAGCCCCATTTTACAGGCGGAGAGACTGAGGTCACAGGCTCCCAGCTGGGAGGGTGGAGAAGCCCAGCTCCCGTGTAGCCCCCAGGAGGAAGCTGGTTAGCGGAGGGAGGGGCCAGCCCTCCCTGGACCCTCAGCCACCACCTCACTGGCCCAGTTACCCCGAACTCAGTGCCACCTGTCATCTCCCTGAGTGTCCTTGAAGGTACAGCGCTGAGGTCTCTTCCTCCAGGCAGCCTTCCTTGAACACACTCAGGCAGAGAGCATCATCATTTGCTCTTCCGTGAACCACCAGTCAAGGGTCCCTTTCTGGTCCCCGGGCTGGACCCATCCCTGGCAGGCCTGTCCCCTCCTGGGGCGCAGGAGGGAAGGGATGACGAGGGAGCTGTCGGGGACTCGATATAAACTAGATAATGGCCCCCACAGATGTGCGGACCCCAATTCCTGGGATCTGATACCTTCATGGCAAGATGGGCCTGTAGACGTGATTAAGGGGAGAGTGTGCTGGCTAGTCAGGGTGGGCTCACTTCGTCACAAGCTTTTTATTTAGTTTTTTCTGTTAATCCTCACATGAGGATATTCCACTGATTTTTAGAAAGAGTGGAAGGGGAAAGGAGAGACAGAGAAACATCGATGTGAGAGAGAGACGCATCGATTGGTTGCCTCCTGCATGCCCCCTGACCAGGGCCAGGGACCTGCAACCAAGGTACGTGCCCTTGACCAGAATCGAACCCAGGACCCTTCAGTCCATGGGGAGACGCTCTATCCACTGAGCCACACCGACCAGGGTCAGAGAGAGCTACAGATACTTCCTTGTAGCCAGGAGGACAGGCATTCGCCCCCGGAGCCCCTGGGAGGAACGGGCCTGTGGACACCTGGACTTCAGTCAGGGAGACCGATCCTAGACGTCTGCCTGCAGAACTGCGCGGCCCTGCGTGGTGTTCTCAGGAACCGAGTTGGCTGGAGGATGTGGCAGCCACCAGAGGAAACGGCACATCGCCAGCCTGGCTCCTGCCTGACCGGCCCCTCCCTGCGGGCTGGGCTCCAGTGACGGGGTCACGCAGGTATGGGACTGGAACTGGTCCGGGAAGACACTCCCTCGGTGCCCTGCTGCTCCCGGCTCCAGGCTTTACCCCGGGAAGCGGCAGCTCCCATCCTCAGGCGCTCCGCCAGCTGCCAGGTCAGGGTGGCGGGCGGCCAGCGGGCTGGGCTCGGTGTCCACAGGCATCCTGGGCGGCTCCCTGGTCCCCTGCAAGGCTGTCCCTCCCTCCCTACCTGTGTGCCAGCTGCTGAGGACCCAGTGTCAACAAACCAAAGGGGCAGGGTTCCAGCCCCAGTCAGGGCACATGCCTGGGTTGCGGGCTCGATCCCCAGTGTGGGCCGTGCAGGAGGCAGCCGATCCGTGATTCTCTCTCATCATTGATGTCTCTATCTGTCTCTCCCTCTCCCTTCCTCTCTGAAATCAATAAAAAATATATTTTAAAAAAGGAAAAGCCAGGTGCCCACCCGCAACACGCAGCACCCCAACCCTGGGCCTGGGGTGGGGCAGGTGACTGGAGTTTAGCTGGTGCAGAGGTGGCTGCCATCTACTCTGCTGTGACTAAGCCAGGAAGGCTTCTGAGAGGAGGAGGCCCGGAACCCTAGGGCTGCCCGCCCTGGAGGCGGCTGTCCACAGGGAGGGCAGAGGCTGCACCTGGGGGCCCAATAGGGATGCCAGGAAGGGACACAGCTGGCCCCAAGGAACGAATGACTGGAGATGGGGTGATGGGGGCTCCGGTGGCCAGGAAGGCCCCGGAACAACCCCCCCAAATCAGGCGGCACTGACCCAGAGGGCAACTCTGGCCTCCTTGAGCCTGGGGACATGGCGGCCCCAGACTCTGGAACCAAGCCGCCCTGGCTCAGTGGCTGAGCACCGACCTGTGAACCAGGAGGTTCAGTTCCCGGTCAGGGCACGTGCCCCGGTTGCAGGCTCAATCCCCAGTGCGGGGACTGCAGGAGGCAGGCGATCAGTGGTTCTCATTGTTGATGTTTCTCTCTCTCTCTCTCTGAAGTCAATAAAAAATATATAAAGAAGCCAGGACCCATGGGGGAAGTTGAGGCCTCGCTCTTGGCAACTCGGTACTCAGCACCCAGCTGGATGCAGCCACTGGTTGAATCCTAGATGTGCCCTGACCGGGGATCGAACCCCCAACCCTGGCGTATTGGGAGGACTTCTAACCGAGCTACCCGACCCGGCGCTGTGAGCCTGTCTTGGAGGCTCAGGCCCCGTCTGTCCTCCCAGGCCTGGACCCAGCCAGGGGCACAGGGCGGCAGCCCAGGACCGGCCCTGACACAGCTGGAGCCACTCGCCCAGCTGCAGGTGGCAGAGAAGACAAACCCCCACCTGACACCTGGCGGTCGGCCCTGTGCGCCCAGGTGGGGCGTTTCCAGCAGATAGCATCTGCCCCGCCCCCGCCCCCCCCCAGCCTCCTGCCCCCCAGGGCTCTGAGGATGGCGGGGTGCACTCCGTGGGGCCCGTGTGAGGATCAGGGTTGGGGTGCCACTGGGATGAGGACCAGGTAGCCCACTTAGGGCGCCTCCCAGCAGAGTCTTTTATTTTAATCTTCTCCCGAGGATACGTTTCCATTGGTTTTTAGAGAGAGCGGCAGGGAGAGGGAAAGAGAGAGAAACATGGAACTGGTTGCCTCCTGCACACGACCCGGAGGGCACCCCGACAGGAGCCTGCACACCAGGTGCGCACCCTGGACCGCTGACCAGAGTCAAACGCGGGTCCCTGCAGTCCGCGCGCCCAGGCTCTGTCCACTGAGCTAAGCCGCCAGGGCCCGCTGGGTCTTTGTAAAGATGGGGTCCGGGTGCCCGCAGCTGGATCCCCGCGGGGGTCGGGGTTACTTCCTGGGGCACCGTGTCCGGTGGCGGTGACCCCGCCAGGCCTCCGGCTGGAGACATGGTCCCTGCGGCGCCGGGGAGGGGCGGGAGCGAGGGGCTGGCAGGGAGGACGCGAGGTGCCCAGGACCGGAGCCCGGATCTGCCGGAGGCAGGCGCGTCTACCGCGCCCCCCACACCCGCCTCCTGCCCCGAACCCAGCCGGGGCCGCCCTCGCCTTCCCACGCGCGGTCCCGCACTCCCTCCGCCTCCGCCGAGTCCTCTGGGTCCCCGGGGGGCTCCTGCGTGTCCTCCGCGGCCCCGGGCGGCGTGGCGTCCAGGTCACGGCCGGTGGGGCCCGGCGTCCAGGCGGGGGTCCAGGGCGCCCCGGGCTCGGGCCGCGCCGGGAGCCAGGAGAAGCCGGGCGCGGGGGCGAACGCCACGAACTGCGGCCGCGCGGGGGCGGCGCGCGGGATGAGGAAGAAGATGTAGACGCCGGAGACCACCAGGCCGGCGGCCACGAGCGCGGCGAGCGCCACGGCGGCGTTGAAGGCCCAGGTGGGGCTGTCCAGGGTCAGGCGGCGGGACAGCGGGCGGCCAAGGCGCAGCGGCGGCGGCGGTGGCGGCGGCGGGGGCGGCGGGCGCGCGGCGCGGGTCTTGCGGGGCCCGGGCGCGGGCGGCGGGCGCAGGTAGAGGAGCCCGCGGCGCCGGTCGAAGCGCACGGAGCCCTGGCGCGCGGGCGGGGCGCGGGCCTCGCGGGGCAGCAGGCCGACCTGCGTGGGCAGCGCGGGCAGCCCCCCGCGCGGGGCCAGGCGCGTGGGCGCGCGGCACACCGGGCAGGCCACCGCCTCGCCGCCGCCCGCCGTGGCCAGCGATAGGCGCGCCAGGCACTCGAGGCAGAAGACGTGGCCGCAGTCCAGGCGCTTGGGCAGCTTGAAGGCGCCGTCGAAGGGCGACACGCAGATGAGGCACTCGACGGGGGACGCGGGCGGCAGGATGGGGGACGCGCCCGGGCCGCCATCCCCGTCCTCCTCGTCCTCGGTCTCGCCCTGGTCCGGGGACCGGGGCTCGGAAAGCGCGCCCGGGGAGCTGGGGCTGGAGCCTGGCGGGACCCGCGGGCGGCGCAGCCAGGGCGGCCTGGGGCAGGGCATCCGGACCGGGCCTGCGGGGAAGGCGGCGGGAGGATGGCGGCTCTGGGTGCCGCGGGGGGCCCCCCTCAGATAGGAAGATTGAGGGGCTCTGCAAAGGGTTGGGGGTGGGGGCGAACCCAGGGGTCAGGGCGGGTTATGCCCCGGAGACGGGGGCTGAGCGGCTGACAGGCGTGGGGGGGGGGGGTTCCCAGAGCCAGACCCACAGGGACCGAGGGATGACGCCCACAAGAGGGGAAGGGCCCCCACCGAGACCCCAGGGCGCCGGCGGCTTCCTACCTGCGGAGCCTGCTCCCTTGGCCGGCAGGTCAGCTTTGACCCGTCCCTGGCCCAGTGGCCAAGGGACACCAAGCGCCCCGCCCCGTGGGAGGGGCCCCGAGGCGGAGACACGCCCTCGGGTTCCGGCCTGACTCGTTGGACCGCCCGTCACGCCCACCGGCCGGATGTCTGGGGGCGGCGGGCAGGTGATGGCCCAGGGCCCTCAGGTGAGCGATGCCCTCAGCACCTCCTGGTGGACTCCCCACCCGGAGGCATCGGTGCCGGGGAAGCGAGAGGCAGTGCCCCCTGCAGGCCGCCGGGCCTGGGCTGCAGCCGGAGGGCAGGATGGGGACCAGCCCGAGGGACTGGAGTCTGCGGGCGGGAGGCGGCCGACCCTCGGGGGACTGCACAGCCGGCAGAGGAGCTGGAAGTGGCCGCAGCCGCCCCCACCAGCCCTCCCGGACCAGGGGCACCTCCGTGAGGACAACCCCGCCCCCACTTCCAACCAGCGGGACACTCCCGGTGGCGGGCACCCCGGCTGCCATGGTTCTGAGTCAGTGCTTCCCTGGGGAATCCCGGCCCCAAGACGTGCCAAGAACGTGGTCAGCTCCTCAGGACTTGGGGACCCCCCGCTCCCGCGACCCCCAAGGACAGACAGCGCGCAGACAGGCAGTGCTGCCCGAGGGCAGACGGTTTATTAGAGCCGCAGCGGGGATCAGCGGTTGGACTTGGCCACGCGCTCCAGCTCGTCCTTCTTCTTGATGGCGTAGGAGTTGGAGGAGCCCTGCGGGAGGCACGGGGTTAGCTCCGGGCGGGCAGGACCCCCCCACCCCCCACGGCGTCCTCACCCACCTTGGCCGCGTTGATGAGCTCATCTGCCAGGCACTCGGCAATGGTCTTGATGTTCCGGAAGGCAGCCTCGCGGGCGCCGGTGCACAGCAGCCAGATGGCCTGGGGAGCACAGGGGTCGGCTAAGCCTGGGGCAGAGGACACCCCACACCAGGCAGGGCCGGTCCAAGGGCCCCCAAGGAATGCTGGCGCCACACTGCCGCTCAGGGGGCAAGCCGCCAGGTCTGGGGTCAGACTGGGGCCACTAAAGTGTAGACACAAAGGGTCCCCGGTTCCTGGAGACCTGCCATGACAGGGGTGCTCCCGGCCCCGACCCTGGATTGCTGGGGACGGCTGCATACAGAGGACAGCGGGAGCCCAGACCGGGAGACAGTGGGAACAGAACGTCCATGTTCTCTGAGAACGTCATCAACTGATCCTCCAATGGTCCAAGAAACACACACAGTGACAAAATATACACCAGACTCAGCCCAATGCCGCCCCAAAGGTCCAGAGCTGGGATCTGCCCTGCACGGCCAGGAATCCAGGAAGGCTCCCTGGAGGAAGTGACACTCCAAGCAAAGCATGCGGCTGGGCGAGCCTTCCCACTGGCCGGCCCCTGCCCCGGGCAGGACCCTTCTGAGGCCGCCAGCCCAGGCCCACCTGGTTCACACGGCGCAGGGGGGACACGTCCACAGCCTGCCGCCGCACGGTCCCAGCGCGCCCAATGCGGGTCGAGTCCTCCCGGGGGCCGCTGTTGATGATGGCGTTCACCAGGACCTGCAGGGGGTTCTGGGAGAGAGGGAGCCAGTGAGCCGAGGCAGGCCGGACCGTCCATGGTCACCCCAAACCCTGAATGCCCCCCCCCGCGCTGTGGGCGGTGGCTCTGCCCGGCCCGCCTACCTCGCCCGTCAGCAGGTGGATGATCTCGAAGGCGTGCTTGACGATGCGCACGGTCATGAGCTTCTTGCCGTTGTTGCGGCCGTGCATCATCATGGAGTTGGTGAGGCGCTCCACGATGGGGCACTGCGCCTTGCGGAAGCGCTTGGCAGCGTAGCGCCCGGCGCTGTGGGGCAGGTACTTGGCATACTTCTCCTTCACGGCAATGTAGTCCTGGGCAGAGGGAGGGGCCCGTCAGGGCAGGGCGGACCAGGGGCCCGGGCGACCACGCAGGCGGCCCCTCACCGGCCGGTCTGGCTGTGAGCCCGACTGTGCAGCGGGAGGGGGCGGGTGGAGGAGAGAGAACGCCCCACACTCCCCGCTGTTTCCAACGTGCACCTCAAACTGCACAGGGACGTTTTGAGTTGGACGCTGTGGGGCTCGGGGCTGTGCTGTCCTGAAGGAACCCTAACTTCTGAGACAGTGCTGGTTTTTTAAAACACGTTTTTATTAATTTTAGCGAAAGGAAGGGGAAGGGAGACTAAGAAACATCGATGTGACCGATAGAAACACTGATGGGCTGCCCCCTCATGCTCCCCACCCGGGACTGAGCCCCAAACTCGGGCCTGTGCCCTGACCAGGAAGCAACCTGGTGCATGGGCCACACCAGCCAAGGCTCAAAATGTGTGTTTTTTTCTTGTTTTTTAATGGATTGATTTTAGAGAGAAGGAAGGGAGAGAAACACTGATCTGCAGTTCCACTTATCTGTGCATTCATCCTTGTCTGTGCCCTGGCCGGGGATCAAACCCGCAACCTTGGCACAGGATGCTCTAACCAACTGAGCTACCTGGCAGGGCCCAAACCGTGGTTTTAAGAATCACACAGAGTCCTTCCTATACATACATTTCCCAAGAAAATGTCTAGAAAACAGGAAAATGTTGGGGAGGGGTTGGGACCAGGAACTGTTGTGTCCTATGAAACACGCCCCAGGCCTGACTCACACATGAGGACACAGCCCAACAATGCTTTTCTAACGACACAAGCAGCGCTGGCATCTCAGCGGTTGGAGCGTCATCCCGATACCCAAGGTTGAGGGTCCGATCTGTTCAGGCCTCAAACAGGAACCAACCAATGAATGAACTGGAACAGCCGGCCAGCATGGCTCAGTGGCTGAGCATCAATCAATGAACCAGGAGGCATCGGATCAGTGATTCTCTCTCATCATCGATGTTTCTCTCTCTCTCCCCCTTCCTCTCTGAAATCAATAAAAATATGTTTAAAAAAAAAATAAAAATATGTTTTAAAAAAATTGGCACAATTGATGTTTCTCTCTCTCAAGTCAGTAAGTTTCAAAACATAATAAAATAAAAATACAAGCAGTGACAGGGAAAGATGGGGGATGAGGAGGCTGGTGTCTACGCGGAGGGAACCACCTGCACGAGGCAGGGGACCGGTGGGCGTGTCCATGTCTCGGCCGGGCAGGTGACCCTGCGGACACAGCCGTCCCATCGAGGGTCTGGTTCACGGGCCCCAGCCCAGGGCAGAGAGAACCCGGGGCCACGATGACACCTGCTTCCCCGTGAGGGTACCAGGGAAAAGTGAAAACAGGTGTAACGTTTTTCACGGGTTGGACACACACATGACAGACCACAGGCGACCCAGAGGCTGAAACACTTGCTATGTTGTCCTTTGAGTTTGCAGACCTGCAACGTCGCCCATGAAGGAAAACCATCCCCGAGACATTCAGAGTGAAAAAACGGGGCCGAGTTCTCCGACAGGCAGAGGGCTTGCGCCCCAAATACACGCAGAGGCAACAAAAATGCTTCTTTTAAACGAGAAGGGGAGACAAATATAATCCCACCTGGACTTCACTCATCTCCGTACAAACGCAGTCACAGAGCAGTTTTTGTTTTGTTCTGCGAAGGGCCCACAGAAGCAATGCCGAGGCCAAGTGGACAGTGTATGGGCGGGAGGCCTCCCATTTCCAATCTCAAAACCCAGTGCAGCTGCAGCAAACAGACCGTCAGGCGTGAGGACAGGAACGTGAGGATAGAATCAAAGGCGCGGGAATCGCTCTGGCCCGTCTGCTCAGGGTCTCGGGTCTGATTCCAGGTTAAAGGTACCGGGTTCCCCGGCCCCAGTTGGGGCACGTGTGGGAGGCAGCCAATCAATGTCTCTCAAACTTAGACATTTCTCTCTCTCTCTCCCTTCCGCTCTCTCTAGAAATCAACGGAGGAAATATCCTGGGTGAGGATTTTTTTAAAAAATAAGAAGAGTGCAGGAATTCAAGAGCGCCACATCCATTCAACAGGGGAAATACCCTTTAACAAACGTTGCTTGGAAACATGTGTGTAGTGCATAAAAGACGTTTAAACTACAAACACCCTATGGCCCAAGTTTGTTAAATAAAATGTGCAGAACTGACAAACAAACGAAATGAGGAGGTGCTGGGACAAATGGATCTCCACATGCAAAACAATGATGTTGGACCCTTGCACTTTAAAATGGTTGCCATGGTGACTTCTGGGTTATGTGTATTTTACTACAAAAACTGCAGCGCCCCGGCCCCAGGCTCAGTTGGCTGGACTGTCCGCTGGCACCAAAAGACTGTGGCTCAGGCCCTGGTGGCGGCATGTGCAGCAGGCAACCCATGGTCGTTCCCTTCTCCCTCTAAAATCAGTGAGCAGCCCGGCCGGCGAGGCGCAGGAGGTCAGGGTTTGATTCCAGGTCAGGGCACAGGCCCGTGTCGCAGGCTCCATCCCCAGTGTGGGGGCGCGCAGAAGGCAGCTGATTGAGGATGATTCTCTCTCTTCCCCTCTGATATCAATAAAAAAATATATCTTTTTAATTTTAATTTTTTAAAATATATCTTATTGATTTTTACAGAGAGGAATAGAGAGTTAGAAACATCCATGAGAGAGAAACACCAATCAGCTGCCTCCTGCACACCTCCCACTGGGGATGTGCCCGCAACCCAGGTACATGCCCTTGACGGGAATCGAACCCGGGACCCTTCAGTCCTCAGGCTGACACTCTATCCACTGAGCCAGAGAGGAAGAGAGAGAGAATGAAACATCAATGAGAATCATTGATCGGCTGCCTCCTGCACGCCCCCTACTGGGGAGCGCGCCTGCAACCCAGGCCTGTGCCCTGACCTGGAATCGAACCCAGGACCTTTCAGTCCCTAGACTGATGCTCTATCCACTGGGCCAAACCGGTCAGGGCAATAAAAACATATTTTTAAAAAATAACAATAAAATCAACAAGCATATCCTCAGGTGAGTATTAAAAACAAACAAACAAACAGGAAACTGTAGCAGCCTCTATACAGGACGGGGGGTGGTGGTGGGGGTGTGGCCCAGGCGTCTCCCCTCCACCTGTCACTTCAGCTCAGGGCCAGCAGGGCAGCTCCACGTTCCGAGTGACCCCCGGGAGGCCCCCCGCGCGACCCCCACCCCGAGCCCCGCTCACCTGCAGGGAAATGTCATTGATCTGCACGTCGTCGGTGCTCCACTTGCCGAAGAGCTTGATGTCGGGCGTCTCCGCCACCGCGGGGGCTGCCGTCTCCCACTCGCTCATCCTGGGGGCACAACCGCAGGGCCCGCTCACCGCCTGGCACCCCGGAAGCCACGAGGCGCCCGGGCCGCTGCTCCACGTCCTGAGCCCCGAGGAACCCCTCCAGGGTCAACCAGGAGGAGGCGCCTGCCCCCCAGGAACCCCGGGTCCACCCTGTTGGGCCGTTCGAACCCCAACTCCGGGGTTCAGGGGGTCCGCGCCCTCGGGAGAGTCCACAGCCTGGACCCCGCTCCCCGATCGGCTGCACCGACACGTGATCTGCCATCGAGGATCCCCCCGTAGAACCAGGTCTGTGTCGGGCGCGAACGGGCACGAGGACTAATCCGTGTGCAGAGCGGAGGGTGCACCGCGCACCTCGGGATAACGGGGGCCCCCGTGTCAGCGCGGGGTGGGAGGGGCCCGCCCACCAGCCGCTGCCCGGCAGCCAGCAAAGCGACGGCGGCAGCCGGGCGCCCACGACTTCACCGCGCCTCCCCGGGCCCGTCCGCACGTTTTCCGGGAAGAGAGGCGAGGGCGCCCCAGGGCGCCCCCAGGCCTCGCGGCCGACCCGTGGCTCCCCGGGAGACTCTGGGGCGCCCATCGGACCCCCGACCCCGCGGCGGCCTCACCTTAGGGCTCAGCCGGTGCGTTTGGGGAGTCTCGGTCGCTCGGCGCGGACCACGCGCTCCGCTGACACAGACAGGAAGAGGCCGCGGGCCGCGGGCCTACGCTTTTAACAGGGACGAACACTTCCGGGTCACCGGGCTGTACTTTTGAACCAATCCGGACCAAGCAGATAAAGGCTCTCTTGGCGAACGCGGCATGCGTCAATTTCGGACGCATGCGCACAAGCAGAAGCGTGCCCACCAGCCGGCCTGGCGGAAGTCGGACCTCTAGCGCTTGCCCGGCCTTGAGGGATTCTGCGCACGCGTGAAGGCCTCCTTGAGGCCAACGCCGCCATGTCTACTGAGGGCAGATGTCCCGCTAGCCTTCGCCGCCGTGTTCGGCCGCTGATTTCACGTCCCACCTGCTGCAGGTTTCGAGCGGGGCCAGCCGGTTCAGCACCGTCTCGTTTTCCGTGATGTCCGCTCCGCCGGCACGCACGCGCCACAGGCTCGGGCGGCGGCGTGGGGTCCAGTGATGACGACCGCCCTCCGCTGGTCTCGGCCGCCGGGCGCCACGCGTGCGGCCCACTTCCTCCCCGCCCCCGACACACGCGAGCTCGGGGCTGCTGCGGGCCTGCGACCCAGGAGGAGACATCTTTCAGTTCGGCCTCACCCATCACCTGTCCGGGGCCCCCCCATCGCTTCTCCTCTACCCCCGTTACCGCGGGCGGAAGCCGAGGAGGGGCGCTGTCCTGTGGCCTAGGGCGCCGCCCAGACGGTTGCCTAGGGAACAGCCCCCACGCCCTGGGGTCGGTCCGGAGCCGGAGTTGACGCTGAGCTGAGGTCGCTTGAACGGGTGCAGGGAGTCGGCGTGGTGGAGGGGACCCCGACCTCTTTGCAGCCATACCCAGTGACCCCTACCCCATCTGTTAGGCGCCTCTGGCCGGGGGTGGGCATCTGGTGGAGCCTGGGGCCCCCCACCTCCCGGCGCCCACCTCAGCACCCAAGGAGGGTCCCCCCACCCAGACCTCAAGGCCCTCAGCCAGAAGGGCCAACATCTGTCCCCAGCGGCCCCCCGCCCACCCCCGGGTGCTCATCAGCTGTATTGCTTGTTGACTGATCCCTGAGGCTCACCCTGCCCCTCCCCCAAGTCCAGGAGCGTCTCAGAGACTCTGGGTGCCTTGGGCTGGGGAAGGGGTTCGATCTCAGTCTCCGGCAGGAGGCACAGGAGCTGCACCCCAACACCCCTGCCTGCAGCCCGTGGCCCATGGCCCTGCCCTCCTAACCACGGGCATGACCAGAGCAGCAGGCTTGGGCCTCCCACTGGGGAGTCTGGGGCTGCGGAGGGGCTGGGGTGGGTTTCTGGCCCTGGAGGCACCCTCCCCGGCCCTTGGGGGTCCTCCCTGGTCACGGGGATGCCCCCCGCGAGGTGCTGACTGAGGGACCCTCACACTCAGCAGGACCCAGAGGGCCCCCAACCCGGCCTCTTCCTCTTCAAAGGCAGACCCGGGCTCCCCCTCGGAACCTCGGTTTCCCCCTGCAGCATGGAAGGGAGAACAGAATCGGAAAAGGTCCCCTGGTAACTGACGTAATACAGACGTCACGAGAGGGACCCTCCTTGCATTGAAAGGCTATGAATTGAGGAGTCCCACGGACACGGATTCCTGGTGGCTACGATTTGGGGGTGCAAGGCACCAAGTAGGGCAGAAACGGGGACCTGGAATTGGGGGGGACCCAGAGGCAGGAGTTGGAGAAGGACTGAAGACGAATATTGGGGGAGAACGAGGCATCCGATTTTGATGGAACTAGAGACGGGAATTTAGAAAATTATAGGTCACGAAGACGGGGGGCCCTGGCAGTCGGGATGTGGGGGGCCCGAAGACGTGGTGCCAGCATTTGCGGGCTCTCGGGCTCTCCCCAGCTCTGAGCAGGGGCTGCGGACAGCCTGGTACCCGACCTGAAGCCACGCCCTCCCCTGGGAACGACCAATCACCAGCATCCAAGTGCCTAGAAGGCGGGACGACGTGGAGCGTCTCCAAGGCAACGGCGAATCGCAAGCCGACGTCTCCACCCTTCCCGCCCCCAAAGCTGGGGAAACAGGCTCCGCGGTCGCCATGGTAACTCCGACGCTCAGTTAAGTTTCCACACGATCGTTCTTTCCTCTCCTGATGGATTTCCTTCCTTTTCCTTCCTTTCTTTCTTTCTTTTTCTTTCTTTCTTTCTTTCTTCCTTCCTTTCTTTCTTTCTTTCTTTCTTTCTTTCTTTCTTTCTTTCTTTCTTTCTTTCTTTCTTTCTTTCTTTCTTTCTTCTTTCTTTTTCTTTTTCTTCTTCCTCTCTCTTTCTCTTTCTTTTTTAATATATTTTTTGATTTTTTACAGAGAGGAAGGGAGAGGGATAGAGCGTTAGAAACATCAATGAGAGAGAAGCATCGATCAGCTGCCTCCTGCACACTCCCTACTGGGGATGTGCCCGCAACCAAGGTACATGCCCTTGACCGGAATCGAACCTGGGACCCTTGAGTCCGCAGGCCAACTCTCTATCCACTGAGTAACACTGGCTAGGGCACCTCCTGCCGGATTTTCGACCGCAAAGGACCCTGCGGAGAGTCTGGTTCAGACCCTAGGCGGAACTTCACCTGGAGCCCAGATCTGCCCACTCGGGGCGCCGCTGGGGTGCGACCAGCTGGACCCCTGCCCTTCAGGTGCAGGCGGGGCCAAGGCGGGTTGGTGTGTTGGTTCCGGACTCTGGCTGGCCCGGTTGGGCCGAGACCTGGAGGGTCGACCAGCCTGGGCACCTGCCGCGTCGGGCCTCTGGGGCCTATCGCCTCTGTGTGTGGAGGTCAGGCTGTGGGCAGGGGTCTGGGGGCTCCAAGTTCCAGAGCTGGCGGGGGTGGGGGGCTGGAGCCTGGCACACAGCAGCAGCGTCCCCTACATGTCTGCAGAGTGAACAGCCCATGTTATAAATTAGTTAAAAGCAGCCGCAGGTTTTCGAGCGTCGGCTGGACACCAGCCAGCCCTGAGCCCAGACCGTGACACGAATGGATTCATTTAGTCCTCACGCCAGGGGTAGAGAGGTGGCAGCATCACATCTCTGTTATATTTTATTTTATTTTTGTTTGGGTTTTTTTTGTGTGTCCAGTGTACAGATGAGAAAATGGGGACTAGAGAGAGGAAGCCAGGTCTGGGCTACATTCTTAGCCTTTAGGTCTAAAGGAATCTGAAAATGTTAGCTCCAGAGCTACTACAAGGATTTAAGAAAAAAAACGAACAGCCTTGGCTGGTCGGCTTGCGGAGTGAAGGGTCCTGGGTTCGATCCCAGTCAAGGGCATGTACCGTGGTTGCGGGCACATCCCCAGTAGGGGGTGTGCAGGAGGCAGCTGATCAGCGTTTCTCTCTCATCGATGTTTCTGACTCTCTATCCCTCTCCCTTCCTCTCTGTGAAGAATCAATAAAATATATTTAAAAAATAAAAAATACATAAAACTATAGCAACCTCTCGCTTCCTCTCTGAAATCAATAAAGAAATATATAAAATAAATAAATAAGGAATGTGTTCTGTCTCTGTGCTGGAGGTCAGAGTCTGCAGTCAGGGTGTTGGCAGGGCCGCGTCTCGAAAGGGTCGCAGGCAGAAACCTGTCCTGGCCCCTGGCTCCTGGCTCCTGGCTCCTGGCTCCTGGCTCCTGGCTCCTGGCTCCTGGCTCCTGGCAGGTCCAGGTGCTCCTGGCTGCTTCCCTCCAATCTGGGCCTCTTCCTCTTCTCCCTACGCCTTCCTCTTGTCAGGACACAGTCATTAGCCGTGGAGCCCACCCGGGAAATTCCCCATGAGCTCATCTCAAGATCCTCACCTCCATCTGCAAATGCTCTTTCCCCAAAGAAGGTCCCATCCACAGGTTCTGGAGATTAGGGTGTGGAAGCACCTTTTGGGGGTGCGGGCACCCTTCAATTACTACGGCCTCCTTCAGGGGGACCTGCTCAGCCGTGGGTGACTCGATGCCCAGGACACCTGTCCACCGATTGGTGGCGATTGGCCGTCTGGCTGCCCGGGGCGTTTTCTCCCGCCCTGGTGGGTCCTTGGCCTCTGGATCTCTGATGATCCCGGAGGTCATGCTGGCTCCTGGCCGGGGGCTGGCTGTTGTGCAAACCAGGACACAAGGCCAGCAGCCATGACCCCGGATTCCCTGGAAGCCCTGAGGCAGGGTCGGGGTGGGAGTCCAGGTCCCACCGTCCCTCACGCCCGGAGCACAGAGAGCTGGCCTCCTGACGGCGAGATCTGGGTCCCGGCTGGGGGTTCCAGGATGCGCTGGTACCCATGCCAGGGTGCCTCCCAGGGGTGCCGCTGAGAACCATGGGCACCTGCCCTCTTGCTGCTCAGTGGCCTCTGTGTGAGGGGCCACAGCTCACTCTGGGGTTCCAGTTGTACCAGGAGGAAGGGGGTGGGAGGGTCCCCCGCATCTGTGGTCATGGCTGAGGGGCCCCTTTCCCCGTGTGGGGACCTTGGACCCCAGCCTGGTCATGTCCCGGGACTCTCATGTGGACGGTGGCAGGGAGCCACGGGCAACCTGGGTGTGGGGGGCGGGGCTCCCTGGCCACACAGGTGGGGGTTCGAGTGCCGGTGCCCCATCCTGCCGAGTCACAGCTGCCCGTCTGGAATTCAGTGCCCGCAGCGCCCCAGGGCTGGGACCCCAGGAGGGTCTGCGTGGACTGAGACACGTTTGTGGGAGAAAAATCCGTGTCCAGGGGCAGAGCCCAGAGTTTAAGCGTCTGATGTGAACACCGGTGTGAAGACCCCTGGCCCAGGTTCATGCTTTATTCTTACCTAGCAATTCTGAAGACCTTGCTTTCTATATATATATATCCCTAACTGGTTTGGCTCAGTGGATAGAGCGTCCGCCTGCGGACTGAGGGGTCCCAGGTTCGATTCCGGTCAAGGGCATGTACCTGGGTTGCGGGCACTTCCCCAGTAGGGGGTGTGCAGGAGGCAGCTGATCGATGTTTCTCTCTCATCGATGTTTCTAACTCTCTACCCCTCTCCCTTCTTCTCTGTAAAAAATCAATAAAATATATTTAAATATATATTATTACTATTTTTAATATATATTTTTATTGATTTCAGAGAGAGAGAGGGAGATAGAGTAGAAACGTCATCGATGAGAGAGAATCATTGACTGGCTGCCTCCTGCACGCCGCCCACTGGGGATCGAGCCTGCAGCCCAGGCCTGTGCCCTGACCGGGAATGGAACCCCAGTGCCCTTCAGTCTGCAGGCAGAAGCTCTATCCACTGAGCCAAACCAGCTAGGGCTTAATTTAGTTCCTTTTTTATGCGTATTTATTATTGCTGAGGTTCCTAAAGCCGCAGGTGATCTGCCTGTCACCCCACTCTGCGAGGGCGCGCACGTGCGCACACACAAACACACCCCTGGCCTTGGGGAAGGACAAACACCAGGAAGGGGTCAGGGCCCAGCTCCACCCACTGACCCCTCCCTCCCTCGGGCCTTATGACCTCCCTCCCTCACCCGCTGGAGCCAGGCTCACACCATGGCCACGCTGGCGGCCTTCCTGCTGCTCTGGGGTGAGGCGCCCTGGGCCCGGGTCCCCTGGGGAGAGGGGTGGGCGGGAAGGGGCCTCACCGGCCTGTCCCCACAGGTCTCTCCCTGAGCCCAGCGGCCGAAGCGGCCACATGTGAGTCGGGGCCTAGGCTGGGGCGGTGGGTGGGAGCTGGACTAGCGGTGGTGGGAGCACTTGGGACCTGAAGACGTAGGGTGCACAGGGACTTGGGGAAGGTGGGTGCACGCAGGGGGTGCCCTGTCCTCCTCCCTGGGTCTGACCTTCGCGCCCCCCTCGCCCCCCCCCACCCACCCCCAGTTATTGATACCCGGCCGGACCTGTGGGCAGAGGCTGGCTCGCTGCAGGAACCCTGGGCCAACCTGACCCTGGTCTGCCGCGCCCAGCTGGGCACCTGGGACTTTCAGCTGTTCAAGGACGGGGAGCTCCAGGAGCGGGTGCGCTTCAGTGAGCGGGGCTTGGAGCACCGCTTCCCACTGGGGGCGGTGACGGCGGACACGCAGGGCCTGTACCGCTGCCGCTATGCCATGGGCGAGAACAGATGGACCTCGCTGAGCAACCTGCTGGAGGTGACCGGGGCAGGTGAGTGGGGGCCCCCCTCCCTCCTCACTCTCCTTGACTGAATTCCTGGAAAGGGCTTAGGGCACGCCTGGCGCATAGTAGGGCCTGTCACACACCTTCCTCCTGTGTTTTTTTTTTTTTTAAATATATTTTATTGATTCTTTACAGAGAGGAAGGGAGAGGGATAGAGAGAAACATCGATCAGCTGCCTCCTGCACATCTCCTACTGGGGATGTGCCCGCAACCCAGGCCCATGCCCTTGACCGGAATCGAACCCGGGACCCTTCAGTCCGCAGGCCGACGCTCTATCCACTGAACCACACCGGTTTCGGCCCTTCCTCCTGTTTTATGTCCCTGGCCATCTCCCTGGCTCCCTCACTTTATTTATTTATCGATTTATTATAACACTAGAGGCCCAGTGCACGAATGTGCAGGGGTGGGGTCCCGCCGGCCTGGCCCCAATGGGGGCAGATCAGGGCTAGGCCTCTTGGGAGGAGGAGATGGCGGGAGGTTGGTAGGAGGCCTGCCCCCCATTGGGGTTGGGGGGCTGATTGGGGGAGGGGCCCATGCGGGGGTGGGAGGCCAGGGGGAGGGGCTGCAGGAGGTTGGCTGGCCGTGGGCCTCCTATTGGCTTTGGGGGGGGGAGTGACCAGGGGTGGGGCCGGCTGGGGGGAGTGGCTGATGGCCGATCAGGGTGGTGGGGGCCCATCGGGGGTGCGGCCTGTGGGGGGGAGGGGCTCCAGGCCCATCCAGGCCATTCTGCCGCCTAAGTCACGCCAACCATCGACCCTGCCCCCCGCCCCCTCCCCGCAGACACCCTGCCCGCACCCGAGCTCTCCAGCAAGCCCGTGTCCTGGATCTCACCGGGCCTGACCCCCACCCTGCTGTGCCGAGCGGGACTCGCGGGGGTGACCTTCCTGCTGAGGCGGCAAGGCGACGACCAGTTCCTGGAGGTGGCGGAGGCCCCCGAGGCCGTGCAGGCCACCTTCCGGGTCCACCGGGCCGGCAACTACAGCTGCAGCTACCGCACCCACGAGGCCGGCGCCCCCTCCGAGCCCAGCACCACCGTGACCATCGAGGACATGCGTGAGCCTGGGGGCCACCCGGAGGGCTTCCTGGGGGAGGCGGCTCCCGGAGGCCAGGAGAACTGCCTTTACCTGGACGCCCCTGCCCAGGCCTGGGTCTGGGAAACAGTGGCCCACGCGGTGCGGTGGGGCGGCCTGGGCTGCCGCAGGGCGGGCAGAGGTCTGGGGGCTGGAGGCTGGGCCTCCTCAGGGAACAGGGGTGGGGGACGCCAGCGCCCCAGCTGCCCTCCTGCCTTGCAGCCAGGCCACCGCCGCCCAGGCTGAGCGTGGAGCGGGAGTCCGGGGAGTCCGCCGCCGTCCTGTTCTCGTCGAGTCCCCAGGTCTCGCTGAGATGCGTGGCGCCCGTGGCGGGCGTGGAGTTCCAGCTGCGGCGCGGGGACCAGGAGCTCCTGGTCAGAAGCTGGGGCACCACCCCCGGCACCGTCAACTTTGAGCTGAGATCCCTGAAGCCCGCGGACAGCGGCCTGTACACCTGCCGCTACCAGCTGCGCGGGGAGGGCCTGCCCTGGTCCCTGGACAGCGCGCCCGTGGAGCTGCTGCTAAGCGATGGTGAGCTGGGCGCTGCGCCCCGGGGGCGGGGGACGGGCGCTCAGGGAAGCGGGGGGGTAGGGGGGCGCCCAGGGGAACGGGGGGAGGGGGGAGCCTAGGGGAAGGGAGGGGCTCGCCCGGGGGAGGTGCCCGGGACTGCGGGCCCCGCCTGTTTCCCAATGAGCTCAGCAACCTCCAGGCCTCGGGAGGAGGAGTGATTGAGTCAACGCTCAAGTGTGGCGCTTGGCCAAGCAGGCGGCGCGCCGCGCACCCGGGGATCCCCCCGGCAGAGCAGACGCCACGTGGGACAAGACAGGACTCCCTCCCCCAGCCTGTTCCTTTAATTTATTTTTATTTTTTTAAATATATTTTATTGATTTTTGTACAGAGAGGGAGAGGGACAGAGAGTCAGAAACATCCATGAGAGAGAAACATCCATGAGAGAGAACCACCGATCAGCTGCCCCCTGCACACCCCCTACTGGGATTGTGCCCGCAACCCGGGGACATGCCCTTGACCGGAATTGAACCTGGGACCCTCCAGTCCACAGGCCTACGCTCTATCCACTGAGCCACACCGGCCAGGGGCAGGGCTGTTCCTTTTATTTTTATTTTCATTGATTTCAGAGAGGAAGGGAGAGGGAGGGAGAGAGAAACATCAATGACGAGAATCACTGATCCGCTGCCTCCTGCGCGCCCCCCGCTGGGGATGGAGCCCCGGGAAGTGACCCTGTGACCTCCTGGCTCCCAGGTCTGTGCTCGGACTCCGAGCCCGGCCGCGGGGGTTACAGACAAACAGATGAACACGGACGCGAGGAGGAGACCCAGGAGGACGGGGCGGGAGGGTGGGCGTCCCAGACGGGCGGGCGGGCGGACTGTTCCCGACGGAGGAGGCCTGCCGGGCGGGTCCCGGACCCTCCGCGCTCACCGGGCCTCCCGCCTCCCGCCTCCCCCCGCAGAGTCGCTGCCGGCGCCCGAGCTCTCCGCCCAGTCGGTGACCCCGCTCCCGGGGCCGGGCGCGCGGGTGAAGATGCAGTGCCGCGCTCCGCGGGCCGGGCAGCGCTTCGCGCTGGTGCAGGAGGACGCGGGCGGGCGGCGCCGGGTGCGGGGCCTCCAGAGCCCCGAGGGCAAGGAGGCCCGGTTCGAGCTGCGCGACGTGTCGCCGATGGACTCGTCCAACTACAGCTGCGTCTACGTGGACCCCGCGCGGCCCGGGGGCTCCGCGCCCAGCGCGCGCCTGGAGCTGCGCGTGGACGGTGAGGGCGCCGCGGGCGGCCGTTTCCCTGGGATGGGAGCGGGGAGGCGGCTGAAATCCCCTCCGTTTCCCGTGTTGTCTTTTAAAAAATATATTTTATTGGTTTTCTACAGAGAGGAAGGGAGAGGGATAGAGAGTCAGAAACATCGATGAGAGAGAAACATCGATCAGCTGCCTCCTGCACGGTCCCCACTGGGGATGTGCCCGCAACCCAGGTACATGCCCTTGACCGGAATGGAACCCGGGACCCTCCAGTCCGCAGGCCGACGCTCTATCCACTGAGCCACACCAGTCAGGGCTATTTTTAAATCTATTTTTATTGATTTCAGAGAGGAAGGGAGGAGAGATAGAAACATCAATGATGAGAATCACTGATCAGCTGCCTCCTGCTCGCCCCCCACGGGGCAATCCCGCAACCCAGGCAAGTCCCCTGAGCGGGAATCGAACCCGGGACCTCTTGGTTCCTGGGACAGCACACTCCATGGAGCCCCGCCAGGCCCTGCGCGCAGGGTGAAGGGTTAATGTGCAGCCCTCCTGGCCCTGGGTCTGCCTGTCCCTCCGATGTCCTCACCAAGGTCCCCGCGGGCAGGAGGCTGGGCGCGCAGGTCCCGCCTCCCGACCTTTGGCTGGGCCGCGCTCTGCTCCGCGGGGAACACCATTTCCACCCTCATGTCTTCCTTCCCTCGCCTGGGGCCCTGCTGCCACATGCGGGGCCCCCCTCCCCAAAGCCCCAGAACTGGGCCCAGGTCCGGGGGACTCTCAGGGTCCTGAGGACACCATCGGTTTCCAGGGACGAGGTGTGAGGGCGGTTGTCTCCGTTCAGGGCCAGGAAATGGGAGAAGGGTGTGGAGGGGAGGGCCTGGTGCCGGGGTGGCTGCCGTTGGAAGGGGGACTGACCCGCCTGCCCCCCCCCCCCCCCCCAGGACTCCTCCCCAAGCCGCGGCTCTGGCCCCTGTGGAGCGGGAAGGTGAGTCCGGGCCGGGACGCTGCCCTGCGCTGCGAGACCCCTGTGGCCCACCAATCCTTGGAGCTGCTGGCAGCAGGCGAAGTGGTGGCCTCCGCATATGGCCCCTCCGAGGACCTGGTGCTGACCTACGTGGGGCCCCAACACGCCGGCAAGTACAGCTGCCGCTACCGCTCCTGGTGGCCCCTGGTGTCTGAGCTGAGCGACCCCGTGGAGCTCCAGGTGGCAGGTGAAGTCCCCCTGGGTTCTGAGAGCTGGATTCCTCCCCTCCACACCCCTCACCTCTGCCCAGCCTGCGCCCTCTATCGGGCGTGCCCTCCCGGGTGCATCAGTTAGTGCGCTCTGCTGGAGTTGGTGGGGGAAAGAGCAGGTGCAAAGGCCCTGGGGCAGCGAGGAGCTTGGTCAGCTGGAGGGCCAGGAGGGAGGCCTGGGCAGGGTTTGGGGGCAGCTGACTCATCTGCTTCCTTCCTGCGGGGGCTCCAGGAGGTCTGGCAGGGTTGCCACCCAGGGCGCCTCCCTCTCCTACCATTTTTGTCAACTTTGTCTAGAACGCTGATCCAGCTGCAGACCTGGCTGCTGAGGGTCTCCTGGTTCCCTCCGGCCGTGCTCCTCCTGCTGCAGCTCGAGGCTGGACCACGCCCAGAGCAGGGAGAGTGTGTGGGGCGTCAGGAGGGCTCCCCCTCACTCCTCCCAGGAATTAATAAATGTGAAAAGACCTTAAAACGTGTCTTTGGCCAGTGGCAGCCCTGCTGAAGGGCTGGGTGCCGAGGGCTGAGGGAGGTGGGCGGGTGCTGGGCTGGGGCCTCGGGGTAGAGGGGCCGAGGACTGGCTCCAGGGCCCACCTTTCTCTTTTCCTTTTTAAATTTTAAATATGTTTTGATTGATTTCAGAGAGGAAGGGAGAGGGACAGGGAGAGAGAAACATCCATGATGAGAGAGAATCACTGACCAGCTGCCTTCTGCACTGAGGATGGAGCCCGCAACCCAGGAATCGGACTGTGACCTCCTAGCCCAGTGATGGCGAACCTTTTGAGCTCGGCGTGCCAGCATTTTAAAAAACCCTAACTTCACTCTGGTGCCGTGTCACATATAGAAATCTTTTGATATTTGCAACCATAGTCAAACAAAGACTTATATTTTTGATATTTATTTTATATGTTTAAATGCCATTTAACAAAGAAAAATCAACCAGAAAAATGAGTTCGCGTGTCACCTCTGACACGTGTCATAGGTTCGCCGTCACTGTCCTAGTGCACAGGTTGATGCTCAAACACTGGCCGGGCTGGAGGCCACCTTTTACAAAACCTCTTCCTCCACCCAGAGGCCTCCCTCCTGGCTGCCGGGCCCCAGCCAGTGTGCTAGGGAGCTTGAGGCTCCAGACACCCAACCCCTCCCACCTGGACCAAAGCAGCCCCCACCCAGGGAGGCAGTTGAGAGGCTGCACTTTGTCCCGTCCCCCGGGCTGAGCGGCCGCCAGGTGGCGGTGCTGGGCTGTGTCCCCGCCAAAGGCCAGGCCTCCCATGGGGGAGCATGAAGCTGTGGGAGGGATGGGACTCCTCTCTGTTCTGTCCCTGCGATCCCAGCCCCCTTTGCCCGCAGGACACTCTGTGAAATCAATGAAAGCATTAAGAACAAAGATTCCGCCCGGCCGGTTTGCTCAGTGGGTAGGACGTCGGCCCACAGACCGAAGGGTCCCAGGTTCTAGGGCACACACCTCAGTTGCAGGCTCAATGCCCAGCCTCAGGTCTGGGCAGTCTCTCTCTCTCTCTCTCTCACATCGATGTTTCTCTCTTTTCCTTCCATTCTCCCTAAAATTCAATGGAAAAGTATCCCAGGTGAGGATTAAGAACAACAAAGACTCCTCTCCCTACCCCGCCCCACCCCCCACTCCACCCTCTTCCTGCTTTAGACAGACGCGGGCACACACCTGGCGCCAGCGGGCTCTGGAGATGCTGAGTGTCAGCGGAGGGAGAGCCTGCTCCTTGGGTGACAGAGATGGGCCAGCCGTGCAGAGGGAGGTGGAGACGCACGAGCCAGCCAGAGCCAGGCCAGGCCTTGGGCCAGGTGCTGCGCAGAGCAGGTCCCCCGGGTTGAGCGGAGTCATTCTCCGGGTCCCTCTGCAGCTGGACTGCAGGCTCACATGTCTCCTCCACTCCCCGCAGCCTGTCCCCGGCCCGAGCCAGGTGTGTGCTGCGGCCACGTCCCTGGGAAGACATGTCCCACGTCTCGGAGTTCCTCCCTCTGCCCATCAACTTGCTCTCCTGCCCGCCTGGGCGCACTGCGGGTGGGCGTCTGTCCGAGTCCGGGTGTCTCTGGGACCCTCGTGGAGATACTGACACAAGATCTTTGTCTCCCCAGGGATTTGCCTTCCTGTTCTGAACCTCTTTCCTTGGTCTTTTATAAAAAATATCTTTTTATTGATTTCAGAGAGAAAGGGAGAGGGAGGGATAGAAACATCAGTGATGAGAATCATTGATTGGCTGCCTCCCGCGTGCCCCAAAAGTGGGGATGGAGCTGCAACCTGGGCATGTGCCATGACAGGGAATCGAACCGTGACCTCCTGGTTCATAGGTTGATGCTCAACCACGGAGCCAGGCCGGCCGGGCTGGTAACATTTTATTGAGGCCACTGCGGGCTGGGACCCTGGGAGAATCCGGTTGCTCTTGCCTTGTAGAGCCCAGGGTGGTGGGAGACAGCCCAGAACACACACACACAAGGACATGCAGCCGCCTGGGAAGGCATGGGCCCCAGCACATGCATTCAGCAGACAGGAGTCCGGGTCTGCTGGGTCCTGTAAGAATATCTGGTGGGTCAGAGAGTAAGACAGGGCCCTGCTCTCGGAAGCTCACGGCATCTCGGGAAACACGTGGAGTGACTACCGTGTGGTAGGTACAGGAGGCGAGCTGCAGACACAGATACAAAGGCACGTGGGCAGGAAACATGGCTTCTTTAGAACTGCGAGTCGTCCCCGGGGCCCGTGGGGCCGCATCACGAACGGCAGGCACGGGGGTTTGAGCGCCGTCCCTGAGGGCAGGACTGGGAAACCATTTCATATCACTGCACACTCGCAGAAAGGGGACCACGTCCGGGCGCACGGGAGGGTGCGTGGTGAGGTGGTTTGGCCCAAAGTGACTCCTGTCTGGGCAAACCCGTATCCCGTTCGGGAAGCTCTGCGGCGGAAGGTGAGGCATCGGAGAGCTTCCCATCACCCGGAACAGGTCAGATGCAGGGAGCGGAGAGGGTGGCCGGGAGGCCGGTGTGGCAAGGCAGGAGGGGGCCCTGCTGGAACCGACGTGGGCGACAAGGAGGCCGCACAGGAGGTCCCGATGGGGGAGAAAGCAGAGCCGAGGTGAGTGTGGGTAGAACGAGCAGGGCCGATGGCTGGTGGGAAGCGGAACGAATGCCGCTCGGGGAGGGTCAGCAGCTCCCCCAGCGACGGTGGGAGCATGAGTGTCCGGGATCCTCACAGGAGAGGCAGACGCCCCGGCCGGCCTGGGCGTGGGGCACGAAGTGGAGGAGCAGCCGGTGGAAAGGCACAGCCCTGGCTGGTGTCCTCAGTGGTTAGAGCTCTGGCCCTTCCACCCGAGGGTTCGACTCCCCGTCAAGGGCATGTCCCTGGGTTGCAGGTTCTGCCCTGGCCCTGGCCTGGGCGTGTGTGGCAGGCAACCAGTCCACGTCTCTCCCCCATCGGTGTTTCTCTCTCCCTCCCTCCTACCCTTCCACTCTAAAAATCAATGAAAAAAGTATCTTCGAGTGAGGATTAGCCAGAAAAATAAATAATAAAAAACGGAAGGCACAGAGGTAGCGTGGGCCGTGTGCCCCCGGGCTCGGCAGGCGAGGACCCCGAGTGTGAACCTGGGACCACCGAGTCCTGACAGAGGCGCCACCCCTGCCCTGGCTGCGAGGACCAACACCGTCCGCAGAGCGCTGTCCTCTGAGACGGGCCTGGCGGGGACGGAGGGCAGCGGGTCCTTCCGGAAGCGGAGGTCTTGGCATCTCCCGGGTCCCCCAGTGCAGAGCTGCTCCAAGTCTGCCCTCGAACCTCCTCATTCCGGGGGCGTCCTCGATGCCCCACCCCACTCTTCTTGGCTCCTTGGGAACTCGGGGTCTCCCACTCCACGTTGCGCAGGAGGCCGCTGCCCGGCGGGTCACCGGAGCACCGGGCCGTGGACCCGCAGGTGCGCCAGGAGGGCGGAGCTGCGGCTGAAGGCCTTCCCGCAGTCCCCGCACCGGTAGGGCCTCTCCCCCGTGTGCACCCGCTGGTGCTCGATCAGCGAGGAGCTCTGCGCAAAGGCCTTCGGGCAGACCTGGCAGCGGTAGGGCCTCTCTCCCGAGTGGACCCGCAGGTGCCGGATCAGCGCCGAGTAGTCGCTGAAGGCTCGCCCGCAGGCCTCGCAGGCGTAGGGCTTCTCGCCGGTGTGCGTGCGCAGGTGCTGCGTCAGGTGCGCGCTCTGGCTGAAGGCCTTGCCGCAGGCGACGCACGCGTAGGGCCGCTCGCCCGTGTGCACCCGCTGGTGCTGCGTGAGGTGCGTGCTGCGGCTGAAGGCCTTGCCGCAGTCCCCGCACGCGTAGGGCTTCTCGCCGGTGTGGATGCGCCGGTGCTGCGCCAGGTGGGTGACCCGGCTGAAGGCCCTGCCGCACTCCTGGCACGCGTGGGGCTTCGCCCCCGTGTGCACCACCTGGTGCTGGGCCAGGTGCGTGCTGCGGCCAAAGGCCTTCCCGCACTCGCTGCAGGTGTAGGGCGTCTTGCGGGAATGGCCCTTCCGGTGCGCGTCCAGGGCCCGGGCGCTGGAGGAAGTCTTGCCGCACTCCCCGCACTCGGAGGGCGCCCGTGCTGGGCGCGCGCACGGAGGGCCGGCGCCACCACCGCCCAAAGGACCGGACTCGTCCGCGGAGTGCGCCTTGTCCGGCCAGGTGGCCTCTGACCACATGCTGGGGACGTTCCCGAAGGCACCGGAGTCACAGCCCGGCTGGTCCCTGAGGGCCGCCTCGGGAGGCCCCGGAGCGGCCCTGAACCCTGTCTCCGGGGCGCAGGGCTCGGTCCAGACGTTCCCCGGGAGCCTCACCATCCTCTCCGAGCTGCCCTGGGGTCCAAAGGCGTCACCAAAGCCGTGTCCCAGGGACGCGCCCCCCGCGAGGGCCTGGGCAGCCTCGTCTGCCTCCTCCGAATCGCTGTGCTTGCAGCTCGGCCCTGGGGGCTCGGCTCCCGGCTTCCAGCCTGAAACACGGAGCCGCAGCGTCAGGCCTCGGGCATCAGCCTCTGGACTCGCCCGGGGGTGGCCTCCCTCTGTGAGGGGACACGTGGGCCACTCCTGACACACCAGCTGGGCGCTGCTGAGAGCATCCAGTCCCTCACCCCCAAATTCAGAGAGAGAGAGAGAGAGACATTGATGAGAGACAGCGATTGGCTGCCTCCCTCACACGCGCGACCCCGGGCGGGGATGGAACCTGCCGCCCTCCAGTGCACAGGCCCGCTCTAACCACTGCACCGTACCGGCCTGGGTCTGAGGCCCGGGCTTTCCGAGGTGCTGGGCGGGCGGAGGGCGGCGAAGGGCAGCCGGGGGTGGGGTTGTGTTCCCACGCTGGAGCGCCTGCCCCGGCCCACCCCTGAAGGGAGCACAGAGCCCGGGTTCCTGGGGGACCCCAGGAAGGGGGGCGGGGAGGGGGCCCCGGCGATCCGCCCCGGTCTAGCACCCCGTTTCCTCATCTGTGAGGGAGGAAGGACACACTCCGCCCCGGGCTGCTGGCCGCTATCGGGCTTCAGTGCAGTAGATACTGGCCATGGCCTCTTTCAGCGCCAGCCTGCGGTTCAGACGGCGACGCAGGCCCAGCTGAGGGGAGCTCTTCGGTAATTGATGTGCGGCCACATCATCAGCCCAGAGAGGCCGAGTCACTGGTACAAGGTCACACAGCGAGTGGCCAAGCTGGGCTTCGGCTGGTGAATCTCATCGCCCTTGAATCCCCCAGGGGACCCCACCGGCCCTCCCCGTCTCCCTCTGTTCCAGGAACCCTCTCTTCCCAGGACGGACGGGGTCCATCCACACCACAGGGCCTCGGCCCCACCTCTCCATCTGGCTGTCCCTCTCCCTCCCTCCCTCCTCTCCCCGCCCGATGACATCCGAGTGGGCACAGGCCATGGGACCAAGGGCGGGCACCTAGCCGACCTCTTCCAGAAACGCCTGCTTCTCGAGGAGCTGAACAAGCTGCCCCGACAGTGGCTGTTTCACGGGCTGCAGACGCACCGCCACGCCCATTTTACTGACAGGGAAACTGAGGCATAGCAGAGTCACACAGCCGCCCGCCCGCATGGCTCAGGGGTTGAGCGTTGGCCTATGAACTAGGAGGTCACGGTTCGATTCCCGGTCAGGGCACAGGCCCGGGTTTTGGGCTCCATCCCCAGTGTGGGGCGTGCAGGAGGCAGCCGATCCATGATTCTGTCTCCTCATCAATGTTTCTTTTCCTCTTTTTTTTTTTAATCCTCACCCGAGGATATTTTTTTCCGTCGACTTTTAGAGAAAGTGGAGAGAGAGGGAAAGACGGAAACACCAATGTGAGAGAAACACATGGGCTGGCTGCCTCCCGTTCGCCCCCGACCAGGGCGGGGAGCCTGCAACTGAGGTGCCTGCCCTTGACCAGAATCGAACACGAGACCCTGCAGTCCGCAGGCCCACGCTCTATCCACTGAGCCAAAATGTCCAGGGCTCAGAGCTCCTCATTGGTGTTTCTCTCTCTATATCCCTCTCACTCTCCCTTTAAAATGAATAAAAACATTAAAAAAAAAAAAAAAAAAAGGTGTGCTTCGCACAGTGCGAGCGTTTGGGTGAATTACCAACAGGGGGGCATGCACTGAGCGGCCTGACCCCTGACCCCTGCCCTCCCCCATACAGCCCCGCCCCTGCCTGGGGTGTCCTGTGAACACCTGCCCACCGCCGTCCCCTCACCTTTCCGGTCCAGCGCCTGAGTCAGATCCTCCACCAGCATGGCAGCCTCCTTGCCGCTCCTGGGGCACTGGGCCCCCACCCAGGCCTGGATCTTGGGGGGCAGCGCGCCCAGGAACTGCTCCAGCACCAGCAGCTCCAGCATCTGCTCCTTGGAGTGCACCTCCGGCCGCAGCCACTGGCGGCACAGCCCGCGGAGCTGGGCCAGGGCCTCGTGTGGGTCGGACGCCTCCTCATAGCAGAAGCGCCGGAAACACAGGCGGGCAGCCTCCTCGGGGTGGGCCGCGTGGCCGAGGCTAAACGCCTGGACCTGGGAGAGGCTGGCGTCCTCATCCTCCACCTTCACCCGCAGGACGCCATCCAGTTCCCAGGGCACCGGGCTCAGGGGGGCCTGGGGGACGGCCATCAGGCAGGCGCACGCCAGCGAGCCTGGGAGCTGGGTCTGCAGGGAGATCGGAATGGTGTCATCAGGGAACCTGGGTGATGCCTCGCACCCAGAGCAGGACAGACGCTGGCCTGGGGCACGAGACTGACACTCACAGGAAACAGATCCTCAAAATAATCAGGACAGTGCGACTGGCGTGGCTCAGTGGTTGAGCATCAACCTATGAACCAGGAGGTCGAGGTTCGATTCCCAGTCAGGGCACATGCCCGGGTTGCAGGCTAGATCCCCACCGTGGGGCGTGCAGGAGGCAGTCCATCAATGGTTCTCTCTCATCACTGATGTTTCTCTCTCTCTCTCCCTTCCTCTCTGAAATCAATAAAAATATACTAAAAACATAATCAGCCCTAGCCAGTTTAGCTCAGTGGATAGAGCATCGGGCTGCAGACCGAAGGTTCCCGGGTTCGATTCCGGTCAAGGGCACGTACCTCGGTTGTAGGCACCTTCCCGGCCGGGGCCCTGGTTGGGGCACGTGCAGGAGGCAACCCATTGATGTGTTTCTCTCACATCGATATTTCTGTCTTTCCCTCTCCCTTCCACTTTCTCTAAAAGATCAATGGAAAAATAGCCTTGGTTGAGGATTAAAAATAAAATAAAATAAGCCTCATTTGTTAAAAAAAAAAAAAAGAAAAGAAATTCACAATAGACTCAGAGGGTGGGAACTTTCTTTCCAATGAACAGATCTGAAAACAGACACAGAGAAGAAAAACATTGGCCCAGTTTCCTAATGATGGGATGGGCGGTGGCTGCGTCGAACAATCCAGGCAGCCCGACTCTATGGCCAGCCTGCTTAAAGTGCACGCCTCCCCCCCTCCTCTCTCACACACTCCCCAGGTAGCCACGTGTGTGTGTGTGTGTGTGTGTGTGTGTGTGTGTGTATGAGACGATGCTTAAACCTACTGAGCCACCTGGCTGGGGGGAAAGTGTTTTGTTTTTTTCTTCAATTTTTATTTTATTTTTAATTTTCATTTCAGAGAGGAAGGGAGAGGGAGAGAGAGAGAGACAGAAAAAAACATCAATGTTGCCGAAACCGGTTTGGCTCAGTGGATAGAGCGTCGGCCTGCAGACTGGAGGGTCCCAGGTTCGATTCCGGTGAAGGGCATGTACCTGGGTTGCGGGCACATCCCCAGTAGGAGATGCGGCTGATCGATGTTTCTAACTCTCTATCTCTCTCCCTTCCTCTCTGTAAAAAATCAATAAAATATATATTTTTAAAAAAGATATTAAAAATAAACAAAAAAACAACAACCAAAAACATCAATGTTGAGAGAGAATCATGGATCGGCTGCCTCCTGCACGCCCCACACTGGGGATTGAGCCCGCAACCCGGGCCTGTGCCCTTGACTGGAATCGAACCCGGGACCCTTCAATCTGCAGGCTGACGCCCTATCCACTGAACCACACCAGCGAGGACAGAGTGGTTTTTTTCCATTTCTCGCTCCTTACTCGTACCCGACCGGATGATGGCACCCACCTCAGAGGGTGGTGGTGAGGTTACCCAAGGCGATCCATGATGTGTGTCCAGCGCAGGCCGGGCTCACAGCAAACACGCAGGGAACGTCCAACCTGATGACTCTGCAGAGCCTTAGCAACGCCAGCTCCCAGAAGGCACCGGGGGACACATCCATAAACCGCTGGTCACACGATTTCCGCTGCAGACAAGGCAAGACACAAATTCTTCGTCATATGATTAATAAACACTGCAAATCCTCCACATTTCAGTCCCCCTGACAAAAATGACAGTCAGTCGCACAGGTATGTGCACACACCCTACCTCAGGCACCCTGTCAGTCATACCCCAAAATATTCCCAGGCGTACTTACAATTTCTTTCTTTTTTAATATTTTTATTTATTTCAGAAAGGGAGAGATAGAAACATCAATGATGAGAGAGAATCATGGATTAGCTGCCTCCTGCACGCCCCCTACTGGGATCGAGCCCACAACCCAGGCCTGTGCCCTTGACTGGAATCGAACCCGGACCCTTCAGTCCGCAGGCCGAGGCTCTATCCACTGAACCACACCGGCCAGGGCCATTTTTTTTTTTTTTTAATGTATTGATTTGGGAGAGGTGGAGAGGATGGGGAGCGAGGGAGAGAGAAACATCGATGTGTGAGAGAGAGATGCATTGGTTGCCTCCCAAACTCACCCCGAGCGGATACTGAACCTGCTACCCAGGCGTGTGGCCTGACCAGGGATCGAACCCACAACCTGCTGGTGTCGGGGAGGCCGCTCCAACCAGCCGGACCTGGCCGGGTGCACAGAGTCTCTGTCACAGGCAGACCGCCAAGCACACAACCTGCTGGGCAGTGTGTCTCAGGGGGTGAACTTTGACCTATGAACCGGGAAGTCCCGGGTGTGACT
This sequence comes from Myotis daubentonii, assembly GCF_963259705.1. Taxonomy (NCBI): domain Eukaryota; kingdom Metazoa; phylum Chordata; class Mammalia; order Chiroptera; family Vespertilionidae; genus Myotis; species Myotis daubentonii. Next base: position 182,870 of record NC_081854.1, read on the forward strand.
CCGGTTCAGGGCTCCATCCTCCAATGTGGGGCTGTCCATCAATGGTTCTCGTCATTGATGTTTTTCTCTCTCTCTCTCTCCTCTCTGAAATCAACAAAAATATTAAAAATTAAACAAACAGATAAACACACAGTCTCGGGGCATCTCCACGGTCGGTCACATCCCAGCTTGGTAGCCGCCGCAGCCAGGCCCACAGGGAGGCCCGGTCACCTGGGGCCACGCGCCAGCCTCTGACGTCACGCCCCCGCCCCCGCCCCCGCCCCCGCCGGCGCCGCACACCCGGCCGGACGGTCAGACCCCGTCCCACCCGCGGACCCCGCGTCCACCCGTCGGCCAGGCGCCCGCGCCCCGGCCTGGGGCAGGCCCCTCGCCCCGCGCCCGGTCAGTGGTCCCCACCTTGGACCAGTTAGTTCCGCGCAGTCAGCCCCTCACACCCGCCCGCCCTCCCGTGGCCGCGTCCAGCCCGTCTCGCTTTGGGGCGCAGCGGACGCTCGCGGCTTCCGGGCCCGACCCCGGCGGGAGCCCCCTCGGACCCACCTCACTGTGGGGCGAGGGGACACTTCCGGGAGCGGACGCGTAGGCGCTCGACGGAGGAGCCCGCCAGCGCGTCGGAACGCCGGAACTACAACTCCCAGAATGCGCCGCGCAGCTCACAAGAACCACAACTCTCAGAATGCGCCGCGCAGCCCGCCTGGACCACAACTCCCGGAATGCGCCGCGCCGCGCCACACGGACCGGGCGTCGCCCAGGGTTACAGTTCATAAACGGTGCCACGCAGGAGCCCTCCAGCAGCCCGAGGCCCGCCGGGAGTTGTAGTCCAGGTAGGGCAGTGGGACGGTGAGTGCAGGATCTAGCAGCTAGATTCTAGCTGCACCGTGCGTGGGAGGTTGAGGGTGTGTGTGCGAGGGGGTGAGGTGTGTGTGTCCTGGGTTGAGGGGTGTGGGTGCCGGGGTGAGGGGTGTGTATCGTGTGTGTGTGTGTGTGTGTGTGTGTGTGTGTGTATCTCACTGGGACCACGTACAGGGATCCCACGTGTCTGTCGTGTGTTTGCACACGACCTGGAGGCTGAGCTGTGTGTCACCGCTCCGTCCCTTTTCTGGATTTTGGCTGATAAACAGCGTGGCACAGGAGCCTCTGTCTCAGATCTGCCCCCTCTGGTGACAGGGTCCTGAGGTGAGAAGAGGAGGAGCGGCCGGGGCAGAGGAAAGGGCTCTGTCTGTCCCAGAATACGAGCTCCCTGTTTCGGATGCACGGTCCCCGTCCTGGGATGCGCGGTGCCCGCTGGGACCACTGACAGTTTTGGAAATGCGCATAGACTGTCTGCCCGGGAACGTGGAGTCCGGGTGTGGCCAGGAAACCGGATGTCATTTTAATTAAGTCATTTCAACCAATTCCCTTTTCAGCAACCGCAGGGCGTGTCAGCACCTCGGACAGCTCCCGGTTCGTCCTGCAACGGGGGTGGAGGGGGTGCTCTCTGAACGTCATACAAAGTGAATTCCCTGCTGTGTGACAGCCTGAGGCCTCCGCTCCGCTCTGCCAGGTGTGCGGACAGCAGCAGTGGCAGCAGACACCTGTTGGCATGCTGCTGCTGCTTCTTTAAAAAAAAAATTATTATTATTGATTTCTGAAAGGAAGGGAGAGAAAACCATCAATGATGAGAATCATTGATAGGCTGCCTCTTGTACACCCCCTACTGGGGATGGAGCCTGCAACCCCGGGGGGGGCACGTGCCTGACCAGGAATCGAACCCTGATAGGTCCATAGGTCGAGGCTCAAGCACTGTGCCACGCTGACCTGGTGTCAGCGTGCTTCCTTACGGGGACTGTCAGATGGGGGAGTGCTCTGCAGTCCCAGCTGTCCTACAGCCAGGCCCTGGCGAGACTCGCAGGAGGGAAGGGCTGATGTGTGTGCGCATGGGGATTGGTTGCCTCCCACAGCACCCTCACCTGACAGGGAACGGAACCTGGGACCTTTGGTGTGCAGGCTGATGCTCTAACTACTGCTCACCGGTCAGGGCGAGTAGCAGCTATTTTACATTAACCAGGTTCCGCTAACACACACACACACACACACACACACACACACACATATGCATGCACCTGTGTATATATAGAGCAGGTGTGGCCAAGACACAGTCATATGGATGTTTTAATGCAGCGGTTCTCAACCTGTGGGTCGCGACCCCTTTGGCGGCCGAACGACCTTTTCACAGGGGTCACCTAAGACCATCCTGCATATCAGATATTTACATGACGATTCATAACAGTAGCAACATGACAGTGATGAGGTAGCCACGAAAATAATTTTATGGTTGGGTCACAACATGAGGAGCTGTATTTAAAGGGCCAGAAGGTTGAGAACCACTGTTTTAATGGGAGAGAGAGACAGTAAACAATGGAAGAAATGATCAAACTTACTTTCATGTGAGTTTTTTATTTCTTGAACTGGTAGTACTTTTCCATGTTTCAAAATTCCAAAAATATCAAAAGATACAGCGTGAAAATTATTCCTCATCCCTTTCCCTCCGTTTCTCCTCCCCAAGACCAGCTGGTACGTTGCACCCTTTCTCACAGCAAATGTGTGAGACACAAATGGGAGAGACAGCACACACGGCTGCCAATGTCTCACTTAACCACGTGTCCTGGAGATCTGCCCACTCTCGTACACGGAGACACCCCTAGTTTTTTTTTAAAGTATATTTATTGATTTCAGAGAGGAAGGGAGGAGAGAGAGATAGAAACATCAATGATGAGAGAGAATCGTTCATCAGCTGCCTCCTGCACGGCCCCTATTGGGGATCGAGCCCACAACCCAGGCATGTGCCCTTGGCTGGAATCGAACCTGGGACCCTTCAGTCCGCAGGCTGGGGCTCTATCCACTGAGCCAGGGCGACACCCCCAGTTTTACGGCCGGCAGTTCTCCACTTCACACCACAGGCCACTCAGCTAGGTTCCCCGTGGTAGACACAAAGGTGGCTTCCGCATTTTTACTTTTGACATGAGATGATAAAACGGGACATTTGCAGAGGTCTGGGCTGCCTGGGAGGCAGGTGGGTGCCCGCCCAGCGCCCACTCTGAACCGTGGAAACAGCCCTTCAGGTGCTGCCGTCTCGGGGCCCGGTGGAGGGGACGGGGCAACCTCAGGCCAGTCCCGGAACGACCAAGAACACGGAGCCACAGCGGGGTCCCCCTCCCAGGAACGCCGGCCGGTGGAGCGGTTCTGAGTCTGCACCCCGCACAGAAGAGGGGCAGCGAGAAGGGACTGTTCGAGGGGGTTCAGGGCGCTGGCCTGCTGGTGGCCTGTCCCTTTCCTCTGGGGCTGGAGGTGGGGGAGTGGGAACAAGAAGAGCCGACGGGCAGGTGGTGAGGTCTGCAGAGCAGGAGGCCGCCGAGGCCAAAGCTCATTTACCTTCTGGCTTGGGGGGTGGGGGGAAGGACCCCGAGAAAGGGCCCTGGAGCAAGGGGCCGGCTCTGCTGCTGTTCTGGCCGGAAGTTAGAACTCGGCACCAGAGGCCCAAAGGGGGGACAGAGCAGCAAAGCTGTGGGTGAGAAGAGGATAAGTGGGGAGGGCGAGGCGCAGAAGACGGGTCCCGGGCACTGTCCTGGGACCCCCCAACATTTAAGAGGGGAGGGGAGGACAAGGAGGTGGAAGGGATCAGAGGGGCAGGACCCCAGGATGTAGGAGGGCTCGGCCGCAGGCTGGACGGCCCAGGGGATGAGGGGATGGGCCAGAGGCAGGGTGTCTGACCCAGGGATCGGGCCTGTGAGGCTGGAGGAGGGAGGTGCAGAGGACGCCAGCTGCCTGTCACCCACTCTACTCCCCACGCCCGTGTCTCGGGGTGCAGGTCTGCACCATGCAGCCTGGAAAAGCTGAAGGCCAGCTTTCCAAGCCCCCTGTCCTGAGGGGGGCTGTCTTGGCCCATGAGACGCAGTGGGCGTCTGCTGGAGGCCTGTGCTGGCCTGCCCTTCCCGCTTCTCTTGATGTGGATGCAAGGGCTGGGGCCACGGTCTCCCGAGACGCTGGGGGAGGCGGAGGGGCTGCAGAGCGCGCGGCGCTGGCCCCGAGGTGGCCTCCAAGGAGCCCCGACCTGCTGAAGCCACTCGGACGTCAGTGTGTGTGGCGGGCGGTTCCGTGTCCTGTGCCCACCTTCCTTCCAGGCATTGCCTGCCTGTGCGAAGGGAAGGCTCCCGCCCGCAGGGACCCAGAGGGCGGGGCGGCCGAGGGCGGACACGGGGGCTGCGCAGGGACACACGCCTGGGCTCCGTGGGGGCCTTGCAGGCAGAACCTCAGCGCTGAGCCGCCAGACGCCCGTCTTTCCGGGACTCTGGGCTCCGCCGGCCTCATGCCTCCCGCAGGCTGCAGTGCCTCCCACCCCAGGGCCAGTGCTGCTTCCTTCCTACTTTGGATGGGAATGGATGCAGCTAACTTCCCTGCGATGCCCGTGCAGGGGGAACAGCAAACAGGGAGGCCGCGTCTGTGTCTCGGAGGAAATGACTGACGTGCCGGGAGTGGGCGCCACGTCTATGGGGTCCACTTGGCTCCACTCTAGGTTAGAAAGCGGGAGATTCAAACCCTGGGCTTTTGTTTTTATTACATTTATTGGGGTGACCCTGGTCAACACGATCATACAGGTTTCAGGTGTGGGCTTCTAGGTTACAAGGTCCATACACTGCACCGTGCGCCCACCACCCAAGGTACAATCTTCTCCTGTCACCACTTTAAGAATATATGTTTTTTTATTGATTTCAGAGAGGAAAAGGGGGAGAGAGAGAGAAACATCAATGATGAGAGAGAATCAGGGACCGGCTGCCTCCTGCACGCCCCGCACTGGGGATCGAGTGTGTCACATGGGCATGTGTCCCGACCGGCAATCAAACCATGGCCTCCTGGTTCAGTTCAGTGCTCCACCGCTGGGCCACGCCGGCGGGCGAAATCCTGGGTTTTTATGCACGTGGGCCTAGGAGACACCCAGGATCACACCCTGATCACACTGTGCTTTTAAAATCCTCACCCGAGGATGACTTCCCATGACTTTCCGGAGACAGCGGGTGGGAGGAGAGAAGGTTGACATGAGAGCTACATCGTTCGGTTGCCTCCTGCACGTGCCCCTACTGGGGCTGGGGAGCCTGCAACTGAGGTACGTGCCCTTGACCCGGAATCGAACCCGTGACCCTCCAGTCTGCGGGCCAAGGCTCTAACCGCTGACTAAACCAGCCAGGGCTGTCACAGTGCTCTGTATGTCAACAACAGCGTGGACCAAGTTGGCCAGCTTGGCTTTGCTCAGGTTTAAAGTTGGAGAGCAGTAAGATGACCGAGGCGGGGTTTGCAACTGTGAACATGAAGGTCCCGTGAGCATGCCCCGCGTCACACACAAATAAACCATGTTCTCAGAAGTCTGGCCTCACCTGGCACTGACATCGGGGGCCTCCAGCAGAGACCCCATACGAGGTGGGGTCACACAATTCACGAGGAGCCCCAGCACACCTGGAGGCGTGAGGCCAGATCAGAGGGCATTTCACCAGGCAAAGCGAGGAGCAGCTGGTGGGCAGGCTGGAGATGGCGACAAAATTCCCCCCCAGAACGAATATAGACGGAAGAAGAGCCCTCGCTGGTTTGGCTCAGTGCACAGAGTCCCAGGTTCCACTCCTGTCAAGGGCACGTGCTCCGGTTGCAGGCTCGATCCCCAGTGGGGGGCGTGCAGGAGGCAGCCCATCAAGAACTCTCTCTCACCATTGATCTTTCTGTCTCTCCCTCTCCCTTCTTCTCTGAAATCAATAAAAAAACAAACAAACGTAAAACATTGTTAGCACAGCCCCAACCAACCAATTTACAGTTTGGGAAACGGCGGCTGGTGCTGGGCGCGGTGCCTCTCCTTGGCAGCGTGGACATTATGGGATGGTGAGCAGCATCCCTGCCCGAGCCCACAAGACGCAGTGGCCCTGCCTCCCGCAGTCCTGACAGCCAGACATCACTGATGGAGAGCCAGCCTGCGGCTCAGAGCAGCACCGGCTTTCCCAGGAGCAGTGGCACCTCAGGGCTTCCGTGCCGCCTGCTTTGGGCATGAGGGTGGCTGACGTGGCTGATGGGGGTGGGGGGTCAGCTGCTCTAAAGCCCGGGAAGTGCAGACTGGCCCTGGGGGCGCCGCGTGTGCGTATGAAACAATCCGTGTGTAAGTGTGAACGGAGACCCTCGGCCGGCTTCCCGGGTGCACACACTAATCCCGCACGCTGAGAACTTCCCAGAAATGCAACGGCATTTTGTTTTGCTCGAAACTCTTCCAAGAGCGAGTCAACTCTCTGAGGATCCACCTCCCGCCTGGCAGGTTCTCAGTGGTTAGAGCACCGGCTGTGGACTGAAGGGTCCAGGGTTAGGTTTCTGGCCAAGGGCACGTACCTTGTTTGCAGATTCAACCTGTGGCTCCCTTTGGGGCACGAGTGGGAGCAACCAATCGATGTGTCTCTGACACCTCAATGTTTCTCTCTGTCTCTCTCTCCTCTCTGCACCGGTCCCTGCCACTCTCTAAAAAAATAATCCACAGGAAAATTTTTTATTCTTCTGGTGAAGATTTAAAAAAAAAAAAAAAAAAAATCCGGTCCAGACAGGAATGCCCCTCTCAATGCTTCCTGGCCAACCTCAGACCCAGTTACTAGACGACGCCCACAGGCCCTGCCAGGTCCCGGCATGACGGCTCGGTCGGGAGGTTCGCACCGGCTGGGACACGTTACTCCATGACAGTTACTTTTGCTTTCATCCTCCTGCACAGAACGGGGCCCATGTGGGCTTCCTAACGTGACCTGTGAACCCGTCTCAGGGTCCCAGAGGCAACAGAAAATAAGAGTTTAAAGGGTGCGCCGGGCTCCACAGACCGGAGGCCCCCCAAGCTCCGGCGTCTGCGGAGAGCGGGGGGTCCCCAAGCTCCGGCGTCTGGGGAGAGCGGGGGGCCCCCAAGCTCCAGCATCTGGGGAGAGCGGGGCCCCCCAAGCTCCGGCGCCTGGGGAGAGCGGGGGCGCCCAGGCCTTCCTCCCCGCGTCAGCCCCACGCGGCCCCGGCGCCGGTCGCTGCGGTGTCTGTCCGCCTAGGGGGCCTCCTTGATGTCAAACACCACGGACGCGCCCACGGGCGGCTCCTCCACCGCAATCACGTGCACCGGCTTCCTCTCCTGCACGATCCCCTGGATGTCAAACAGGGCGAGCGCCTTGCTGGCAGGCGGCCCTGCCCGGGGCCCGTCCCCGGGGGCCTCGCCCGGGCGCAGGTGAGGCACCGAGCTGCGGCCCAGGGGCTGCTCCGGCCGCCGCCGCCGCCGCCCGCGAGGCCCGTCCCGCGTGTGCGTCACCTGGTGGCGGATGAGGTGCGAGCTCTGGATGAAGCCCTTCCCGCACTGGCCGCAGCGGAAGGGCCGGTCACTGCGCGCGGCGCTCTCCCCCGGCGCCAGGGCCGGGTCGCAGCCCAGGGCGCCCGCCCACTGGTGCGCCGCGAGCGCCGCCTGCTGGAAGATGAGCCGCTGGCGGCACTCGTAGGGCTTCTCGCCCGCGTGCTTGCGCTGGTGCTGCGCCAGCGAGGAGCTGTGCCGGAAGCCCTTGCCGCAGTGGCTGCACTCGTAGGGCCGCTCCTCCGTGTGCGTCCGCAGGTGCAGGAAGAGGCAGGTGGTCCGCGAGAAGGCCTTCCCGCACACGCTGCAGGCGTAGGGCTTCTCGCCGGTGTGCGTGCGCCGGTGCCGGCCCAGCGAGGAGTTCTGGTTGAAGGCGCGGCCGCAGTCCTGGCAGGCGTAGGGCTTCTCGCCCGTGTGGATGCGGCGGTGCACGGTGAGGTGCGTGCTGTGGCAGAAGGACTTGCCGCACTCGGCGCACTTGTAGGGCTTGTCGCCCGTGTGGATGCGCTCGTGCTGCACCAGCGAGGAGTTCTGGCTGAAGGCCTTGCCGCACTCCTTGCACATGTACGGCCGCTCCCCCGTGTGGATGCGCTTGTGCACCGTGAGGTGCGCGTTGTGGTTGAAGGCCTTGCCGCAGTCCGCGCACTTGTAGGGCTTCTCGGGGGGGCCGGCCGCCAGCTCCGCCAGGGCCCCGGTGTCCCAGGGCGGCGGCTCCGAGGAGCCGGGCTGCTGGCCGGGGGCGCGGGGATGGGCCCCCGAGTCTGTGGCCGGCGAGTCGGAGGGACAGGAGGCGGCGCTCCCGGGGGCCTCGGGGAACAGGCCCAGGTCTGAGCTCGGGACACGGCTCTCCCCGGGGCCGGGGCTCTCGGGGCTCCTCTCCGGAGCGGGTGCTGACTCGAGGCGGAACTCCGCGGTCCGGGAGCCGCCCGGGTCCTCCTCGCCCCAGCCTTCCCCTGGGGCGGGGCGGGCGGCGGCCCCCGGGAGGCCTGTCCTGTCCATGACGCTGGACGGCGCTTCCTTAGGACGGACCTGCCCCGCGGGCGGCGCGGGCCCTTCAGGTCCCGGGTCCCAGCCTGGAAGAAAGCAGAGCTGATGAGGCCGGGAAGGAACAGGGGAGCCGGCCTGCCCCCCGCCCCCCGCCAGCCGAGGTCTGCTCTGATGCCAACGCCAGTGCCCGGCTGCACCCGCCGCTGCCCTCACCCATCCTCCGACCCCATGTCCAGGCCCCTCCCCGGGCCGGGCAGCCGCCCAGAGCACGGGCGGAAAGCGACGAGCCCCAGCGATGGGTGGCCTTTGTGTTTGTTTCTAAACTTTAGTTTTTACTTTTTCACTCACAGCTGACATACAATACGGGTACCGGTAGTACATTAGTTTTAGGTGGACAACCCAGTGATTAGACTTTACATCACTTAAGTGATCAGGTTTTTGTTTGAAAAGGGTCTGTCTGTAGAAAAAAAAAAGGATATGCACCACAGACAGGCAGGATCCTAACCTCCGGCCTGCTGTCAGGTCACAGCCACTGGAGGGTCTGCAGGCGGCAGGGAGGTCGCCATCAGCTGCCCTGGACCCTCACAGCAGGGAGATGGGCCCCGGCCGGCGTGGCTGTTGGCTGAGCACGTCCCGTGCACCGAGGGTCACCAGTTGGATTCCCGGTCAGGGCACATGCCTGGGCTGTGGGTCTGGTTCCTGGTCAGGGTGCATGAGGGAGGCAACCAATCCATGTTTCTCTCTCCGCCTTCCTCTCTAAAATCAATACAAACGTATTTAGGGAACACGTAGGAAGCACCCTATCAGTGGGCCTCTCTCACATCAATGTTTCTCTCTCTCTCTCTCTCTCTCTCTCGCCCCTCCTTCCCGTCTACTCTCTTTAAGCCACACCCTCAACATTTATGGGATGAGGGAGGAGGACGGGGAGCGCCTGTGCAGGAGCCTCTCGGAGCTGAGAACAGCCCTTGGACGATGGTCTGCAAAGACCCGGGACCCGCAGTCCCAGGACGCACAGAGCTGAACGCGGCCAGCAGCCCGGAGCGGCCTCCCAGGGAGCCCACCCCAGCCTGGCTGACGTGACTACGGCCACGTGACCCGGAGCAGGAAAACCAGCCGGGTCTGACAGAACTGAGACATCAATGTGTGTGACTGTTTTTTTAAAACTTACCTTTATTGCTGAAAGTATTACAAATGCCCCTTTTCCACCTTGACCCCTTCTAGCCCACCCGCTCTCCCTGCCCAGTGTGTGTTGTTTTAAGCTGTTGTGTTCATGGTGATAGAAAACAGACTACACGCAGCCTGCAGAGCCTAAAACACTCGCTATCTGACCTCAGATGCTGGGGATCAAGCTGTGACCCCAACAGATGGCGAGCCTGCCGTCAGGAGCTGGGAGCAGACGCTGGACGAAGCCTGGAGCAGGAGCCTGGGGGCTCGGGCAGGCGAGCAGCTGTTTTATAAAACCCGAGTCACAGGCCACAAGCAAGCGGGGTGCCCACCGCAGGACACCCTGGGGGGCTGCAGTGCCGAGGCCTCCAGGCCCAGGAGGGCTCCCTCTTTAGTGCAATGAGGTGAAGGTGAACCCATTTGCTCTGGCTGCTCCAACCACCACCAGACTCAGCACCAGGGGACAGCGACCTGGAGCCCACGGGGACAGCGACCCGGGGCCCACGGGGACAGCGACCCGGGGCCCACGGGGAGCAGCGACCTGGAGCCCACGGGGACAGCGACCTGGAGCCCACGGGGAGCAGCGACCTGGAGCCCACGGGGACAGCGACCCGGGGCCCACGGGGAGCAGCGACCCGGAGCCCACGGGGACAGCGACCTGGAGCCCACGGGGAGCAGTGACCTGGAGCCCACGGGGAGCAGTGACCTGGAGCCCACGGGGAGCAGTGACCTGGAGCCCACGGGGAGCAGTGACCTGGAGCCCACGGGGAGCAGTGACCTGGAGCCCACGGGGAGCAGTGACCTGGAGCCCACGGGGAGCAGTGACCTGGAGCCCACGGGGAGCAGTGACCCGGAGCCCACGGGGAGCAGTGACCTGGAGCCTGCCTTCCTCTGGACTTGGCCTCGCCCGCCCTTTCCCCTTTCTGGACCTTCCCCGTCACCTTTCGCTGTGAGCACTGGTCCGGAGGACCCGGCTCACCACCCATTCCCGCAGCGCCCCATAGGGATCCCCACCTGGACAGCAGCCCTGGGTGAGCCCGTGCTCCACCACCCACAGCTCAGCGCCTCGCTCCAGCTGGGAGATGACTTCCGGTTTGGGAAGCTCAGGCCCTGGAAACAGAGAGACACGGAATGTGGGTTCTGCTCGGGACACGAAGCAGCTGCCCCGCCCCCAGCCCTGGACCCCTGACCGCCAGGCGGGGAGTCTCACACAGGAGAAGGCTCTGCAACGGGACAGCGGAGGGCGGACACCTCCCCGTCCACAGGTCCCTCAGGGACGGAGAACCCAAGGTCCTGGTCCCCAGCCCAGGCCCTACGACCTGTTACCCATGAAGAATTAGCGCAGGAATCGCTCTCAGCTCGGGTGGCGGCCTCACCCACAGAGAGCAGGTGCCCGAAGGTCTCCAGCATCACGTCCCGGTACAGCGTCCTCTGCGCCGGGTCCAGCCGCCCCCACTCCTCCGGGGAGAAGTCCACGGCCACGTCCCGGAAGGTCACCGGCTCCTGAAACATCACACACAGGCTCAATCGCTGGGTGTCCCCTCAGCGTTCGCACGAAGAGGAGGAGTGGGGAGGAGGAGAGCGAGCACGTTCTGGGGATGTGAGCCGGGTCTTGCTGGCACCTACTGGGCTTCTACGTATCCCTGTGGATGGCAAAGCGAGGACATGTGAGAGCCACCAGCGAGATCAGAACCGCCCACCGCAGACGTACAACTGGTCAGACAGGTGAGGGTGCGGACACAGGCTGTGCTGCGCTCCTGCCTCTCAGATCTGTGGGCCGCAGAACGGCTGCTGTCAGGCCCTGGGCCTGGGAGGGTTTGTTTTGCATCTTCAGTTTACACGAACCCTCAGGCTCAAAGCCGGGCCTGGCCACTCTGACAAGAGGGCTACAGAGAAGACTCAGAAACGCCCCTGCCCTCAGGGACCGAGCAGGCTCCCAGGGCTGGCGTGGCCAGTGCGAGCGTTTAACCCGAGGGCGACACTGGAGGGGACAGGGGATGGGCCCTGGGTACAGGGGCAGCTGGACTCACTGACTGTGGGGGAACGCGGCCTCAAGTGGTCAGAACTGCCCGTCTCCAGTGAGAAGCTGAAAATTAGGTCATGTTTTCAAGAGAAAACTCTTAATTTCTAGAAATTGATTCAATGTACTTAAAACATGTCCCACAGCCCTGGCCAGTGTGGCCCAGTGGATACAGCATCGGCCTGTGGACTGAAGGGCCTCAGGTTCCATTCTAGTCAAGGGCACGGACCTCGGTTAGGGCTCGATGCCCGGGCCTGGGCAGGGTGCGTGCCAGAGGCAACCAGTCGATGTGTGTGTCTCTTCCTGTCTCTCCCCCTCCCTTCCACTCTCTCTAAAGATCAACAGAAAAATGTCCTCGGGTGAGAACTGACAACAAATAGCAGCCCAGGGCAGGGACCCACAGGGGCGCCCCCGTTTCCTGTCTCCTCGGAGCTGTGGCGGGGCCTGCGTGGCTATGAGACACGTCCTCCAGGACAAGCAGGGAGCCGCGTGCACAAGCATAACGTCGGCCCCCTGCCTCACGTGAACGTAGGAGCTGAAGCGACTGAACTCTTAGAAGAAAACACAGGGATAATCTTCATGCCCTTGGACTTGGCAAAGGACTCTTAGGACGACAGCGAAAAGCACAAGCAGGAAGTAACCGGAACGTCCTCAACATGAAAAACCTGTGCTGCAGAGGAGACTCCAGCGAACAGACACCCACGTAATGGAAGGTACTAATTGCAAAACACACACTAATCTGATAAAAGATCTGTATCCGGAAGATACAAAGAAATCGTACAACTCAAGAGTAAAGGCCACATAACAAAGCTAACAAAGGAGCCCTGGCAGGGAGAGCGCCGTCCCCGTAGGCTGAGGGTGCAGGGGTGAGCCCAGGTCGGGGCACGTGCAAGAACCCACCAACGGGCTGGACAGTGTCTCCAGGCCCGGCGCCATCCCCTGCGCAGAAGGGTGGCCCATTGGATTCTCCCTCAGGGCACAGGCCTGGGTTTCGGGCTCAATCCCCAGTGGGGGGCGTGCAGGAGGCAGCTGACCATGTTTCTATCTCCCCGCTGAGCATATACCTAAGGACCAGGAGGTCCCAGAAACACCAGTCAGAAAGGAGATATGCACCCCTATGTGCACAGCAGCACAATTCACCATAGCTAAGATCTGGAAACAGCCTAAGTGCCCATCAGTAGATGAGTGGATTAGAAAACCGTGGTGCATCTACACGATGGAACACTAACGCATGCTGCTGTAGGAAAGAAGGAACTTTTACCATTTGCCACAGCATGGATGGAACTGGAGAGCATTATGCTGAGCGAAATAAGCCAGTCGGAGAAAGATAAATATCACATGATCTCACCCATGTGTGGGGTATAATGATCAACATAAACTGATGAACAAGAATAGATCGAGAGACAAATGGAAGGGGAGGGGTGGTTAGAGAGCAACCACAGGGCTTGTGTGCATGCACGTTAGCAGAACCAATGGACACAGACACGGGGGCAGTGGGGGCTTGCCCGGGTGGGAATGGCTGGGGGGTGGGGATGGGGGCGTCAAGTGGGGAAAAAGGGACATATGTAAAACTTTAGACAATAAAAAAAAATTATAAAAATAAGCAAACAAATAAATAATAATGATAAATACAAAAAAATATATATCTAGAACCAGGAGGTCACAGTTCAATTCCCATTCAGTGCACATGCCTGGGGCTCAGGCTCAACCCCCGGTGGGGGCCGGTGCAGGAGGCAGCTGACCCATGTTGCTCTCTCCTTTTTTTGTGTTTTTTTTTTAATATATTTTATTGATTTTTTACAGGGAGGAAGGGAGAGGGATAGAGAGTTAGAAACATCGATGAGAGAGAAACATCGATCAGCTGCCTCCTGCACGCCCCCCACTGGGGATGTGTCCGCAACCCAAGTACATGCCCTGGACCGGAATCGAACCCGGGACCCTTCAGTCTGCAGGCCGACGTTCTATCCACTGAGCCACACCAGTTTTGGCCCATGTTGCTCTCTCACATCGATGTCTCTCTCTCTCTCTCTCTTCGTCCCCCCCCCCCCTTCTGCTAAAAATCAGTAAACATATCCTCCAGTGAGGATTTAAAAAAAAAAAAAAAAGTTCAAAGATGCCAGCTTCAGGAATTCTGAGTGGCTTTTGTCTCCTTACAATGGGGAGAAACAGCACTTTATTTATTATTATTATTATTATTATTTAAAATAAAGTTACTCTTTTTTAAAATTTATTTATTCATTTCAGAGAGGAAGGGAGAGGGACAGAGCGATAGAAACATCAACGATGAGAGGGAATCATGGATCGGCCGCCTCCTGCACGCCCCGCACTGGGAATCGAGCCCGCAGCCCAGGCAGGTGCCCTTGGCTGGAATCGAACCCGGGACCCCTGAGTCCGCAGCCCGACGCTCTATCCACTGAGCGACACCAGCTGGGGCGGCATTTTATTTTTTTAAAAATTTATTTTAGCGCTAACCGGTTTGGCTCAGTGGATAGAGCGTCAGCCCGCGGACTGGAGGGTCCCGGGTTCGATTCCGGTCAAGGGCATGTACCTTGGTTGCGGGCACATCCCCAGTAGGGGGCGTGCAGGAGGCAGCTGATCGATGTTTTTCATCGATGTTTCTGACTATCCCTCTCCCTTCCTCTCTGCAAAAGAAATAAAATAAAATATAGTAAAAAGTTGATTTTAGAGAGAGGAAGGGAGAGGGAGGGAGGGATGCATCAACGAGAGAGGATCAGGCATCAGCTGCCTCCTGCACGCTCCCCTCCCCAACGAGCCCGCAGCGCCCCGACCAGGACTTGAACCTTGACCTCCCGGTTCATAGGTCACGCTCAGCCAGACAAGCACAGGCAGCGGCCACTCCGCCTGGACTCGCCGGGGCCCCGGAGTGTCTCTCCGCCCCTCACGGGGGGCGGGGCCGACTGACGTCTCCTCGCCTCCCGAGGGGCTGCCCGGCCCGCAGGCCAGGGTCCCGGGAAGGACCCACAGCCGCATCCGAGCCCGGGAGGCGGGGGAGCGGCCGCGCACGCCCGCCTCGCCTCAGTTTCCCCGGCGCGCCGCGGGGGTGAAAGGTCAGACGCGGAGGGATACGTCCGGCCCGGCCCGCGGCCGCCGTCGTTACGGCTATTGTTACTGTTACCTGAGGCCGTCCCGGCGGCGGCCCCGGCGCCACCGCCATCGCCCACGCGGCCGCTTCCTCCTCAGGGTCCATCCGGAGCCGAGAGGTCGAGGACGAGAGCGCGGGGCGACCCCAAACCCGAGCGCCGCCCCCGCCGCAGGGTCCGCTACTGCTCGCCCACCGCGGGACAATGGCGGCCGCTCCGGGGACGTCCAAACTACAACTCCCAGAAGGCCACGCGGCACGTGGCAGCGCGCAACCAATGGGGTCTCCGTTTGTTGAAGCTTCGACCAATGGGAGGCTTCTGGCATCGGGCCAATGGGAGCCTCCGCCTACCGACTTCCGGCCAATGGGGCCCGAGGCGACTCCGGGATGCGGTGACGCGAGGCGGTGGGGCGACCGGGGCCCGTGTCGCCGGGGAGACGCGGGGGGCGGGGATGGCGTCCCAGCCTCCGCGGTCAGCACCTCTTCTCCGGCGGCTCCCGCCTGCGCCCCCCTCACAACACTCTCTACGGCGGGACTGGATGAGCTGGTGTTAATCGGGCCTTGGGGGCCCCCTTTTTTTCTTTTAAAATACATATATTTTTATTAATTTCGGAGAGGAAGATATAGAAACATCCATGATGACAGAGAATAGTGGATCGGCCGCCTCCTGCACTCCCCCTACTGGGGATCGTGCCCGCAACCCGGGCGTGTGGCCTTGACCGGAATCGAACCCGGGACCCTCCAGCCCGCAGTCCGACGCTCTGCCCACTGAGCCACACCAGCCAGGGCCCCTTTTTATCTTTGGGGTGCCTTGCTGCCTCGGACTCTAAAAATATTTCTACCGCCTTGGCTGGGTGGGTCGGTTGGTTGGAGCGTCATCCCGCACATGGAAAAGGTTGCGGGTTCGATTCAGGTCAGGGAGAGTGCCTAGGTTGAGGGTTTGATCCCAGTTAGGGCACAATAAGAATCAACCGATCAAAAAAACCAAAAAACAAAAAGAATCAACCAATGATTGTGTAAGTAAGTGGAACAACAAATCGGTCTCTCTCTCTCTCTTTCTCTCTCTCAAATAAATCAATAAACCGGGCAGGTGTCGCTCAGCGGCTGAGAGTTGAGCCCTGAACCTGAGAGGTTCCCAGTTTGACTCCCAGTCAGGGCACATGCCTGCGTTTCAGGCTCCAGCCCCAGTAGGGGGCGTCCAAGAGGCAGCGGACAGATGTTTCTCATCAATTTCTATCTCTCCCTTTCCCTCTCTCTCTAAAAGAAGTCAATAAAAAGCCATACATTTTTTTAAAAATATATTTTATTGATTTTTCACAGAGAGGAAGGGAGAAGGATAGAAAGTCAGAAACATCCATGAGAGAGAAACATCGACCAGCTGCCTCCTGCACATCTACTGGGGATGTGCCCGCAACCCAGGCACATGCCCTTGACCGGAATCGAACCCAGGACCCTTCAGTCCGCAGGCCGACGCTCTATCCACTGAGCCAAACCGGTTTCGGCCGGAGCTGCTGTTTAAGCAGCTTAATGGAACAGGTTCTGTGACTATGGCTAACTGTACTCATGTTTGAAGAGGTATGAAACTTACACAAAAAGGGTGAACACGGCAGCCTGAGGCTGCACACGTTCAAGGTCCTAAAATGTAACGTGGGCCCTTGGCTGTCACCCGGGAAGTAGGCTTTGAGTGTTGTCTGTAGGCTGATGCCTCACTGTGCCCTGTCTCTGAAAAAAAAAAAAAAAGTAATAAAACGTTATTTGCACTGAGCCCCGGCTTTGCCTCTGGGAGTGTGGACTTTGGTACAAGCTGGGCAGAAGGTGCCTGCTTGCCAGGTTCTGTGCTGTCTGTGACCACCTCAAAGGCGGGCCAGCGATGTTAACCTACACATGGATTTCCCCAGGCTCTGCCTGAATTTTCCTTTACAAAACAACTGTATCCTCGGCACATCAGCTGCATAAAACTACACATGGGGTCCCATGAAATCTGGAAAATCTCTGGATGTGGGGGTGGTCTTGTGGGTCCCCAATCATCCCACTGCTAGTTGTATCAAAATTATGTTTAGGAGCCGAAACCGGTTTGGCTCAGTGGATAGAGCGTCGGCCTGCGGACTGAAGGGTCCCGGGTTCGATTCCGGTCACGGGCATGGACCTTGGTTGCGGGCACATCCCCAGTGGGGGGTGTGCAGGAGGCAGCTGATCGAAGTTTCTCTCTCATCGATGTTTCTAACTCTCTATCTCTCTCCCTTCCTCTCTGTAAAAAAATCAATAAAATATATTTTTTAAAAAATTATGTTTAGGAGAGAGATACAAGGACATGAGGAGACGCCATGCTGATGGAGGCAGAGATGGGAGCGAGGCAGCTACAAGCGGAGGATTGCCAAGATGAGGCCAGGGATTCTTTCTTCTTTTTTTTTTAAATTTTTTTTTTTTTTTATTGATTTCTGAGGAAGGGAGAGGGAGAGATAGAAACATCAATGATGAGAGACAATCATTGATTGGCTGCCTCCTGCACACCCCTCACTGGGGATCGAGCCTGCAACCCAGGCATGTGCCCTCGGCCGGAATAGAACCCAAGACCCTTCAGTCCACAGGCCGATGCTCTATCCACTGAACCAAACCAGTTAGGGCAGGAAAGCAACCTTAAAGGCATCCACCTGATAAGAAAATTGTAGGGAAAAGACCCCCAGGGATGGAATATCCCTAAGAAACCCATAAAAGTGCCCGCATGAGAGAGACTTTGAACCATCTACAAGGCTCAGAAAGCACAAAACCACCTTATACACGTGTTAGTGAATTAAGAGGGACCCGTTCCCTTCTCCTCTCCATGTTCTTCCCTGGCAGCATCCCCAGTGGAGTCAGAAACAACAGCCAGAGAGATGGAGGGAGAAGAGGAGGGAGAGGAAGGGAGCTGCATTCCCCTCAGGTGGCTGGCAGGAAGCTGAGGGAGGGAGAGGGGCTGTAATTTTGAAGGAAGTTCATGAGCTATTTTGTGGCACTGGATCCTGTAAGCACCTTACCTAAAAGTGTTTTCCAGGCTGAGTTATCTGAAAGTGAACGGAAAGGTCATGAGACAGAAGAACTTCCATTGAAAAAAGGCAAAAATTAAATTGCTTTATAATAAAAAAAACCAAAACACATTATGTGTAGGATTATGAACCGGGAATTCTCGGTTAGATTCCTGGTCAGGGCACATGCCCTGGTTGCGGGCTCGATCCCCAGTGTGGGGCATACAGGAGGCAGCCCATCGATGATTCTCTCTCCCCCTTCCCTTCCTCTCTGAAATATATAAAAGCAGCTGGCGGTAAGACAAAATAGGTGTGGCTTCTGTTTTGGGTCTTCTTTTGACCTAAGTTACAACTTCAAGTGAAACCAACAAAAAGGAAACATAAATATACAATTTTAAAAGGTATATTTTTATTGATGTCAGAGAGGAAGGGAGAGGGAGAGACAGGAACACCAGTGAGGAGACAGAACCATTACGGGCTGCCTCCGCATGCCCAACACCGGGGACCGAATTCACAACCTGGGCATGTGCCCCGGCCAGGAATCGAACCATGACCTCCTGGTTCATAGGTCGACGCTCAACCACTGAGCCACACTGGCTGGGCATAAATATACAATTTTGAGAATACAAAATGTTTACAAATATAGGTTACAGAAAGTGTCCTCAAACTACACAAATATCCAGGTACCACCTAAGCCTGACCAGATGAACTCTCTGAAGATGGGCCCAGAAACCTGCAATTCCAACACCTTTTTCAGGTGGGTCCTACGCACATTATGACGATCATTTCAGGTGGAAAGGTCTTAGGTTCCCGTTTTAAATGAGCCCAGTTCTTGGGTCCTTAAGAGCCTCAGGTTTCTGATTTGTTAAGGGCAGAACGCCTCTCAGGCAGGGCCGGACGCACTCACTGCAGACATACCCCGTCCTCCCACTTCCTGCATACAGGTGTCTGTGTGTGTGATTCGCACTGGGGGTTGCCTCCAGGAGCACACAGCCACAGAGCCTGTGTGGGCTCCCCATTTTGGAGAGAAGGGACGTGAATAGTACCCCGGGACCCCAGACACACATTCTGAGACTCCAGTAGCACCTTCACTGAACAAAGCTACTTTCAGGACTTACTGAGTGGAACTTCCTTAGATGTCTGGACAAGAATGTCACACAAGCCCTAGCCGGTGTGGCTCAGTGGGTAGAGCCTCGGCTTGCAGACGGAGGGGTCCCAGGTTCGATTCTGGCCAAGGGCACATGCCTGGGTTGCAGTCTCCCTTCCTCTCTAAAATCAATATACACACACACACACACACACACACACACATAGTGGGGCCTTGACTTACGAGTGTCCCGACTAACAAGTTTTTTTGAGATATGAGCCATCTCTCTGCCAATTTTTTGCTTTCAGTTACAAGCTCAAAAAATTCATGTTACGAGCCAGCTTCAGATATCCCACCGCTACTTGGCGCAGTGAGCGTCACAGTGAGTTATGAGCTCCATCACGGAATGAATTAAACTCGTAAGTCAAGGCCCCACTGTATGTATGTGTGTGTGCATGTGTATGTATGTATGTGTGTGCACGCACGTGTATGTGTGTGCGTATGTGTGTGTGTGTATGTATATGTGTGTGTGTGCGTGGGTGCGTATGATGTCAAACATTCACTTTGCTGAATCTGCTGGGTGGGTCCTTCCTCCCAGGCTCCACCTTCTGAAAGCTGCAGAACTGTGCTGGTTGCGGCAGCAGGGCCAACTGTCCCAAGATGCCAAGTCCCCGCCAGCCCTGTACAGACCGCCCCTCACAAGGCGGTCCCCTATGAATCACAAGGGCTGTCACCTAAAGGATGTTATGAAAGGTGCCATCAACTGCCTGAAGGACCTTGGGGAAATACAGTAATTGTGGCTACGCCAATTCCCACACGTCTTATTTATTAATCCTCACTTGAGATTTTTGTCCATTGAGAGTGGGAGAGAAATATCCATCGCTTGCCGCCTACACTGGTCCTGACTGGTGCTGGTGATCGAACCTGTAACCCGGGTACGTGCCCTTGACCAAGAATCAAACCCAAGACCCTCTGGTGTACAGACCAAGGCTCTAACACTGAGCCACACTGGTTAGGGCCACACACTTGTCTTTCCTCTTCACAAAGACCCTGCCTAGTTGTCCCAGGATAACAATCCCCTCTCCAGGCCCACAGTGAGTTCCTGATAAGGCTTCTGCAGTATCAAGTCTTAAAAACAGCCCATCCAGCGTGGCTCAATGGTTGAGCATCAATCTATGTGCCAGGAGGTCACGATTCAATTCCAGGTTGGGGCACATGCCTGGGTTGCGGACTCCATCCCTAGTGAGGGGAGTGCAGGAGGAAGCTGATCAGTGATTCGCTTTCATCATATGTTTCTGTTTCTCCCTTCCTCTCTGAAATCAATAAAAAACAAACCAGCCCTGACCGGTTTGGCTCAGGGGATAGAGCGTCGGCCTGCGGACTGAAGGGTCCCGGGTTCGATTCCGGTCAAAGGCATGTACCTTGGTTGCGGGCACATTCCCAGTGCGGGGTGTGCAGGAGGCAGCTGATCCATGTTTCTAACTCTCTATCCCTCTCCTTTCCTCTGTGAAAAATCAATTAAAATATATTAAAACAAACAAACCAACCAACCAACAAACAAATAACATTAACCCATCTTTAATTCCAATGACTTCTAAGAAGCCAAGGAGACTTTCTGTCCTACTGTAATGAGGCAAACAGGAGAGTCTGACGTATTTTCCTCTCACGCCTGCTGTTTAAATTGCCAATTTACTTTTACAATAGTGAATCAAAAAAAGGGAAAGTGTACATAATCCCACAAATTAACTGCAATTGTCCTCCTGTACATTGTTTTGCTCACCTATGGGTACATATACGAGGTTACTCGAATAAGAAGTGTGCCAGGGAAGGAAAGACAGGCTTAAAGTGGAAAGCAACTGTCTCCGGCTCCACCCTACCCACCAGCCACACATTCCACCGATTACTTTTAACCGTTTTTATTCCAGTTCCTAAATAAGGCTATGTTCTGATCTTCCCTGGCTTATACACTTTACTGCCTTCCTTCTTTGATAAGGAATTAAGATTTTACTTAGTTCTGTGATCCTCTTTGACTCCAATTTTTGTCCTATCACTGTTTCATGTTCTAATTTTGGCCTCCTAAGTAACCTAACTATTCTATTTAAAAGCTAACTTCCTAAGATGAGGATACAAAGAAACTCCCCTACACCCCACCCCCAAACTTGCCATTGCTCTTAGGAGTTTCTTTGTAAAAAGCAAAACCAGCACCTACTGTTTATACTAGTTATAAAAATAGTGTTTAGTGAAGGGCCAAGCAAAACAATCGCCCTCTTTTATTCCAATCTCATGAGTCCTCTGCCTTTTCTAAGATGAAACATTAACATCACAGTCAAATGAAGACTCCTTTCTGAAGTCTGGCTCACACCTGGACTGCAACTGTCTTGTATATTTGTTTCTTTTTAACAATTTGTTTACCCTAGAGTTCCGATACACACCCCCTTCTCCCCCGTTAGAACACTCCTTTTTAAAAAATTCCCTTAGATTTAAACTTATACTCTCCAGAAGTTTCTACAATGTTTTCTTGACTACAGTATTCTCAATTTCTCATGCTACATGGATCCCACTAATCCCGGACAGTATTTGGCATGATCTTAAGATTTTCTTTCAGCTCTGCAGGAGTTTCCTTTTCTTCTCCAACTTTCTTTTTTTTAGCCAATTATAGTGTATTTTTGTCCTCATAACTCTCTACGAGTTATCTTAGACTTATTTTCATTTGCAATTATTTCTTGGCTCAATCTGCATTTTAAATGTTCGGTTCCCCAAGCATCTGTTCTTTCTTTTTTTAATCCGTTTTTCCTTTCACACTGAAAGCTTTCACGTCTCTTGCTCCCTACCTTCCATCTATCTTGAAGAGACTATCTGGAAAAACATGGGAGCCTCCATAGATGGGGAGGGAAGCTTGTTTAATGGCAAGATTTGCTTTGAAGAGAGTGGGGCCAGAACCAGGTATTGGGATGAAGGTAACTGAGATGCCAAGAAAAGGCAGCCCTTGTTCTGGAGCATCAATCTCCCAGTCTCCAGACTAAATTTTTTTTTTTTTTGGGGGGGGGGGATACCTCATTTACTCCCTATTTTATTTTGCTCAGCCACAGGCAGATAATGCAAAACAAGAAGAGGCAGGAAACTTGGAATTTCATCGACAGACCATCAGTTAACCCTGCTTTTCTGCCCCAACTGTTACTCTGAAACTCTGTCAAGGGGCTGGGACCTCCAGTGCCGTAGCCCTCTCTTCATGGTCCTGGCTTTAGCCTTTTCCACTCTGCATCTCCAGGTGATGGTCTCCCACCTGCTTTCACTTTGCTCAAATCTGTAGTAATGGCCTCTCCACTTTACCATTATTGATATACACTTCAGCCTTTTTTGGGGGGGAACAAACCTTCCAATACCTTATCATTTCTACGAATGTATTATAGGGATAACATCTGATTAAGTTTGGGTGGTTGTTTGCAATAAAATAATAATGTGATGGACACAGTTCCATTCTGAATTTCCCATTTCCTGCTAAAAGCTTTCCATCAGTTGTCATGTTCATACCTTCTCACCTAAAGGTATACGTACACACACTTTAGTGCACATACAGGTAACTTGCGCTGGTTTGGGGAATGACAGGCTCTTGGGTTTTATTGATAGAGATTCTGACTTTGTAAATCAGGGTAAGATTGGTAATCTGCAGTTTCCATGTACACACCAAGCAATTCTGGAGCATGTGGTTGTCTGATGTCTAGAAAGAAGTTCTGGCATTGAGCCCTTCCATCTTAATTACTCATAGGGTTCCTCTCCCCCGAGTTGTCTCATACTGAATAAGGGATCTGTAATAATTGAAAGCCTTCTCACATTCAGTACACTTATAGGGTTGGTTTCTCTCTAGCATGAAAAGGCCTTTTCATAGTGATTACATTTATAGGATTTGACGCCAGTGTGTTCTCTGGCGCATCTCCATTTGAAACCGTTTGTACAATGAATGTGTTAATAAGGTTTCTTCCCTCTGGAATGAATCTGCAGATACACAAAGCTGTGATCACTGCTAAAAAGTTTCCCCACAGTGGTTACATTCACAGGGCTTCTCTCCAGTGTGAATCCTTTTATGTGCAAGATAGATAGTTACAGCAGAAGGACTTTCCCCAATGAGCACACAAAAATGGTTTCTCTCCAGTGTGAATTCACTGGTGCCTGCCCCATACAGAACTTTTTCACAATGATTACATTCATTCATGGGGTTTCTCGACCATGTGTGTCTTCTCGTGTTTTTTAAGAGCTAAACGACCGCTGAAGGCTTTCACACACATGGCACACTGGTAGGGCTTCTCTCCAGTGTGTGTTCTCTGATGCACAACGAGGAGATACCTCTGGCTGAAGGCTTTCACACAAATTTTACACTTATAGGGCTTCTCTCCAGTGTGTGTCCTCTGATGCACAATGAGGCCAGATCTCTGGCAGAAAGCTTTCCCACAATGACTGCATTCATAAGGTTTCTCCCCAGTATGGGTTCGCTTGTGCACGACAAGCTGTGACTGTTGCCGAAAAGATTTCCCACACTGGTCGCAGTGGTAGGGTTTCTCGCCAGTGTGTGTTCTCTCATGTTTTCTGAGAGATGACCCATCACTGAAGGCTTTCCCGCAGTCAATACACTCATAAGGCTTTTCTCCAGTGTGTGTTCTCTGATGCAGAATGAGGTGAGACCTCCATTTGAAAACTTTCCCACAATGATTGCATTCATAAAATGGCTTCTCTCCAGCATGAGTTCGCAGGTGCGCACGAAGCTGTTTTCGCTCCCAGAAAGATTTCCCACAGTGGTTACATTCGTATGGTTTCTCTCCACTGTGAATCCTTTTATGTGCAACAAAGTCAGAGCTACGGCTGAAGGCGTTTCCACAGCGAGTACACAAGTACGGTTTCCCTCCACTATGAATTCTCTGACGCCTAGTAAAGTGACGCTGCCAGTTAAAGAACTCTTCACAATCATTACAATTATGGTGTTTCTCACCTGTGTGGGTTCTCTTGTGTTTTATAAGAGCTGACGGATCCCTAAAGGACTTAACACACAGGTGACACTGATACGGCTTCTCTCCAGTGTGCATTCTCTCATGCGCAACGAGGAGATATCTCCATTTGAAAGCTTTTCCACAATGACTGCAGGTATATGGCTTCTCTCCAGTGTGTGTCCTCTGGTGCGCAAGCTCAGAGCAACAGCTGTGGGATTTTCCACGTAGATTACATGCGCGTGGCTTCTTTCTGGTCTTGATGATGTCACCGTCATGAACAGATGAGGCCGCACAGAAGGCACCATAATCCTCCTCACATCCAGGATCACCGACAATTATTTCAGTTTGTACAATGCGTTTGTCACACGTGTCCTGACTTTTTCCAAAACGCACTGGCTTGTTTTCTTTCAGGGACATGCTGTGCTTAATATTTCCATTGTCCTTACAATCATCTCTGTTCTCTACCGAAAAACTTCTATTATGGAAACGCACAGATGTGCCATAGTGGAAAGAATCACTGTCAACAGTATAATCATAAGGCTTATTATTTCCCGTTTCAACATTTGCAAGTTTATTCAAGTGAACGCTCTGAGAGAAGGCCCTGGCACTTTCAAGATTTTCACAGGGCTGCAGATGGGCACCATCTTTCTGATGATTAATGAAAACTGAATTCTGTTTCAACTCTTGAAACTGTGAGTCAAGTTTGTGCAAAGGTGTTCTTGCAGGTAATGTCAGAGGTAGAGGGCTTTCACTCAGATAACTTCCGCCAAGGTCATGCTCACAATGTTCCACTTTAGCAGACACATTTCCCCCCGAGGTAGGGACAGTCTGACTCAAAGATTCCTCCTGGTGCTCCTCTGGCTGCTCCCTCCAATCCTGTATTTTTCCTACTGACACAGACCAGGGGCCCTCTATACAGCGTTTCATTTCCATGTGGAAGGATGGTTCTTCCACACCAATATCCTCTTCAGAACTGGACTCTTTCTTTTCAAGTGAAGTCTTCCACTCTGAAAGAAATCCAAAATGCCTGAATGACTGCAAAAGCCTTAGATGGGAAGGAGAATGAAGGAAAACACCAAGTATGAGAGGTGCCTCTGGGTTTGTTTAGAGTCCATGAACTATAATTCCATGCAGGATGTAAAAGAGTGGGATGGACCAGCAAATAGGAAATCAGTAAAGAAGCACAAAAAACAAGCAAAGGTAATGAAGAGCTGATTGAGGAGAGCTGATACCCAAAGAGGGAGTAGGGAAATAAGAATAAGCGTGAGCCCCAGCTGGTTTGGCTCAGTGGATAGAGCGTCGGTCTGCAGACTGAAGGGTCCTGGGTTCAATTCTGGTCAAGGGCACATGCCCGGGTTGCAGCCTCAATCCCCAGTGGGGGGCGTGCAGGAGGTGGCCTATCAATGATTCTCTCTCATCATTGATGTTTCTATCTCTCCCTTTCTCCTTCTCCCTTCCTCTCTGAAATCAATAAAGATATATATATAAGCACGAGAATGTAAGTATTTCTTTTAAAAATATATTTTATTGATTTTTTACAGAGGGGAAGGGAGAGGGATAGAGAGTTAGAAACATCGATGAGAGAGAAACATCAATCAGCTGCCTCCTGCACACCCCACACTGGGGATGTGCCCGCAACCCAGGTACATGCCCTTGACTGGAATCGAACCTGGGACCCTTCAGTCCACAGGCCGACACTCTATCCACTGAGCCCAATCGGTCAGGGCGAGAATGTATAGAAGGAACTGATCTGAGGACATGTGGTCCTCAATAAGCACAAAAGATATTGTTGGGACCTGAGAATATGGTACCTTATTTATTTTTTATTTTTTCAATACGTTTTTAATTAATTAATCCCCACGTGAGGATATTTTTCTATTGATTTTTTTAGAGCAAGTGGAAGAGAGAGGGAAAGACAGAAACATCGATGTAAGAGAAACACATTGATTGGTTGCCTTCTGCACGAGTCCAGATCAGGGCCCAGGCCAGGGAGGAGTCTGCAACCAAGGTACATGCCCTTGACCGGAATTGAACCTAAGACCGTTCAGTCCGCAGGCTGACGCACTATCCACTGAGCCGAACTGTCTAGGGCTCAAATATGTTTTTATTGATTTCAGAGAGAGGAAGGGAGAGGAAGAGAGGGACAGAAAGGTAACTGATGAGAGAGAAACTGAAAGGAGACCTGAGGACTGCTTCCTCAGGTGGAAGCTAGGATGAGGGGCTGGTGAGAAGAGAGGGCAGGAGGCCTGGGAACAGGACAAGGTGGCCGAGGGTACAGAGAGGGAAACGGGAACAGAAACAAACCCAGGCCTGAGAAACGTGCAGGCGACAGCAGCACATTTTGGGCTGGACCCGCGGAGGACGGCACGGCTGTCTTGCTGGACATGAGGCATCAGAGAACGCCGAGGAAGCTCCCGCAAACGGCCTCCCTCCTCCTCTGCCCAAGTTAACGAAATGCTCTCACCTCCGGGAGGCGGTTCCTGCTCCGCCCTCCACGGACCAGCACCTCGCTCCAGGCAGGAGGTCACATCCGCAGTGGGGAGCAGAAGTCCTGGTCAATAGGGAAAAACAGTACTTGATGCTCTGCTTCCAGAGAGAGAGATTGTGTCCCCAGGCCCAGCCCTCTCCCCTGGGGTCAGACCGGGATGGACCAGGAGGGCCCGGGAGCCATTCCTAGGAAATAAGTCACAAACGTGCAGTGGAGGCTGACTCAACAGCAATACCCAGGATCTGCATCTAAAAGGGACTCACTTCTGTCCTGAGCATAGGGTTAGCTCTTAAAGGCACAATCTAAGATGAAGGAAAAACAAACAAACAAACAGGAATATATATATATATATATATATATATATATATATATTCTGTAATTTTACAAAATATAAGGTGTTCTAGTAGAATAACTGAATAGACAGTCCAGAAATATGTTTCCTCCTAAGAGAAAGGATTATCAGGTCTATATATTAGAGTTTCTCGTTACTGTAAAGAATGACAGTTATCTGTGGACCTTACTAAAGGGTAGGTTTGATTTGTAAGCAAGCGCGCGCGCACACACAGTCACCCACTCTGGGGATCACCCAGCACAAGCACCTCCCCGGAGTCAGAGCTCGGCGTCCCAGGGGCAGAAAGCCACTGCGATGGGTAGAGCCCAGCTTACCCAGAGAGACAAGGTGGTCACATGTCTCCAGAGTCACGTCGCGGTACAGTGTCCTCTGGACCAGGTCCAGCCGTCCCCACTCCTCAGGTGTGAAGCTCACCACCACATCCTTGAGGCTCACGGGGAGCTGAAACATCGCCTGTGTGACCAAGGGGCCCTGCCCCCCGACAGGAAGGGTGAGGAGGGCAGGATGGCGCAGGGAGGGAGGCGGTGTGGGTGGTGTGGTGTCCAGAGCATCCACAGGGTTCCCGCCTAGGGGCAGTGCTCTGCTCAGACACCAATGCAGTCCTCAGCGTCTTCACTTCTGAGGGTCTGTCTGTTGCTGGTCACGCCACTGATTCTGACTTTCTGTCCCAGGAAACAGCAGGGACTCCACCCACTACTTTTCCACAAAATCACAGATTTAAAGGCAAAGAGGACGTTCAAAGTCGTAGATGAGCAAAACACAGCCCGGCACAGGCCAAGACTGTGTGCGCTTTCAGAAGGTTAATGCCAGGAGCTACACTGTTCTCCCCCAAATTGACACGTTGAAGTCCTACCCCACCGTGTGACGGCATTTGGGGAGAGGGCCTTTATGAAAATAATGTTAATGGGGGTCCTACGGGCAGAGCCCTCATGCAGGGGGACTGGTGCCCTCAAAAGGAGACCACCAGAGACTTCTCTCTCCACCGCGGAGGACAGAGAATTAGCAAGCGAGGAGGAGGGTCGTCAGGGAACCGACTGTGCTGGCCCCTGGTCCCAGACTGTTCGGTTTCAGAGCCGTGAGAAAATGAATGCTGCCTGAGCCACACGGTCCGTGCTATTTTGTTACAGCAGCTGCAGGAGACCTCATACAGCTAAAAAGGGATTTTACTTTTTTTCAAAGGCCAGGTACAAAGAGAACATGGGGGAGAGAACACAGGTGGCCTGCAGAGCCTAAGGCAGTTCCCACCACCTGGTCCTTTACAGAAAACACGGAGAGAGCAGGCGTTCGAGGAAGGCTGGCAGGTGAGGGGTCACGCACCCTGACCCTGGGTGCCAGGCCTCATGTGGCATCTCAGCTTCACAACTGAGTCCCTGCACTTCTCAGGTGTGAGCTGCCCTGACGGGACCACGAAGGCAGCACCCCACTCTGGACGCGAGGGAAAGAGACCTGGCCCAGGGCACCAGGTCCAGGAGGCCCCAGGAACCCCTGGCTCACCCACACAGGAAGGAGCTGGATCTGCAGGGAGCCCAGGGGTCTCACCCAAAGGAATAAGGCAGCATCATGGCTCCTGGGGCGGCGAGTGCTATATTCCTGGACCCACGTTACAGCTGAGGAGAGAGAGGGGCAAACAAGCCAAGGTCTCTAACTCACCTGGGATGGGGCTGGCTGGGCACACACTTCCATTTCCTCCTCAGACCTGAAGACGCCGTCTCAGAGGGGCAGCCGTCCTCAGGGGGCAGTGCTAGTGGTGGAGGCACAATCAGGGAGTCAGCCCCTCCCCAGCACCCCCACACCCCCGAGCCCACCCCACCCCCAAAAAGGAGAGAAATGCTCCGGCTGAAGGGCATTGCCTTTGGGTAGGAGGGGCGGGAAGGCAGGACTCTGAGGAAAGCCACGCCGGCTTCCCAGTGGGGAAGCGGGTCCAGCCTGCTCAGGTCTGGGCTGGGGATGGTCCTGAGCTGCCCCCAGGCTAAAGGAAATGCTCAGGCGCATGCTGTGGTGTCTGAACTTTGATCTCACAGATACAGTTTTCCCTCAACATACAAGCAAACAGGTCAGTTTTTTTTCTGTCATTTCAAGAGAATGAATGGGAGAGATAAAGGCAGGGTGTCAAAGCAATTGTATAATTTTTAATTATTGCAATGAGCCTGGTCGGCGTCGCTCCGTGGTTAAGCGTCTACCTACGAACCAGGAGGTCACGGTTCGATTCCCGGTGAGGGCATACGCCTGGGTTGTGAGCTTGATACCCAGTAGGGGGCGTGCAGGAGACAGCTGATCAATGATTCTCTATCTCCATTCAACTCTGAAATCAATTAAAAAAAAATATATATATAAACATATATATATATAAAATATTCCAATGAAACATCTAGTGGTTTGGAAAAAAAAAAGAAAGAAAGAAAAGAAAACCTGTACAGTTCTCAAACAACAGTGAAACATGACCTGGTTTCAAAAAATGTTTTTGCACAATTTAAAATATTACAAGGAAACATCTCCCAGTTTCAAAATATGTGTGTGGGGGATGGTGACAAGGAGGATATGAGAATCCCCAGGACAGCAAAGGACACTATGAAAGAGGGGTGTCGTCCCACATGCACCCTCCCTCAAGACATTCTGGAGGTACCAAAATGCTGCCCCACTGCCTGGGCCAGAATAACAGAATAGACAGTCCAGAAATAAAACCTCGTTTATATGGTCAATCCATGACAAAAGGTTAAGACAGTCTCTTCAAGAAATGGTGATGGGAAAAACTAAACAGATAGATGAAGAAAAATTAAACTAGGCCACTTTCTAACTCCACATGCAAAAATAAACTCACACTGGATTAAAGACTTAAATGAAAAAAAAAAAAAAAAGGAAAAAACTCTTGACACTGGTCTTACCAATAATTTTTATTTATTTAATTTTTAAAAATCCTCACTAAAGGATATATTCACTGATCTTAGAGAAAAAGAGACACACACACAGAAATGGATGTGAGAGAAACTTCATTAGTTGCCTTCCATAAATGCCCCAACCAGTGATCAAATCTGCAACCATTTGGTGTATGGAACAATGATCCAACCAACTGAGCCACCCAGCCAAGTCCTATCAATCATATATATATATATCTACACTAATAAAAGACCAAGACACTAATTGACCATACCTTTGCTACGCCCCAAGCCACACCCACCAGCCAATCAGAGCGACTATATGCAATTTAACCCAACCAAGATGGCAGCCGGCAGCCACGGAGCTGGAGCAAGCAGGAGGCTTAGCTGCCCGAACGATGGAGGAAGCCAAGCTTCCCGCCTGCCCTGAGCTGGCTATGGCCTCCACTAAAGGCAACAAAGTTTCAATTATAGAAGATAAACAAATCCCAGACACCTGCTTCCAGCCAGCCTCCACTGGGAGCTTGGGTGGCTGGGGGCCGTGGCCAGCCTGCAAACAGCCATCAGCCCCTCACCCAGGCTGGCCACACCCTCATGGAGTGAGGGTCCCCTCTGGGGGCCTTAGCCAGCTTCAAAACGGCCCTCAGCCCCTCACTCAGGCTGGCCAGGCACTCCTATATAATAAAAGGGTAATATGCACATTGAACCTAACAGCAGAGCGACTGGGAATGACTGGTCACTATGACACACACTGACCACCAGGGGGCATATGCTCAATACAGGAGTTGCTCCCTGGTGGTCAGTGCGCTCCCACAGGGGGAGCTCTGCTCAGCCACAAGCCAGGCTGATGGCTGCCAGTACAGCGGTGGTGGTGGGAGTCTCTCCTGCCTCCTCAGCAGCGCTAAGGATGTCCAACTGCAGCTTAGGCCTGCTCCCTGCTGGCAAGTGGACATCCCCCGAGGGCTCCCGGGCTGCCAGAGGGATGTCTGACTGCCAGCTTAGGCCCAATTCACCAGGGAATGGGCCTAAGCCAGCAGGTGGTCATCCTCCAAGGGGTCCCATACTATGAGAGGGCACAGGCCGGGCTGAGGGACCCCCCTGGGTGCACAAATTTTTGTGTACTGGGCCTCTAGTATGTGTGTGTATATATATATATACACACATACACACACACACACACATATATATATATTATTAATTTCAGAGAGGAAGGGAGAGGGAGAGATGGAAACATCAATGATGAGAGAGAATCACTGACTGGCTGCCTCCTCCACGTCCCCCACTGGGGATCGAGCCCGAAACCCAGGCATGTGACCAGAATTGAACCCGGGACCCTTCAGTCCACAGGCTGACGCTCTATCCACTAAACCAAACCAGCTAGGGCCTACCAATCATTTTTAGATATTGTGTCCTAGGGCAAGGGAAACAGAAGCAAAAATAAACAAACGGAAGTATATTAAACTATAAAGCTTTTGTGCTGAAAGGAAACCATCAACAAAACAAAAAGGCAACTTATGAATGGGAGAAGACATTTGTAAAAGATATATCTGATAAGGGGTTAATATCCTATATACTAGTATATCAAGAACTCATACAGCTCAACATAAAAAAAGAAAATCCAACTGAACAATACGCAGAGCCCTGGCTGGTGTGGCTCATTTGGTTAAAGCATCATTCCAAACGGAACCCCAGTGCCCTGTTGGTGAGCATGCAGATGGGCACAGCCACTGTGGACAACAGTGTGGAGTTACCTCAAGAAATTTAAAATGGAGCCGAAACCGGTTTGGCTCAGTGGATAGAGCGTCGGCCTGCGGACTGAAAGGTCCCAGGTTCGATTCCGGTCAAGGGCATGTACCTGGGTTGCGGGCACATCCCCAGTGGGGGGTGTGCAGGAGGCAGCTGGTCGATGTTTCTCTCCCATCGATGTTTCTGGCTCTCTATCTCTCTCCCTTCCTCTCTGTAAAAAATCAATAAAATATATTTTAAAAAAACAAAATAAAATAAAATGGAGCCGTCTTATGACCCAATGATTCCCTTTGGGAAATTTATCCCAAGAAATCTGAAACACTAATTTGAAAGAATGTATCCACCCTTATGTTCACTGCAGTATTATTTACAATAACCACGATATGGAAGCAACCTGTGTCCGTCAATAGATGAGTGGATGAAAAAATTGTGGCACATATATATCTACAAATAGAATATTACTTGGCTATGAAAAAGAATGAAATTTCGTTATTTGTGACAGCATGGATGGACCTAGAGTGTATGATGCTCAGTACACTAAATCAGAAAAATAAAAACTGTATAATGTCACTTACATGCAGAATCTAAACATAAACAAAACAGAAACAAACTCATAGATACAGAGACAAACTGATGGTCGTCAGAAAGGCTGAGGGACGGGTGAAAAGGTCAAGGGGATTAAGAAGTACAATCTGCCTATTTTAAAAATAATCCCATGGATTGTACGTACAGCCTCGGGAATGCAGTCACTAATATCATATTAACTGTGAATGGTGCCGGGTACCAGACTTATCAAGAAAAGCACAAGGTACCTGAATGTCTAATCGCCATGTGTACACCTGAATCTAAGAGTGCACATCAACTATAATTAAAACAGACTTTTTTTAAAAAAAAATAAAAAGCTCGAGTAAAAATTCACCAAGGCCTGGTGACTGGGGAGCCAGAAGCCAGGAGCTCTGCAGCCAGGATCCTGAGCACATTGCCACCCTGGCTCTCAGCTTGCCCCCCCAGCACAGCCCTGCCCGGCCCACGGCCCCTGCCCTTTCGCCCCTCCCACCTGGGTGCCCTGCCCCATCTCCCCATCTGCCCCGTGCTACCGGATGCTTCTCTCTGCCTTCTCCTGCTGGTGTCTACGTTCTGGGTGGTATGAGACTGCCAGGACATCGACATCCAATCCATCTCCATCCCTGACAACTGCAAGGTCTGGCTCTTGCTCCCCCTTCCGGCCCCTCTCACCATGATCTCTTCTCTGCAGACAAACTTTTCTTAAAAAAATATAACTGTTTTATTGCAGAGAGGAAGAGAGAGGGAGAGAGAGAGAGAAACATCAACGATGAGAGAGAATCATTGATCCGCTGCCTCCCGCACGCCCCACACGGGGATCGTGCCCTGACAGGGGAGGGAACAGTGACCTGGTTCTTCGGTCGACACTCAGCTGCTGTTAAACCTCGCCCGAGGTTATTTTTCCATCGATCTTTTAGAGAGAGCGGAAGACAGAAACATCCATGGGAGAGAAACACGTCGATGGGTTGCCTCCTGCACATGCCCCAACCAGGGGCCGGTCCAGGGAGGAGCCTGAAACCAAGGTCCGTGCCCTTGACCAGACTCGAACCCGGGGCCCTTTGATCCCCAGGCCGATGCTCTATTCACTGAGCCACGTTGGCTCGGGCCCATCTCTGCAGACAAGCTTCTCAATTCATTCCAATCAATGATCCGGACGCCTCCAAGCCCACACCCTCCTAAGTGGCTCCTAGGCAACTTCTCAGGGGAGGTTTTCCTTTGGTGTAAGCCCCGCCCTTGCCAGCTGGGTGGCCAACACCCTCAGTCTCTCCTCGTCTCCCTGCCCATCCTCACCCTGCCCTCTCACCTATGCACGCTCACAGGCACACCACACCCAAGAAGGCTGCCCACAGCTGAGATAATGCCGTCTTGTTGTGACACTCCAGCCCAGGGGTTCTCAACCTGGGGGTCGAACGACCCTTTCACAGGGGTCGCCTAAGACCATCGGAAAACACATCTATAATTACATACTG
This sequence comes from Myotis daubentonii, assembly GCF_963259705.1. Lineage (NCBI taxonomy): Eukaryota > Metazoa > Chordata > Mammalia > Chiroptera > Vespertilionidae > Myotis > Myotis daubentonii. The sequence goes on from NC_081854.1 coordinate 216,070, forward strand.
TTTTTGTGATGAATCACTATGCTTTCATTATGTCCCATTTGTAACAATGAAATTGGGGGTCACCACAACATGAGGAACTGTATGAAAGGGTCGCGGCATCAGGAAGGTTGTGAACCGCTGCGTCCCTGAGCAATCGCCTACTGCCTAACCATCTCCACCCTCTAATCCTCTCCTTCCTTGTCAGGAGGCACCCACGGGCCAGGTCTCGGAGCACCCACTCTGCAGCCAGACTGCTGGCCCCCCGATTTTTATTTTTTTTAAAGAAATGTTTGTTGATTTTTGGAGAGGAAGGGAGAGGGAGAGAAACATCATGGTGAGAATGGAACACCGACTGGCTGCCTCCTGCACAGCGCCTACCGGGGATCGGGCCAACAACCTGGGTGTGTGCCTTGACCAGGAATCAAACAGACAACCCCATGGTGCACAGGATGACACTCAGCTCACTGAGCCACGCCGGCCAGGGCCAGACGGTCTGCATTCAAAGTCCCAGCTCTGCCACTGCCTCAGCAGGAAGGACCCCAGCAGACGTTAACCCCCTGGCCTCGGTCTCATCTGTAGACTTCCGGGAGAGCAGCAGGTTCTGCCTCATGGTGCTGCTGTGAGAATGAGATGAGCCGAGCCCTGAGCTGACACCCAGTATGGGCACAGCACATTCACATCAATCACACACAAACATGAAATTCTCCTTCCGTATCGCACGCTGGACCTGGGGAAGACTGGGGACGAGGCTCCTTCTCTTTACATTTCCAAGTTCCTCTTTCCCTGATTATGGGGTGGGGTCTTAAGCGCTGCCCCAGGCTCCCGGACACTGCCATTCCCTCCTCCACGTCTAGTCATACCCCCTTTAGCACCGATGGCGGACCTATGACACGCGTCTCAGAGGTGACACACGAACTCATTTTTTGGGTTGATTTTTCTTTGTTAAATGGCATTTAAATATATAAAATAAATATCAAAAAGATATGTCTTTGTTTTACTATGGTTGCAAATATCCAAAAGTTTCTATAGGTGACATGGCACCAGAGTTAAGTTAGGGTTTTTCAAAATGCTGGCACGCCGAGCTCAAAAGGTTCGCCATCACTGCCCTATAGCATCTTCAACTCAACAGAGCTGTGACCAGAACTCCTTCTCTATTGTTTTTGTGACTTTCTTCTTGGCACCTCGTTAGAAATGGAGTCTTGGCTGGTAGTTCGGTTGGTTAGTGCGCTATCCCATGATAGCAAGGTTGCCAGTTCAATCCGGGTCAGAGTGCATACAAGAATCAACAAATAAATGCATGAAGAGCCAGGCCGGCGTGGCTCAGTGGTTGAGCATTAACCTATGAACCAGGAGGTCACAGTTTGATTCCCATTCGGGGAACATGCCCAGATTGCGAGCTCGAACCCCAGTGGGGGGGCGTGCAGGAGGCAGGCAGTCAATGATTCTCTCATCAATGATGTTTCTTTTTTTTTTTTTTCAATTTTTTTTTTTATTGCTTAAAGTATTACAAAGGGTATTACATATGTATCCATTTTATCCCCCCGCCCTAGACAGTCCCCTAGCCTCCCCTATCACCCAGTGTCTTATGTCCATTGGTTATGCTTATATCATCAATGATGTTTCTATCTCCCTTTCCCTTTCCCTTCCTCTCTGAAATCAATAAAAATACCTTTAAGAAAACAACAACACAGAAATAAGGGCAACAACAAATCGATGTCTCTCTCTCTCTCTCTCTCTCTCAAAAGAAGAAGAAAGACGCCTGGCCAGGTATATCAGCTGCTTAGAGCATACACCAAGGGTGCAGGCTTGATCCCCAGCCAAGGCACAAACAAGAATCAACCAACAAATACAGAAGTAAGCGGGACAACAACTGACTGACTCTCTCTCCCGAAAAGCAATCAAGAAATAAGCAGCAATGGAAATGCAGAGCGCCTTCAGCCATTGCCCCGCCCTAACACTCCCCCGTGCACCGAGTTATTTCCAAAGCCACAGGGTTCCACTCACTCCCAGAGGCTCTCTGAAACCCAGCAGGCAAACCCTCGGGCCCAGGACAGCTGCAGCTCCCAGCCCTGCTCGCCCCTCCAGCCCCTAACCTGGGGCATCAGCACACACAACCCACGGAGGCCCCCAACACCCAGGGACAGGTGTTTGCTGACGCTGTTTGCTCGGGCTGGGCTCCCCCTTCCTCTCTGTTCACCTGGACGACATACACTTTCTCTTCAGACTGTGTACGGAGTTCACCTGCCAGTGGAAGGAAATGTGGCTACGTGTTCTGGGGCCGGGTGTCTCCAGGGCAGTGATGGCGAACCTTCTGAGCTCGGCGTGTCAGCATTTGGAAAAACCCTAACTTAGCTCTGGTGCCGTGTCACATATAGAAACGTTTTGATATTTGCAGCCATAGTCAAAGACTGGTATATATATTTTTTATTTTTATTGCTTAAAGTATTACAAAGGGTATTACATATGTGTCCTTTTTTCCCCCCTGCCCTTGACAGTCCCCTAGCCTCCCCTATCCCCCAGTGTCTTATGTCCATTGGTTATGCTTATATGCATGCATACAAGTCCTTTGGTTGATCTAGACTTATCTTTTGATATTTATTTTATATATTTAAATGCCATTTCACAAAGAAAAATCAACCAGAAAAATGAGTTCGCGTGTCACCTCTGACACGCGTGTCGTAGGTTCGCCATCAATGCTCTAGGGCAAGGGTGGGGATGTAGGGGGGGGCAGCACCCCTGGAGAACGTTTCTAGTTCATGGAAGCCAAACAGAGAACACACCTGGAAGCCAGATCTCCGCAGACTGACAAAGGGCTTTCCAGGAATGAGCCTGCAGCTTCTTTTAGGCCAGTGGTCGGCAAGCAGCGGCTCTTTGGCCCCGAGTGTGGCTCTTCCACAAAATACCACGTGCGGGCACGCAGTTGACTTAAAACTTTAAGTTTATGAAGTTAATTTTAGGGAACGTTGTGGAGTGAAAGAAGATGTAGTATCGGGGACCGAGAAAGGTATGCTGAGATGGTTTGGACACAGAGAGAGGATGAACGGAAGGAGACGGACGGAACAAGTCTACCAGGCGAGTGTGGGCGGGAGAGTTGGAAGGGGTCGACCTCAGCGAAAGTACCTCCATCAGTTGGAGGGCGTTTTTAGCAAAGGCCAGCTTAGGAGCACCCTGATTAAGTTAATAACCATGTACCTACCTATAGAGTTTAAGTTTAAAAAATCTGGCTCGCAAACAAAATTTCAATCCTTGTACTGTTGATATTGGGCTCTGTTGACTAACGAGGTTGCCGACCGCTGTTTTAGGCATTCAGAATTAAGGCAGGAACATGCGAAGATTACGTGCAAGGAGGGGAGGAGAGGGGAGGGGAGGAGGAAGCAGGACAGGGATCAGGGATGACACAATACTCAACAACAAAAGCATTTCAAAGGGGTGCTAACCCCGGGCAGAAACACGGAAACAATGGGCAGTCTGCCTAAGACCAGCGGTTCTCAACCTTCTGGCCCTTTACATACTGTTCCTCATGCTGTGACCCAACCATAACATTATTGTCGTTGCTACGTCATCACTGTCATGTTGCTACGGTGACGAATCGTCATGTAAATATCTGATCTGCAGGATGGTCTGAGGCGACCCCCGCGAAAGGGTCGTTCGAGCGCCGAAGGGGTCGCGACCCACAGGTTGAGAACCGCTGGGGCCCTAAGACAATGATAAGCTTTTTCTCTACAGAACAGCCCTGGGGCGTGACCACCTGCCAGGACCAGCCGGTTAGGAATTTACCACCTTCTTAGGACCCTGAGGGGTCACTTTTCACAGAGGACTCCTTTCTTTATCCACAAGGAGGACTAACCTGGGCTATACCGGCTCCTGCACCTGCACCTGCACCGAGAGCCTTGGGGGGGGGGGGGGCAGTGTGGTTTAACCCTTTGAGTGCCAACCCAAATCCTAGGAACTCTGCTAAAATTGCCAAGGCATTTTTTTGCTGATTTTACAGCAGTTTTGGGGGGGGGGGGGGAGTTACGAATCGCAAGTAAATGAAGTTACATATTCAAAAACTTAAGGAAACCTTTACTACATTGACATACTTAGCAATATCGTCGTCACTAATAAAAGCAGACTTAGAGCCCTGACCTGTTTGGCTCAGTGGATACAGCGTGGGCCTGGGGACTGAAGGGTCCCGGGTTCGATTCCAGTCAAGGGCATGTACCTGGGTTGCGGGCACATCCCCAGTGGGGGGCGTGCAGGAGGCAGCTGATTGATGTTTCCCTCTCATCGATGTTTCTAACTCTCTATCTCTCCCTTCCTCTCTGTAAAAAATCAATAAAATATATTGTTAAAAAAAATAAAGCAGACTTAGAAATGGACGCCCTTTCGAAGCTTTGATAGCGCTCCCGGCACTCTAGGGGTTAACAGAGGGACAATGGAGGCGCGGTCCAGCCTGGGTGGGAGGCGCCACAGCCACAGACGTCCGCCTGCGTCCCGACAAAAACACTGCAGCCCGTTGCCTGCTTTTCGGCAGAAGACGGCCCACGAGAGGCGCCCCGCCCGGTCCCGCAGCGGGAGGGCCGCCCCCACCGGGCGACAGCGAGGGGCCCTGGCGGACCGACCGGCCCTCTCCCCGTTCCCGCAGCCGGAGCGCCGTGAATCGGACAGGCCCCTGCCCGGCCCCGCAAGAGGAGGCCTCCGGGCCGGTCCGCTCCCTCCTTCCCCGGCGCCGTTCGGGTCACCTCGGCCCGGTCCAGCGACCCGCTCCGCCCCACTCACAGCGGAACCTCAGCGCTCGTCGCGTCGCGCCTGACTCACCTGCGAGGGCGAGGCAATGGCGATGCTTCCGGTGCGCGGCGGAAGTGCGCGCGCTCGGCGCCGGCAACTACAAGTCCCAGAAGGCAGCGCGCCGGGGGGGTGGGGGGAGCGCCTGGTTCTCGCGCGCCTTTGGCCGTTTCTCGCGTGGTGCGGCGCGGCGGTTGCTCACCACAACGGCGGCAGCGCCGTGACTGGCGGTGGGTTTAGGGCGGGGCTGGCTTCCCCTCTGTCCCCCGCCCCTCGCCCCCCGCACCCCCTTTTACTGAGGCTCACGCTGCGGCCCGGACCCTCGCTTTCTTCCGGTTCTGCCCCTGGGGGCGCCCTCTCTTCCGGGATGGATGATTCTTCTCGTCCGGCGACCGCGGCCGACGCCACAGAGAGGGGCGCTGAGACCGCGGACGGACGCTGAGACCCACGGCGAGGGCGGGGGTCGAGTCTGAACTGCGCTTGGCCTTCCTTCTTCCTTTTTTAAGCCCTCACCGAGGACATGTGGATTGTTTTTAAAGAGACACACATTGATTACCGATGTGACAGAGAAACGTGCCCCGGAGGCACCCCGCTTCCCCCGAATGTGCCTGACCCGGGGGTCGAACCCGCCACCCGGGTACGTGCCTGACGGGAATGGAACCGAAAGCTTTGGTGCTGGGGAAGGACGCTCCAAGCAATGGATACCCCCCCCCTCCCGCACCCCAGGACACACAGACTCCTCTCCTGGGGGGGACCTTTATGACGTCCGCCCTGACCTGCCGGGGAAGCAGAGGACCCGGATGGGGGAGCCCGAGTTCACCGCATCCCGTGCGTTTGGCGGAGGCTGAAATGCTGGGCGCAGACAGTGACCATCAGGAAAAACCGAAGCGTGTCGCCCGGTTGCGTGTCGCCGGGGCTGGAAGCCGGAGGCAGGAGGACCAGAAGCGGGTCGTCGTCTGTGGCTGCTCAGGGGACCGTGTTTGCCTCCCCATTGGCCCTAAGGACGGGGGCGAAGACCAGGGAGGCTGGCAGTTTCGGATCCGAGTCTTTTTTTTTTTTAATTCGCACCCGAGGATATGTTTTTATTGTTTTCTGTTTTTAAAGAGTGGGGAGTGTGGGGGAGAGAGAAACATGGATGTGAGAAGCATCCGTCGCTTGCCTCCTTGCACGCACCCCGACCGGGGAGGGAACCCGAAACCCCGGACCGGGAGTCGAACCCGCCACCTTTTTGGTTTACCGGATGACCCTCCAACGCACCGAGCCGCCACGCCTGGGCTGGGACCGAGTCCTGGCCGATTGGAGCCTGTTGGCTGCAGGGAGGGTCGGCAGGGCCGTCCCTGGTAGAGTCAGTCATTGCACGGTGTGTAGCACAGAGTCAGGCCTGACACCCGCCCTGGCAGCCGATTGGTGGGAGCCACTCCCCGTCTCCTGAGACACTCCTCCTCCTGGGCTCCTGGATTGTGCCCCTGTGTCTGGGGCGCTCCTGGCCCTCAACCTGGGACCCACCTCCTCGGTTGCTTTACCCAACAGCCATTGCCTTCCTGCTCACAGATACTTGTTACTTGCTACCATGACCCTGCAATTTGCGTATTCCAGAAAGTCTGGAATCTACATTCCAAAGGATGTCTTTTTATTGATTTCCGAGAGGAAGAGAGAGGGAACGGGGTGATACCACACCCCTCAGGGAGTCTCCCAGGAAGTCTGCGGGACAGCGGTGGCAAAGGGCCTGGGCGTGGGGGCTGCTGGCCCGGTGCGGTGGGACAGTGTCCCCTTCCTGTTAGAGGGTGGACGGTTGGCTGGGAGCGGGGAGATGAGGTCTCCAGGACTTCTGGGCTGGGAAGGGGGGGGGTCCTGGCCAGGCTATAGGGGTCTCTCTAGGTAGGGGAGGCCTCAGGTTGAGCTGGGAGTGGGTGGTTCTCTGGGTGCTGAGGAGGTGGGTGTCAAGCCTGCCTAGGGGTTGTGGACCGGGCTGAGCTAAAGTAAATGGTCCCTTGGGCTGGTCTGAGGGCCCTTGGGCGTGGGGTGGGGCTGGACCGGAGGGCCAGGGCACATGGTGAATTTGGGACCCCATTCCCACCGAAACTTCCCAGGTTCAGTCAAACAGCCTAGAAGGCAGGCCTCTCTGACCGTCCAGCCATAGTTGAGAGAGGGACCCGGGGACTCACCTTGTGCTGGAGCCCAGGGTGGTCACCGCCCGTCCCTCCCGGCTTCCCTTGCCCACCTGGCACAGGCTAGGGGCGTTTGCGCACGTACAGTTTGGTTTCGTTCAGCCATTGGAAGGGGGAGAATTGGAGGGGCTAGAGTTGGTGCCCTGAGCATAAACTTAGTTGAAGGAACTGAGAAATCTTGGGGGACCACACCCAAGGGCATGCCTGACTGCAGGGGAGCAGCAATGGGGAGCCGTGTGGGGGCTGCTAGGAAAGGCCTCTCAAACTGGGTATCCACTCCCATCCTTGGGTTTTGCCCTGTCTGGTACTCTCCATTTGGTTTGCTTAATAATCTCTAAATCCACTCGTTTGTTAAAACAACTCCTCCATTTGGCCCAGCAATCCCACTTCCAGCAATATATCCTGTATTCAATAGCAGTGTTGTTTGCAATAGCCACGCTCTGGAAATAGCCCACGTACCCATCAGTAGATGAGTGGATAAAAAGAAAAAGTGGTATATTTACACAATGGAATACTACGTGGCTGTTAAAAAAAAGAACCCTTTCGCTTTGCAGTAGCAGGGATGGACCTGGAGATTATGATGCTAAGCGAAATAAACCAGTCAGAGAAAGACACCTATATGTGGAACCCGATGAACAAAATAGGACCAGAGACATGGACGCAAGGACCAGACAGATCTCAGAGGGAAGGGGCCTTGGAGGGGACTGGAAGAGATGAGCTAAAGAATGTATGTGCATATATATATATATATAAAGCCCAGGGACACAGGCTACAGTGTGGTGAAGGCAGGGGGTGGGGCTGGGTGGAGGAAAATGGGGGACATCTGTAATAGTGTCAATAAAAACCCTCAAAACTACTTTTAAAGGGGTCTTTCAGTTATTCACTTGTTAAACATGAATTAAATTCAGTTGAAACAAAATATTGAATTTTAGCCAGATTATGTTGCCTCTGAAAGCCTGTTTGTTCTTTTTATTATTTTTTAAATCCTCACCCGAGGATATTTTTCAATTTTTTAGAGAGTGGAAGGGAGGAGGAGAGAGAAATATGGATGTGAGACACATCAATTGGTTGCCTCCCGCATGTGCCCTGAGAAGGGCCAGGGATGGAGCCTGCAACCTAGGCATGTGCCCTTGACCAGAATCAAACCCAGGCCCCTTCCGTCTGCAGGGCAACGCTCTATCCACCGAGCCAAACTGGCTAGGGCATGAAAACCTGTTCATTCGGTTAGAAAAAGGTTTATTTGCCAAGTGTGAGAGAGGCTACAAAACAGCACCAAACCAAGACCTTGATATTGGGAATCTCTGGTGGAAAACCACGAAGGGAGCCCCTTCCTTGCTTTGAGGGTTGGTGGTATTAAGGGCAGAGGATTTAGTTGCTCAACTACACTGTTCCTGGGTGATTCTAGTGTTAAACCAGGGGGTGATCTTTCCATCGACCCTGAGAGGAGGGGTGTCATGGAATTCCAGGGATGGTCATCGTGGGAGGAGAGATGCTTGTGGTTGGGGGATCGGTTTGTTGATTGAGAGGCAGATGATTTCTTGGTTGCTGGTGTGTGCTGTGACGAGGGATCGAACCTGCAACCTGGGGGTATCAGGACACGCCCTAACCACTAAGCCACCCTGCCAGGGCCCAGCAAATGTTTCTTAAGGGGAGAGTGGGGACAGCCACGCCCAGTCTCTGCCCGGTGGGCCTCATGTTCCAGCCAGAACCACAGGCCTGTAGTTCCATTGGTCATGCAGGGCTGTGGGAGCTGTGAGGCTAAGTCAGGGTGAGGGCGGCGGGCATGAGCAGGGCGGCTGGCCGAGCCATCCCAGAGGGAGGGAGAGTGTCAGCAAAGAAGATGGAGCCACATTCTTCTAAGACAGCGGTTCTCAACCTTCCTAATGCCTCGACCCTTTAATCCAGTTCCTCATGTTGTGGTGACCCCCAATTTCATTGTTACAAATGGAACATAATTAAAGCATCGTGATTAATCACAAAATATGTAATTATATGTGTTTTCCGAGGGTCTTAGGCGACCCCTGTGAAAGGGTCGTTGGACCGCAAAAGGGGTCGCGACCCACAGGTTGAGAACCGCTGTTAAGACCTTGTCTCAGGGAAGTCACATGGCATTATTCTGCTGCCGCTATTGGCCAGAACAAGCCCAGGCGGTTTCTGGGGAGGAACGGCTAAGGATTTGTGGCCACGTTTGAAATAGCCGTGGACAGGAAGGCAGTCGGCTCACCTCCCGTGACCACTTTCCCGGCACAAACCAGTGTGTGACATTTAGGATGAAGGAAGCTGGTTTGAGGACATGGCTGTGAACTCACCAGCTAGTGCCGGGCGCCCCCCGTGAGGCGCGTCTACATCGCTGGTTCTCGGACAACTGCTCCTTCTTCCTAGGAAAGGTCTCCCACTCATGCAGTGGGAGGGCAGCAGCACCCACGTACCTTATTCCACCCAGATCTTCCCATCGCTCCAAGCCAACAGGGCCATGTCAGGTCGTGGGAAAGACTACATGTGATACCACAGCCAGGAGCCCTTTGCCCGGAGAGGCCGTGCGGGCAGCACTCAACCACTAACCGCTGAACGTTCGTTACTTCTGACCCAGGGGTTTAGAAAATGTTTTGAAATGTTTATGCAGAACCCAAGAGAACAAAGGTGCAGGAGGAGTGGAGGAAGGGGTAGAATGGGCTGCGGGTTACAGGCTGTCACCTGGAGAAATTTGTAAAGACATACATTTTTATTGATTTCAGAGAGGAAGGGAGGGGGAGATAGAGGCATCAATGAGGAGAATCATTGATCGGCTGCCTCCTGCACACCCACTACTGGGGATCAAGCCTGCAACCCAGGCACGTGCCCTAACCCGGAATCAAACTGTGACCTCCTGGTTCACAGGTGGATGCTCAACCAACAGACCCACCCCAGCTGGACCTGGAGAATTTTAATGTCATCTCACGTGAAACACGGGCGTCAAATACATGTCCCTCCCTCCCACAAGTCCCTCAGGGAAGTGGAAATGTGAAGCGCACATGCCTAGGTGTCCATGCTTGCCTGGGGTTTCCAGCCCTCCGGGCCCCTAGGGCAGTGATGGCGAACCTGACACGCGTGTCGGAGGTGACACGTGAACTCACTTTTTTGGTTGATTTTTGTTAAATGGCATTTAACTACATACAATAAATATCAAAAATATAAGTCTTTGTTTTACTATGGTTGCAAATATCAAAAAATTTCTATATGCGACACGGCACCAGAGTTAAGTTAGGGCTTTTCAAAATGCGGGCACATCGAGCTCAAAAGGTCGCCATCACTACCCTAGGACTTTCTCTCTCTGTCCCCATGCCCTGCACCTAACTGTATCTTGATGGGACAAGGGACACAATGACATACATCCTGACTCACTCGGAATCTTGGGCTGGAGGGATTGCAACCTTGCACAGAATCTGCTAGAATTGCTCTGACAACCTCCATCCTTTTTTAAAAAAAAACCCAATTAATTTTGTTACCCGCCTGCCCCACCCCCGAGGATTTTTAAATATTGATTTTTTAGAGCGAGAGGAAAGGGGAGAGAGAAACGTTGATCCGTTGCTGCCCAGAGGCGCCCTGACTGGGAATCAACCCGCAACCTTTCGGTGAATGGGACGATGCTCCACCCGACTGAGCTGCCTGCTGGGGCTCCATTCTTGTGTGTTAACGTTGCGTATTTATCAAACCAAGAATGAAGGGTATTAACAGGAAATACACACACAGACTCTACCACAGAAATATAGTTTACTTATCCATCTTCTCCTTTAGTCCTTGTTCATACACATAAATACTTTCCTACAAATATCAGTGCACCCACTTCATTGTAAGCACTTCGCTTTCAGTATCATCCCTCGTAATGACCGAATCACAACTGCAAATCCATTGAGTAAAAAACTAGATCTGTTTTCCGGCTGTCACATTCATTATCGACGATGCCCACGTCCCCTGTGTGTGCAGGACGGGGCCCCTGGAGGTCCTTTGGTCTTGAGAACACCGTCCTTCAGTGCTTGGGGTCAGGCCCGAGTCCCAGCACGCCACTCAGGTTCTGGTGCAGGACTGGGCCGAGAAGGCAGCGTCTCATCAACTGGCTTTAGCGCCAGATCGGTGTCTCTTCTTGCGTTTAGCCCCGCTGTGCGTCTTCTGGTGCCCGATGAGGTGTGAGCTCTGGGTGAAGGCCTTCCCGCATCTGTCGCAGACATAGGGGCGCTCCCCGGTGTGGATCCTCTGGTGCCGGATGAGGTGGGAGCTCTGGCGGAAAGTCTTGCTGCAGAACTTGCACAGGTAGGGCCTGGCTCCGGTGTGAGTCCTCAGGTGCTGGGAGATGGCCGAGCGGTCATTGAAGGTCCGCCCACACTCTCGACACTTGAACGGCCTCTCTCCAGTATGAATCCTCTGGTGCTGCGTGAGGGAGGAGCTCTGGATGAAGGCTTTCCCGCAGTCCCGGCACACGTAGGGCTTCTCTCCCGTGTGGATCTTCCTGTGCACCGAGAAGTACCTGGGGTTCCGGAACAGTTTGCTACACACGCTGCAGCGGAACACCTGGCTCCCCTTGTGGATCTGCACAAACGTGACCTGCGGGGTGCCCCTGCTTTCCCGGGCTCTGCTCTCTTGGCGGCTCTGCTGGGTTTTTTCCTGGGAATCGCGCGCTGCCTTTCTAAGGCGGGAGCTATGCCTGCGTGAGCTATGCCTGCGCAAGCCTTTCCGGGGTAGAGTTTTCCGGAGGGAGGCGCGGCTTGTGGCGAGACCCCTGCCTGCTGGGGACTTGGGGCTTTCATGCTGCTGCTTCTCAGAGAGGGCTTCCTCCTGGGCCAGCCCCACGGGCGGCAATGCCGTGTCCCCAGCTTCCAGGGCCCCCCGCTGCGGGGCCTCCCCTGAGGTAGAGGGTTGGGCCTCAGCCCCCGAGAGCTCTTCCACTTTCAGGTCGGGGGCTGGTTCTGCCTCAGGAAGAGCTGACTTTGGGGGTAACTGCTCCCCTTCCAGTGTAGTCTCCCAGCCTGAAAGACACCAGAAGGTGTGGGTTACGCAGAGGAAATGCTGAAGTGGGCTGAGAGCAGGACAATTACGTTTGAAAGCTGGGGGATGTCCTATGTGTTTTTTAATCCTCAGCTGAGGGTATGTTTTTATTCATTTTATTAAGGAAGGGGGAGAGAAAGAGAAACAGTTGCCTCCTGTACATATCCTGACCAGGGAACGAACCCACAACCCAGGTATGTTCCCTGATGGGGAACTGCACCCGCAACCTTTTGGCGTGCGGGACAACACTCCCACCAACTGAGACACCCCGCCAGGGCAAAGCTGGGGATGGTCTCCCCCAAGTGCAGTCTTGCAACCTGGGGAGCGACTGAGAAAAGCAGTGATGCAGCCAAGCGGGGACACTGTGCTTGAGACCGGGCTGGGGTGCCTGCCGGCTCTCCAGCTCTCCATCTCCCGTGCGGCCCTCAGACGCCCACAGTGAGGTCCTTCAGTGGGACTGAGGCTGCCCCGTGCACACAACACCCACCCCTTCAGGGCCACAGGCCAGTTCAAGGCCCTGGTTGGAGCAAGGGACTTGAGAAACATCCACATGAGAGAGACACATCGACTGGTTGCACATGCGCCCTGACCCAGAATCGAACCTGCAGCCTTTCGGTGTACAGGACGATGCTCCAACCAACCAAGCCCCCCAGCTCCTGAGGGCACACCCATTCCTCCAGCTGGGCCCAGAGAAGGCACTACCTGACGCGGGGCCCCCGTGCCACCCCTGTCCTGAGGGCAGTGCGGGCGAGGGCAAGGCCTCACCCACGGAGACCAGGTGTCGGAAGGTCTCCAGCATCACGTCATGGTACTCGGTCCGCTGCGTGGGGTCCAGCAGCTCCCACTCGTCCCTGTTGAAGTCCAGGGCCACGTCCAGGAAGGTCACTGGCTCCTGCGAGGCCACGGGGGGCTGATCAGCGGGAGGTCAGGAGCCCTCGGAGGGGACAGAGCCTGCTCTGCAGGGAGCGGTGCCTTTGCTTTGGGGAAGAGTGTGGGCTGAGGCAGAGCCCCATTTCACCAGGAGTAGCAGGTACCTCCGCTCCCCACACCCGAGTGCAGCGCACCGTTCCCCACACTCCCCGCGCGTCCGGCTCCTGGGCAGCAGACGCACGTGGGGGAACAGCTGCCGTGCGGGGTGTCCCCCGGCCGCCGTGACCCGGACCAGTCCTTTCCGAGGGGCCCACGAGGACTCCAGGGGGAGAGGCCTCCCACGGCCCTTTGCCTGGACCTGGGAGGCATTTTGCCCCCAAGAGGCAGAGCCACAGATGGGCTGGAGAGCCCCCCACCACCAGGGAGCCCCTGGACACAGCCTTGCCTGAAGCACCCCCAGATCACCCCACATGAGCGCCAGCACCTTCCTGCAGAGGCAGCTTCCGCCAGGAGCAGCCTGGCCAGGGCCACACAGACACAGGGCTGGGGCCCACCTCTGAGCCTCAACAACTCTGGTTCTTTTGCAGCAAATCTAGACTGTCTCTGTCACGCTCTCCTGCCCGTCGCGCTAGGGAACTCCGAAAGGCCTGGCCCGGAGGCTGCGGGGTGGGGTGGGGGTCCCTCACAGGAGGAGCTGCGACAGAGCAGGAAGGGGTGCCGCTCCCCTCACCTCTGGCAGGACCTCTGCTGGGCAGGTGGTCTCCTTCTCCTCCTTCTCCTTCTGAGCTGGGGTCTCCGGGCAGGTGGGGCCTGGGGCAGGCAGAGCTGGGGGAGAGCAGCACAGGGTCAGGGGGTTGCAGGACAGGGTCAGCCCGTCTCTGGCCCGACGGGGCTCCGTGTGCTCCACTCACCTTCTCCTCAGAGGCTAAGCCCGCACCTCTGGCACCCGAGTCTGACCGCCTGTCCCCACCTGACACTGTGGAGGGTGGGGCTGTCCGGCCCCAGGACAGACCCGCTCTCTGACACACCCGTCCTGATGTGAATTCTGCTAAGTCTCCTCCAATTCAGGAAACAGCCCTGCTCAGCCTCATAGCCCTGCTCAGCCCTAACTTTCCCCAACCTCTGTGTAGCCCATCAACGTCTCTCTCTCTCTCTCTCTCTCTTCCTCTAAAAGAAAAAAAATATCCTCAGGTGAGGATTTAAAAAAAGAAAGAAAAAAACCATCAGATGCTGCATGGGGCAGGGAGGTGAGCAAAACGGACCTCAGCCACACAGAGGCCAGTCCCATGGACTCAGCTCCCAAACGCAGCCACCCCTCCTGGCTGGGTGGCTCAGTGGTTAAAGCGTCACCCTGATATGCCAAGGTTGCGGGTTCCATCCCTGATCGGGGCATAGGTGGGAGGCAGTTAATTGATGTCTTTCTCTCTCTAAAATAAATAAATAAGTAAATAAATAAGACCCCAGTGGGTGTGGCTCAGTGGTTGAGCGCCAACCTATGAACCAGGAGGTCATGGTTCAATTCCTGGGCAGGGCACATGCCCAGGTTGTGGGCTCCATCCCCAGTGGGGGGCGTGCAGAAAGCAGCCGTCAATGATTCGCTCTCATCATTGATGTTTCTCTCTCTCTCCCTTCTCTGAAATCAATAAAAATACATTAAAAAAAAAGAATACATAAATAAGTGGAACAACAAATCAATGTTTTTCTTTCCTAAATAAATAAGTAAATAAATAAATAAATTTAAGGAAAAAAAACAACCCATTAGCCCACCAGCCACACCTGCTGCCAATGAGGAGTCTGGGACGCTCCCTCAGACCTGCTGCTGCCCCTGAACTCAGGGCTCGGTCCCCCTGAGCCAGGGAACTTCCCAAGGGACCTGCCCTGCCCTGTGCTCCTGCTGGCAGACCTCCCCCACCTTCTGATGCTCCCACCGTGGCCTGTGCCGGGGATGCTCCCCACCTGGCACACCCATCCTGCTGCCTCCGAGCTCTGCTCCGGCCAGGTGTTGGCCTCCACGGCCCCACTACCAGCGCCTTCTAATTCCTCTCAACTCCACCGTCTCACACGCATTCATTCGCCATATTCCCACCTCACACGCTCATCTGTCATGTTCCCGTCTCACCCGCATTCATTCCTCACGCCCATCTTTGTGGGGGGGTGGGGCCTGAGGCCTCCGTTCCACAGCTGGGTCCAGGGAGGATTCGCCACGCCCTGGATCTGGAGGCCACGGCAGGGACCCCGCAGCACGGACGCACAGGGCACAGCCCACCCCCACCCTCCAAACGCCCCACAGGGGCGCCCCCTCCGCACCCGTCCCTGCACCCACCTTTCTGCTCGGACGCCCAGGTCACATCCTCCACCAGGGCCACCGCCTGCTGGCAGTCCTGCGGGTGCTGCGACTCCACCCACACCCGGAGCTTCGCGGGCAGCGCGCCCAGGAACTGCTCCAGCACCAGCGCCTCCAGCATCTGCTCCTTGGAGCGCGCCTCGGGCCGCAGCCACTGGCGGCACAGCTCGCGGAGCTCGGCCTGCGCCTCCCGGGGCCCCGCCGCCTCCTCAAAGCGGAACCCCCGGAACCGCTGTCGTGCGGCCTCGGGGTCGGCGGGGTGGCTGCCCGGCGGTGGCGTGGGGTCCCCGCGGCCCTCGGGGCTCAGGCCCGCCTCTCCTGCGTAGAGGGCCCAGAGGCCGGCATTCCGGGAGCGCGCCGCCTCCTCGTTCAGGGAGAGGACCTCCACCACCTCGATCTGCATCAGCGGCGCCCCGGCGGGAAGGAGGTCCGGCGGGGGGTCCGATGGGGGGTCCGGCGGAGGGTCCCGCGGAGCCTCAGGACGCCCTGGAGCGAGAAGCGGAGGAGCCGTGACCAGGAAGCACACGCGCCCTCGGCGGGGCCCGGGGGCTGCACACGGACCTGTGAACCGGGCCACAGCTCCATCCCGGTCCGGTCCGGGCACAGGCCGGGTTCGGCTCCATCCCCAGTGGGGGGGGGGGGGCGGCTGCAGGAAGCAGCCTCTCTCGTCACCGATGCATCTCTCTCCCTCTTCCTCTCTCTCTGTAAACAATCAATAAAATATACTAAAAAAAGAAACACATGAAAGACGTTCAGCATCATTCGCCACCTGGAAAGCGCAGAGTGAAACCAGGTGAGATACCTCCTCCCGGGACAGGGCGCGAGCAGTGTGCGCCCGGAAGGCCCAGCGCCAGGAGGGGGAACCACAACCTGAGAGACGGGGAGGTGCCCCCCTCCGCCCCCGGGGCAGGAGCCCCGCAGGCACCCCCACCCCGGGGGCAGGAGCCCCGCAGGCACCCCCACCCGGGGGCAGGAGCCCCGCAGGCACCCCCCCCGGGGGCAGGAGCCCCGCAGGCACCCCCACCCCGGGGCAGGAGCCCCGCAGGCACCCCCACCCGGGGGCAGGAGCCCCGCAGGCACCCCCACCCCGGGGCAGGAGCCCCGCAGGCACCCCCACCCTGGGGCAGGAGCCCCGCAGGCACCCTCCCCGGGGCAGGAGCCCCGCAGGCACCCCCACCCTGGGGCAGGAGCCCCGCAGGCACCCCCCCCTCGGGGCAGGAGCCGCTGCCCCCGGTGCAGCCAGGAGACCCGAACCTGCCGCTCGAGCCTCAGGCTTATGCTTATTGGAACTAGGCGGACACATTAGAGAAGTTACTTTAAAACAAACAACAACGAAGAAAATGGGCGTGGACCCGGAACTATGTCCCCACAGGGAGCGGGTGGCCGCGAGGAGGGGCGCAGGGCTGACTGGCTGCGGGCGGAGGACGAGCCCGGCGCCGAGGGAGCGGCTGTGGGACTCCATCCCCCTGAAGGGCGGCCAGGCCTTCCCGGGCTGCGGGGCCGCGGGGCTGCGCTGACGGAGGAGGGGCTTTAGAAGCGCGGCAGCGGCGGGTGCAGAGGCCTGGCCCCAGGTCCGAAACCAGAAACAGCCCAGAAAGGAACCCGAAGGCAGAGCCCGCAGTCCCCACGGGAGAGAGGCCGGGGCGACTCCACGGAGGAGGGAGGGCGCGGGGAGAGCCGGCGGGCGGCTCAGGAAGGCGGCCCAGCGCGGGGCGGGGCGGGGGTCTGGGGAAGAAACGCCCCCCCCCCCCCATCGGATCGGCCAGAGACGGAGACCAGGCGTGACCGGCTCGCCCGGGACAAGTGAGGGAGGCCAGCGGGTGCTGCTCCCGGGGCCGGGCAGCGGCCAGGGGAGCGCTGGTGCCCGCCCGCGCTGAAGGTGCGGGAAGGAAAGGGGACCCGCGGGCAGGCGGTTCTCGGGGACCGCGAGGGAGGCCCCAGGAGCTTGGACTCGGGCTCCACAAGGGACACCGGCTTTGCTGAGGCCTCACTGGGTGCTGGGCTGTTCTTTCAAAAAAAATCTTTACCACATTTCCATTTCCAGAAGTAAAAACAAACCCAAGAAAGAAAAACTACGCTTTCGAACCCAGGATTTGGGCGGGGAGGGAGGGAGGGGGGGGCAGAGGGAGCGAGCCCGCCCTTCCCTGCACCCGGCCCAGCGCTGCGACGGCGGACGCGGTTCCCGAGGCCCGTGGAGCCCACGGAGCCTGAACAGCCACACGGACCTCAGCCTCATCACCACAGGAAAGCGGGGGGAAGGCAGGACAGGAAGTCACCGCGAGCGGCTGCGGCTGCGAAAAAGGAAAAAAACGGACGCAAAAGGACGCGACGTTAGGAGCGACGGCGCAGCCACGCGCGCCCCCCTCAGCCCCACAGCGAGCGGTCAGCCAGGCGCCGGAGTGAGTGGGGAGGGGACGCCGCGCACTACATTTCCCAGGAGCCTCCAGGGCGTGGACTTCCGGCGCCGCCATGTTGACCTGGGCGCGGCCACACCCCCGGGACGGAGGTTCGGCGGTAGCCCGGCTGGTCTGGGTCCCCGACCCCCGCGGAGCCACCGGCGCCTCACCGTCTGCGAGTCCGTCCCTGCGGCCCCACGGGAGCGAGCGCGGGGGCCTTCCCTCCCGAACCGCAGCCGGCATCCCGGCCCCTTCGCCCGCCATTACCGCCCCCCCCCCACTCTCGGAGGCCTCCCCGGTTCCCATCCGACCCCCACGTCCTTCTAACAGGGCGCGTCCGCCGTCGCGGTGTCCCCGCCTCCAGACCCCACAGGGACGCAGACGCGGGAGCGGGAAGGGCGCGGCCCGCGGTCCTGCCCCCCGTCCGGGCGCTGCCCGCGGTCCTGCCCCCCGTCCGGGCGCTGCCCGCGGTCCTGCCCCCCGTCCGGGCGCTGCCCGCGGTCCTGCCCCCCGTCCGGGCGCTGCCCGCGGTCCTGCCCCCGTCCGGGCGCTGCGCTGGCGCCACAGCCCCGAGCTGAGCTGAGCTGAGCGGGCTCGCTCTCCGGGTCTCACCGCCACCCAGGCCCTCCCGTCCCGGGTTCAGGGGGGCGCTCCCGTCCCAGGTTCGGGGTGCCCCCCCCTAAGAATGACAGCGCTGCCCCGCCCTCCCGCCCTCCTCCGCAGCAGGCGCCCCGGGCTCCACGGGCACCCGCTCTCCTCGCTCCTTTTCCCGCTCCCTCTGGCGCTGACCTCCCCGCCGGGGCTTCAGGGCTTCGGGGTTCGCCCCGCCCCCACCCCAATCCTGGGTTCGAAGGCGTAGTTTTCTTTCCTTTTTTTCGGTTTTGTCTCACTTCTTGAAATGGAAGCTCTAAGGCTTGGAACTTCCCTCCGAGGTAACGCGGCCCCCTGGCAGTGCCCCCAAGGGTGCGGGCGGGCCCTCCCCAGAGGGCGGACTGTGTAGCAATCAGCAGGCCTGGCCCCGAGCAGCCCTCATCTCCGAGCTGCTGCAGCTTCCTGACCCTAAACATGTGGGTTTCGGATCCCGGTTCGTCAGGGCGTTTTACTTGGTGCCTCCCCTTAAAGTAACTGCTGGGTTCTTATCCGCCGCCCCGGTTCTGACGGACTTATTTCTCCTTTAATGTTGGTCATGAGTTTAGTTTCTTCTCTTATCCTTGGGGGCACTGGGGTGCTTTTCAAAATCTTGCGTGGAGTGCTCGCTCAGAAATGTGAGCTCGTGTTGTTTTAAGCCGCAGAACCTTCTGGGTCGGGGTGTCAGGAGCTCAGTGGGTCCTTACGGTGCCGAGCGCCCAGGGGACCCGCAGGCCAACACGGTTCTGCACAGTCACCATCAAAACCCCTGACAGCTGAGCTCCAGCTTGACTTCCAACCTCACCAATCACCCGCAGTTGGAACTGAATGCGACACCGGACCCAGGACTCTCCCCCCTGAGCCCGGCCCACCCCCTTACACAGCCCAGACCCCAGGCCGGCCCGCGGCTGTTCCCATTCCACCAGGAACAGGCGAGCAGATGGGAGCTCCGTGGCTGATGGGAAGGGAAACACAATGGTCCAAAGACGCTGGCAACACGGTTACTCCCGTGGTCACGTGGCTGACTGCACAGGTGTGTTACTCCCGTGGTCACATGGCTGGCTGCACAGGCGCATTACTCCCACAGTCACGTGGCTGACTGCACAGGCGCGTGTTACTCCCGTGGTCACGTGGCTGGCTGCACATGGGTGTGTTCCTCCCGTGGCCCCGTGACTGACCACATGGCGCGTGTTACTCCCGTGGTCACATGGCTGGCTGCACAGGCGCGTGTTACTCCCGCGGTCACATGGCTGACTGCACGAGGCGCGTTACTCCCGTGGTCACGTGGCTGACTGCACATGGCCTGTGTTACTCCCGCGGTCACATGGCTGACTGCACGAGGCACGTGTTACTCCCGTGGTCACGTGGCTGACTGGCGGTGAGCATAGGCTCTGCCACTGCCAGCATTGGGAGAGTGTTGTGACACCCCACCCACCACTAGCCCAGGGAGAGATAAAAACTCTGGGTACGGTTTCTATTGCAAGCACACTGCTTTTGAACCTATATCAACACTAATAAAAGAGAAAAATGGTAATTGGCGTACGAGCTACCCTTTTCATTGGCTAATCAGGGCTATGTGCAAATTAACTGCCAACTAAGATTGGCAGTTAACTGCCAACAAGATGGCGGTTAATTTGCATATGTAGGCACAATGCAGGGAGGCGAAAGGGAAAGCAGGAAGAAGCCCCCTGAGGCCAGAGGCGTCTGGCCTGGGCAAAGGGCTGATCCTGAGATTGGAGGGTGATGGGGGTCAACGCCTGAGGGCTCCCAGTATGTGAGAGGGGGCAGGCTGGGCTGAGGGACACTCCCCCCCACACACACCCAGTGCACGAATTTCGTGCACCGGGCCCCTAGTATATATATATTAAAAAAATCGTAGTGTGAACCATCTGCCGGGGAACAGAGGTCCTGGCTTTCGGCCCACCGGCCGAGTGCCCCCAGGGAAAGCTGGGCCACGTAATCCACTCACTTTCAACTAGGACAGGCTAAAGGGAGCTGCTCTTTTCCTCTCATGCGCCTTCTGTCACCTGCTTCTTTCTCAAGGTAAGTGGCTCCCTCACAGCAGTTTCCTAACGAAGCTGACAACTAACCAGGTGTATGTCAGCGCCGGCCCACAAACCTAAGTTACCTAATTACAGTGACTGCTGAGGCCACCTCCTGGGTTTTGTGCACCGGAAACACCAAACCCAGGCCCAGAGAAGGACCTGCTGAAGGTGTGGATGATCACCTTGATATCAGCCAAAGTCTTGGAATCCACAACAGCAGCTGCCATTTCATTAAGGCCCCATAGTCTCAGTAAACAAGTGTCCAACCTTCACACAAAGAAGATCATGTTGGGAGAGGCTGGGAACCCTGCCCAGGGCCCCTCGGGGAATGTAGCAGGGATACAAACCCTGCTCTCTTATGCCCTTTACACCAAAGGGGACTTCTCATAACCACCACCTCACTTTTTCTCAGATGTGCCCAAGTGTGTCTCACCCAGAGGTCTTCACATTGGCCACCTCCCTACCGGGCCGCTTTTCCCATGTTCCCATCCAGCTCTCAGCTCATGTGTTGTTGTGCCCAGGACCCCCAGGGAGCCCGTCAGTCCGATGCACAAGCAAAGAGTCCTTCATTTCGAACTAGTTCGGCTCCCCGACCACACTCAACGATGCAACGGTAGCCCAGTGGCCGAGAGAGAGCGAGGCCTGATGGGATTGTGGGTTTTATAGTAAGGGCAGGGGAGGGGACTGTGGGCCCGCCGATTGGCCAGGCGCGAGCCGGGTCTTGGTACACAGGATGGGGTCACCTCTATGGCGCGCACGTCCCCTGATTGTCATTGGTTAGTTTAAAGAAATCCTGGGCGTGGCCAGCAGGGGCCTGGGATTCCAGGAAGAAGGCACTCTCCTGAGCACATGGCGGCCGCCCCAAAAATGGAGGACCCAGGGCAAGATGGAGAGCGCAGTCCTAGCCCCCCCCCCAGAGCCAGCTGAGCCGGGCTCCAGGGGCCAGTCCGGTTGCTGGGGGTCCAGCAGATCGACCAGTTCCAGCCCAGACAGAAAGTCCACGTCCTCCATCTCGTTCCCGGGGGCGCCGGCGATCGCCTCCTCCTCCATCTCCGAGGGCACGCGCCGCGCCCCGCCCTGCCGCCGCTGCTGCCGCATGGGTCCGGTCCAGGGGCGGCAGGCGGGTGGCAGCCTGCGCCGGGCTCCCGCAGTGGGCTGGGGAGTCGGTGCCCGAGGCCGCCAGCAGTGTGGTCAGGCCCCACGATGACTCGCCCTTTCAGTGTCACCTCCTCAGAGCTGTCTTCCTGCCCACTTCCAAAGCATGCACACTACCCACCCTCCCCAGCAGGCCCCATTGTGTCATTTCTCTCAGAGCACTGACTCATCTCCAAGTCTCTGGTCCAGTAATTACTGTCACCTCTTCACCTCTATAGCAGCCCTGCCCAGGGAATTTGATCGAAAGACATGTCCTAGATCTGCACTGTCCCACCTCGCAGCCACCAGCTGCACATGACCAAGGAACATTTGAAGGAAGGCCAGTCCCACTAAGTTCAATCAGCTGCATGTGCTCTGGAATGAAAGAGGCCAATGAGATGGGCCTCCCCACTTGGTTCCTCACCGTGACCCACACCTGACCCACACTAGGCACTCGGGCAGGTGCTCAAGCAGTATTTGTTGACTCAACACGGCTTCTAAGGGCCTTTTAGTCTTCTGCCTGGATTTCCCATTTCTGTCAAATTCCAGAAAATCTCACTGGCACTGAAACTGTGTCCTATGTAGAAATTATCCTGGGAGGATTGCTGCTGCTACAAAGTCCCCACCTGCTTGGGAGTCTGAACCATGGCTTGAAGTACAGGCCTCAGAGTAAGAGGACACCTGGTTCACACCCCCACCTGCTGCTTCCCAGAGGAGCCAGGCCAGCAGGTGGCATTCCTGCTCCCACGGTAAAGTGGCTCCAGCGGCACTTCCCCGGGGGCTATAGGACTTAAGTCCTAACTTTATACACTTCTAGCCTTTGTAAGCCCTCAAAAGTTAATATTTACACTTATTCAATTCTTCTACATTCCACTAACATAACTTTCTTCAAATAAAGCCTGTCCATTCCTTAATTTATTCTTGGGTACAATTTCCAAAAATTATTAACAAAATCTTTCCTTCATTTGTATTCAATTGATTATTCCTGGTATAAGGCAAAACTATTAATTTCTGCATTATCTTATAATTTGTCACACTTTTATATGTATTTTTTTTTTTATTGATTCCAGAGATGGATAGAAACATCAATGATGAGAATCACTGACTGGCTGCCTCCTACACGCCCCCCATTGGGAATTGAGCCTGCAACCCAGGCATGTGCCCTGGACCCGAACCGAACCTGGGACCCTTCAGTCCCCAGGCCAACAACCTATCCACTGAGCCAAACCGGCTAAGGCTAATTGGTCTCATTTCTGAGCTCATTACTATTTCAGAGGGTCAGCCTTTGCCAGTCTGTGTTCTATTCTGTCTGAATTGTTAATGTTCCATGAAACCATCTTTCTTTTTAAATATATTTTTGATTTCAGAGAGGAATGGAAGAGAGAGATAGAAACATCAAAGATGAGAATCATTGATTAGCTGCCTCCTGCACGCCACCTACTGGGGATTGAGCCCAAAACCTGGACATGTGCCCTTGACCTGAATCAAACCCAGGACCCTTCAGTCAGCAGGACGCTTTTATCCCTGAGCAACACCAGCCAGGGCATGGAAACCATCTTTTAACAGAAAGCTGGAAGGTAGTCCCTGCCCAGATCAGGACTGAGATGTAACTGGCCGCTGCATAGTTATGGGCAGCACCCCTAAGATGGAATATCGCCCCCCCTCCATGAAGTTTCCTTCTTGGGCTGTATTCACAACCTCTCAGTTTCTACATCCTGCCAGCCACAAGCAATCAACACACATTCATATTTGTGTTTTATGTGTATGTTTTTAAGAAAAAGGCATAGATAATATGTGCATCCATGTATCTTTACATATGTAAGATACATGTGGTTAAAAGATATTTTAAGAAATGCCGAAACCGGCTTGGCTCAGTGGATAGAGCGTCGGCCTGCGGACTGAAAGGTCCCGGGTTCGATTCCGGTCAAGGGCATGTACCTGGGTTGCGGGCACATCCCCAGTGGGAGATGTGCAGGAGGTAGCTGATCGATGTTTCTCTCTCATCGATGTTTCTGACTCTCTATCTCTCTCCCTTCCTCTCTGTAAAAAATCAATAAAATATATATTTTTTAAAAATGCACATATTAGAGATTTTTTCATCCAGTACACAGATTTGGCTCATCCTTTCTAACAGTTGTGCAAAGCAGTATAATGAAAACAACTACACATGGTGCTGAATATCTGTATAGTTTTCCCCTGTATAGTCTTTTACCTTGACTCTTTATTTGCTTAATCAAAGTTACCCCCAAAATGGGCTCTTGGATCATTTTTTTCTCCTCCATTTTGGATTCAGTTATTCCTGCTTTGATCTGATTTATCCTCTTTCCTTAGATCTTTTGGAGGTGTCCCCCCCCCCCCAAATGTTTGCTATGCTGTTGATTTGTTTCTCTTCATATTCAATTAATAGGTAAGGAATTACCCTGGGAATTACATCTGGATATCCAGTGGTGCCAGGTAAAAGGATCGAGATTGCATGGGCCTTAGAGAACAAAACAGGTATGTGGAAGGTGACAGAGGACATAGTGTTTTCAAATAAAGATTGCACAGTATGTGACCGCACTCTTCCAGGCTGGGTTCCTATCTCCAAGGACGTGAGCTCTCAGAGTTCTTCATAGCACCATTTCATCTCAAGATTTCCTTCATCATCCCTTACACACTCTCATCGCAAAGCCTTGCTTTGTCTTCAAAGCCTCCTCTCTTTAAGATGCCCTCGTGCAGTACTTATTCACTCAAGTTTCCTGAGTCAGAGATTCAGTGACTGTCTTAGCAACTGGGGACACATCACAAATTGAAATAGGGATGCCTGTCCTCACCCATGTTACTTAATATTTGTTCCAGGTGTTCAGGTCAGATAACAGGACAAGCTGGGAAAGCAGGACCTGTTTTATTTGTATACTTTTATCATCTGTTTTATGCAGTTTGCCTCCTGTATGACTTATTTGGTATAAAAACAGAGTGAGACATTTCATTCTTCTTCAATATGGTTGCTTCAATCCAGTGTAAGGCTTTTTGTTTGCTTGCTGTCAGGTAAGGTGAGACCAAGGCTGTGGCTTTCACCTGCGCAGGTTGCATTGAGAGTGACCTCTCATATGAGTCCTCTGTTGCGGGACACGACGAGGACTCCTACTGAAGGGCTTGCCGTGGATTCTGTGATTCCTGAAGCCTTCCCAACACTGGCCACATCCTCCGGCACATTCCAGTATGACTTGTGAGGCTGAACGAGAGCGCTACTCCTCCGGCCTTTTCCACAGCAATCGCATCCCCATGGTTTCACATTTCTCAGATGTAATTACTTGATGTTAGAACTTTTTCCATATGATTAGATTTTTGGGGGGTCCAGTATGAATTCTCTCAAAACTGACTGAATCAGACCAGAAGCCTTTCCTGCTATGGCCATATTCCTTAGATTACGTCTGTTTGAGTCATCATGTTGAAAACTCATGAAGAGGTCTAACTCCGTTCAGTCTCTGCATGGTAGTCTCCCATGTGTAGGGAAGGATTTCCTTCTCTTCCAACAAAATTCTCATGTTTTTTTTTCCTACTAATGTTAGTACTCCTTTGAGAGTTGCCACATTCATATTTGTAGAGCTCATCTTCTGCTTAATTTCTTGACAAATCAAAAAAGTTAAATGTCCTGCAAGCTTTCCTACAATCATGACCTTCAAAACAGTGTCTTCACTCCATTGCTTTCCTAAGGGTTAAATCTAGATTACGCGTCAAGTTTTCTACGCGAACCACACATATGGCAAAACCTTCTTTAAAGAACACTGGGTGATGGTTGAAGATCTGAGTACCATCAAATATTTCTCCACATATGCCCTAGCCAGTTTTGATCAGTGGATAGAGCATCGGCCTGCAGACCAAAGGGTCCCGGGTTAGATTCCAGTCAAGGGCCTGTACCTTGGCTGCAGGCTCCTCCCAGGTGAGGGCCCTGGTCAGGGCTCATTCAGGAGGCAACCAATAGATTTGTTTCTCACACATCAATGTTTCTCTCTGTCTTTTCCTCTCTTTTTCACTTTCCCTAAAAAATCAATGGAAAAGTATCTTTGGGTGAGGATTAACAACAACAAAACAACGACAAAATATTTCTCCACATTCCTTATCTTCACAACATCTTTTCAAATCAGCACCTATATGAAAACGAATGCCCTCTGTCTCAAGTGTTTACCATTTCCTTCTACTTCCACCAACACCCATGCTGCCATTGTTGCAATCATGGGGAGCCAGAGGGGCATGTGAGGTGAGTTGAGCTGTGTCACAAAGGTCTGGTTTCCACTCATTTCCCCTCCTCTGCATGAGCTGTAGCACAGCTCTAGCAGTGTTGGGAGAAAGTGACCACTGCAAGAGATGGCTGTCTCCTCTAACAGGAAAGCATGCCATTCCAAACACCTACGATTTCCATGCTTTTAATACATTGCCCAGGCCTCCTGAGGTCCAGAAAGGTGCACTCAACTCACAAACTTCTAAGGCCCCTCTCATTCATAAGTCATTAACAGAACGGGTCAAGACATGGGACAATTCCAAACACTTGAATCTAGGTGAAAGTTACTAGGGAGTTCTTTGTACTCTCCATGCAACTCTTTTGTTTAAAAAATTATTATTATTATTATTATTATTATTATTATTATCATCATCATTATTTATAAGTGCCCTTGACAGGAATCGAACGTGGGACACTTTGGTCCACACGCTGACACTCTATCCAGTGAGCCAAACCAGCTAGGGCAAAAAAGTTATTTCAACATAATAAGAAAAACTAAACATCTATTTCTACCCTTCAAAAACCTATGCCTTAACCAGACTTCCCCGTGTCACTGCACAATGCCAAAAGTTCTTCATTATTGTATTTTAAGAATGAGATACAGAAAGAACTTATGTGGTAAATACACATGCAACAAATGCTCGTCACAGGAAGTTCCTGGAAGCCTTTGCCTGTGGGGATTGCCGGCAGGTTCCTCACTTGCCCCCTTGGTCAGTCACTCGCCCAGCCCACTGTGTCCACCTCTGAATGGGGAGAAGCACCATGCCAGCCCCACGACTGCTCTCTCAGGCCAAGTACCATCACCTCTTCCCCAGATGCTACCTCGGCCACGGCTTCCAGCTGCCTACCACCGTTCTTTCTTCACAAGCCCCCAGAGTGAGCTGTGAAAAGCCACATACACCTCATTGAAACTCAAACCACCTGCACAGCAGGCCCTGTGCACCTGCTGAACTTCAGCTGCATGTCAATACGTGACGGTTACCTGCCGCCTGCCCCCAATTGGGTGACATGTTGTTCCCCGAATATGGGGTGCTGCTACAGTGTTTTGGACAGGTTCAAGCCTTGGACTGAGGAGAGGGCATGGTCCTCTCATTGCCACGTGCAAGTCCTAGCTTGGAGGGCAGAGCCTTCCCAGCACAATTAGCCAACAGCTATAGCTGTAAGCTTGAACCTGTGGTCCAAACACGTGGCCCCACGTGCCTGAGTGATCTATCAGGTGCACGTAGTTGAGTAGGGTTGAAACCAATGAGAATGTTGTAAACATCTTGATCACGCCCCTACTTTGCCTCATGGCATCTGCTATAAAATAAAGACACGGCTTGTGGGCGCTGTCTCTCTCCATCAGAGAGGGCAGCGTCCTCCGAGACCCAGCTTTTGTTCTCGTGTCTGTCTTTTCTAAGCCTTTCATCACCCCCACTCAGGTTCACCCTTGGCCATGCTGGCGCGGCACACCCGAATATGCCAAGCTCCAATCTGTCACCCTAAACTCTGTCTCCATGCCTGGAAGCTCTCTTCACCATCACTCTTAAAAGTCTGCAGAATCCCACCTACCCACCCCACCCCCGGAATCAGCTTAAATCTCACCCCACAGTGTCCACGACCACCTCCTGTGGTCCATCCCCACGCTCCCTTTACGCCAGGCCCTTTCCCTCCGGACGCACCACTATTTATGTGAGCACGGTCCCATCTGTGCAACTTGTCTGCAGAAGCTATAAACTACCAGACCACAAAGTCCAAGACGGCACCACCAGAGTGATCAGTGCCTTGCACAGGACACAGGAGGGCTTCCACGGTGCCGGGAGGTGAAGGGACTCTGACATCAGAGGAGCCAGGCACCGTCCCTCAGGGACACACACAGACAGGACCTGATGGCAGAGGAGCCAGGCGCTGTCCCCTGATGCCTGGCCAGGGCGAGTGCCCTGCTGAGCCTCCTACACATGGTTTCTGCGCTGGCACAAGCCCTGATCTCATCCTCCCTGGCAGCTAGGAAACAAAAATACTTGTACAACCTACCTATGTATGGTATAGAGCCTAGAACAGGAATAAAAATAAATAAAATCTAAAACTTATTTTTTTTACTCCTCACCAGACAATATTTTTCCCATTGATTTTTTAGAGAGAGTGTAAGGGAGGGGGACAGAGAGAGAAACATCGGTGGGGGATCAAACTTGCAGCCCAGACAGGTGCCCTGGACTTGGAATCGAACCTGCAGCCCTTGGGGGCATGGCCAACACTCTAGCCACTGAGCGCACCAGCCAGGGCTTAAAGAATTTTACACAGCAATTTGTTGCTACCACTTTCGGCTTACATCTTGGTTGATTCTCAAGTTCCATTTCTATAAATCCTACCTACAAGAAAAACCAACTTCAATGTGCCAAAAAATAAAATGTATACAAGGAATTTTTTTTCCAACAACTTGAATGTCCATCAAGCAAAAAATTAAATATGAACTATACTGCATCTTTTAAAACGAACCAGACCTGTGTTAAGAACAACCCAAAATATAAACATATACAAATGTCCCTCGACTTAGGGATGAGTTATGTCCCAATAAACCCATCCTAAGTTGAAAACATCCTAACTTGAAAATGCAGTTAACCCAGCCTACCTTAGACACACTCAGAACACTTCCATGAGCCCACAGCTAATGGGGCAAAGTCATCTACCACGGGTGGGGAACGTCTGGCCCTGTCAAGGCACTAGGGGTGAGTTCATCAAATGTTTGACCAAATACAGCAGGCTAGTTTTTAAGTGGATAATTTTGATTTTATAAATATCTAAATGGTCCCTGGCAGAAAAAAGGTTCCCCACTCCTGATCTAACACAAAGGCTGCTTGATAATAGTGCTGAACATCTTAAATTGTTAAACACTATACTGAAAGCACCACCATAAAGGTAAAAACTTATTTCAAACTATAGTTGAGTAGGGGACAGAATTCATATACATATACGTAAACATAAAAAGAAAAGGCTGGTGTTTTTCAGTGATTGGAGCAGCGGTCGCCAACTGGTGGTCTGTGGATTAGAGTGTCTTGCGGGTTCGATTCCTGGTCAAGGGCACGCACCTGGGTTGCAGTTCACTACCCACCCCTGGATAGGGCATATGTGGGAGGCAACCAGTTGATGTCTCCCTCCCCCTCTCTGAAAAGCTATGGACAGAATATCCTCAGGTGAGGATTAATAATTTTTAAAAAGCCTGGCCAGGGACACACCCGTTAGTGGTGGTTACATGAGGGGAGAGCAGTCGACAATGAGTGGAGCCAGCCGACCACCAGCACCAGGTTCACGTTCAACCAAGCAGCACACCCTGACCCTGAGGCCCGAGGAAAAGGCAGCGTGTCTGCAGACACTCACCCCAGCACCCCGCCCAGTTCCCTGTCCAGTCAGCCCATTCCCTGCCAGGACGCCGCGTGCCTGGCGCTCACCTGAAAAGGTGTCTTGAGGAACTCCTCTCTCCACCGACCAGAGCTCTTCCTCCTCCTCTAACCGAGACACCACCTCTGGCTTGGAAAGCTGATATTCTGCCCAAGGGAAGAGAGACAGGACTTGCGGGTCGGCGTTCGGAAGAAAATGCTTTGCTGCTGTGGCACCTGGTCTCCTAGAATGTGACTGTGGTCTAGGGCAGTGATGGTGAACTATGACTCGCGTGTCCGAGGTGACACGCAAACTCATTTTTTTGGTTGATTTTTCTTTGTTAAATGGCATTTAAATATATAAAATAAATATCAAAAATATAAGTCTTTGTTTTACTCTGGTTGCAAATATCAAAAAGTTTCCATATGTGACACGGCACCAGAGTTAAGTGAGGGTTTTTCAAAATGCTGGCACGCCGAGCTCAAAAGGTTCGCCATCGCTGGTCTAGGGCGGTGATGATAACCCGCCCACCGACCGTGTCCGCTGCTGCTTGCTTTCCGGGACTCCCTTGCTGGTAAAGCTGGCAGTGGACCCAGTTCTGGCCAGCAAGTCATCAAGGGAAGTGTGTCAGAGGGGCCATAGGGCTTTTTCTCTTTTGCTAAATACAACAGCTGGGAAACCACCACCAACCGGGGCTGCCCATCCCCTTCGTCCTGCTTTTTGACAGGAAAGTGATGCTTGGAGTCATGTTGCAGTTACCCAGTTACCGACCTAAGAGTGGAAACGTTCACCCTAACCCCGGAGATGGAAGGGGTCAGGGTCTGGGACGCCACCCCTGAGCTGCTGGACGCGGACACCATGCCCTCTGGAATTCAAGGCCTCTGAGGGGTGGGCTAGGTGACGCTTGCTTCCGAAGTCACAGGTGAAGATGCCCTTTACCCAGGGGTACAAAATAAAGCCCTCTCCCTCAAGCTCCGGGCCTCGACTCTTGCACTCTGACCCCTGCAGCCTGAGCCCAAGCAGACACACACAGGTCAGCGGCACCACAATCAGCAGCAAAGCGCACATCTTTCTCGACGCGGAGGCCGGGCTTACCCACGGAGGCCAGGTTCCTGTAGTTCTCCAGCACCACCTGTCTGTACAGGGACTTCTGCTCAGGCTCCAGCAGTTCCCACTCTTCCGGGTCAAAACCCAGGCTCACATCTTCAAAAGCCACCAGTTCCTAAAAGCCACAGGTTCCTGTTCAGCTGGGGCGTGTCACCTTTCCGAGTGACAGGACGATGTGGGGGGCTGAGGACGGGCAGGCACAAGCTACCAGAGGACCGGAGAGGGTGCCCGGGGTCTCATCGGGTGTTCCTGCGTCCGCCTGACCCTGAGCAATCCCAAGCTGGGCTCCACTCAGGCCATGCGGCTGAAGAGGGTTCTTGATGTTCTTAAAGCCCAGTGGTTCTCAACCTTGGCTGCCCATTAGAATCACTTGGGAATCTTTTTAAAATTCTGATTTCTGGGCCTCATCCTCCGGAAATTCTGTTTCTTTGTTATGGGGTGAATCGAAAAATGAGTGTGATCTGCCTGGCGGGCATGGCTCAGTGGTCAGGGTTGCATTCCTGGTGGGGGCACGCTCTGGGGTTTTCGGGCTCGATCCCCAGTGTGGGGTGTCAGGAAGCAGCCGATCCATGATTCTCACTCATCACTGATGCTTCCATCTCTTTCCCTCTCCCTCCCTCTCTCAAATCAATACAAATATTTTTAAGAAAATAAAAATTAAATATGAAAAATATAAATAAATAGGAGTGTGGTTGGCCTGGCCGGTGTGGCTCAGTGGTTGTGCATTATCCCAGGAACCAAGTGGTCAGGGTTTGATTCCTAGGGGTTGCGGCCCGATCCCCAGCAGGGGGCATGCAAGAGGCAGCCCACCCCTGGTTCTCTCTTATCACTTATGTTTCTATCTCTTTCCCTCTTCCTCCCTCTCTGAAATGAAGAAAAATATACTTAAAAATATGTATATTAAAACATATATATGCCCTGGCATCAGTGGTCAACAAACTCTTTAGTAAACAGAGCCCAATATCAACAGTACGACGATTGAAATTTCTTTTGAGAGCCAAATTTTTTAAACTTAAACTATATAGGTAGGTACATTGTTATTAACTTAACTAGGGTACTCCTAAGGCTTAGGAAGAGCCACACTCAAGGGGCCAAAGAGCCGCATGTGGCTCGTGAGCCGCAGTTTGCCGACCACGGCCCTAGCTGGTTTGGCTCAATGGATAGAGTGTCGGCCTGTGGACTGAGGGGTCCCAGGTTCGATTCTGGCTCGATTCCCAGTGGGGGGTGTGCAGGAGGCAGCCCATCAATGATTCTCTCTCGTCATTGATGTTTCTATCTCTCTCTCCCTCTCCCTTCCTCTAAAAAAATCAATAAAATATATTAAATAAAACCACAAAAAAACATACACACACACACACTAGAGGCCTGATGCACGAAATTCATGCGAGGGGCTTGGCCCCTGGCAGCCCAGCTTTGCCCGGAAGGTCGTCCGGAAGGTCGTCCGGCTGTCCAGTCTAATTAGCATATTATGCTTTTATAATTATAGATTATTATTATAGATGTATTGAGAATCCCGGTTAGGGACCTCAACAGTAACACTCCCTTGGGAAGCTAAGCACCTGCGGCCCCTCCCTCCACCCGGCTCTCCCGCCCGGGGCTCGAGGCCCCAGGGGCACCCCACCCCCATCCGCTCCTCCCACCCCCCCCATCCAGGCCCGGGTACCCTAAAACCCAAGGAGGCCTCTACTCACATGCAACCAGGCCATCGGAAGCCCGGAGGCCATGCCTTCCTCTCCGACGCGGCTGGCGGGAAAGGGCGGAGTCCTAAGAGGATGGAATTGGGAAGGGGGAGCAGCGTGAGGGCAACGCCCAGGAGCCCCGCCTCGGTCCCCAAACGGCCGGGTCAGCGAAAACGCCCCGAGGGGTGGCCTCCACCTGCCCCCAGGCGCGTGGACGCCGCTTCCCGCCGCTTCCCGCCGGACAGGGATCCCCTCCCACGTTCCGCATCTGGCGGGAGCCGCCTCCGGGCCTCACCGCCCACGCCGGGTGGGGGAGGGGGGAGGTGAAGAGAGGGCGTTGGCCAGCCCACGCGCGCGGGGAGTTGCCTTCTTGCTCCGACCCACAACACCCACCACAGCGCCCCTCCCAGCCCCGCGGCGGAGGCCCCGGGCTGGGCCGGCACCGCCGAGTCCCCGACGGGCGGAAGTTTCCCTCCGGACTCACCCGCGCGTAGTGCACAATGGCGCCCGGCGCCCCGCGGCCAAGTGCGTCAGTGCTCGGGCCAGGACTACAACTCCCAGACACCCCCGCGGCGCGCCGCGCCGGCCGCTCCCAGGCGGCGGCCATCTTATCTGGGCAACTCGGGGCGGCCGACGAAGCCAAGGCGGCCAGGAAGAGGGCTTTCACCCGTGTGACCCCGGCGGTCCCGCCGGGCAAGGGGACACCTGCGGGGGAAGGGGTCGGTGCACGCCAGGCCGCAAAGTCCCAACCACCCCTGCGTGGGCGGCGACGCAGGCCGGGAGACAAGTGATGCCCGACCAGGAGGGCGCCCACGCGTGGGGGTGAACCGGAAGTTGGAGCGGGGAGAAGACTGTGCCGGAAGTGCTGACTGGGTTAGAACTAGTTGGTAGGAGACGAGGCTGGTTATTAGTCCTTTGGGGAGAAAGCAGGGCGCTTAGGGTCGGACGTGTAGGAGCCGTGGCTAATTCTCGATGTGGAGGAGGGCAGGGCGGGAACAGGAAGGGGAGCCTGTGGGGGGCGGGGCTAATGTCCACCAAGTTCCTAGGATTGGAGGAGGGGCAGGCCGGAAGCTTGGGGCGGGGCTAACGTCCTCTGGTTGAGGGAGCGACAGGACTGAGGTACGTACGCGGGGGCGGGGCTAAGTGTGCGTCCACGGCAAGACGGAAGGGGCGGTGCTTGCGGTGCTGGGGGCGTGGCTAAAACCAGCCCAAGGTCTGGTGGGGACTTTCCCCGGAAGCTTAGGGAGGGCGGTGAGAAGGTTTGGGTTAAGTGTGACACGGACACCGCGGTTCAGCGGTTCTCAACCTGTGGGTCGCGTGCAGGAGGCAGCTGATGGATGTTTCTCTCTCATCATGTTTCTAACTATCCCTCTCCCTCCCTCTCTGTAAAACATCAATAATATTTTTAAAAACATTCAAATAATTAAATTATTTTAAAAGTATATATATATATATATATATATATATATATATATATTTATTGATTGATTTCAGAGAGGAAGGGAGAGGGAGAGAGAGGTAAGCACCAATGATGAGCGAGAATCACTGATGGGCTGCCTCCTTCACACCCTCGACTGGGGCTGGAACCTGCAACCCAGGTCTGCTGCGTCCTGACCTCCTGGTTCACAGGTCGATACTCAACCACTGAGACACACTGGCTGGGCTGAAAAATAGATTATATTCCATAAAAAAATTATAACAGGGGAAGAGAGACTGCATTATTGAACCTGGCTTAATTCAGAATACAACCAGAACAAGTGGGGGGGCGGGTTATTGACAAGGAGAAAGATTGGGATGGGATGGGGTTGAGGAGGAGGTTGTTAGTGGATAGCAAGTGACAAAGAGGAGATATCAAGTCGTTTTGGGGGAGGTTGAGGGGGTTATGGTTGAACCCACCTGAAAGGATTCCTGCTAGGGGCAAGCCAGGGAGACCGGATGTCCCCTGGGGGACTATAATGAGGATGAGGAGTTTTATTAGATATCAAGGTTAGGGAATTCTTGACAAACTGAATTACCATGATTCTTGCTACGATGATTCCAGAGATGAGCCTTGGTGGAGAAAGGCTGCAGAGGGACCTGCCTACAGTTTGCTTAAGCAAAGAATCCTTGTCCCAGGAGCCAAGGTGCCCATGTCTTGGAAATGGAGCAAGTCTGTCACTGCCGGGACATGACATACCTTCTTCCTCAGGCCCAACAGCCTTCTTCCTTGAGAGCCCGGAAAAAGTATTCTCTTGCCTTCCTCAGACTCCAGCATCCAGTCTTCTCTCCTCTTCCTCAGGCCCCAGGATACAGGCTCTGATGTTCTCTCTCTCTCCATGCTTTGGGCTCTCCCATGCTCCTCAGACCCAGGACCTGGTCTCCTTGCAGATCTCAGCAGCCCCATGCCTCCCTTGGGTCCTCTTGTTTACTGCCTGCTGGAATGTGTTTCAGAAATTATTAAGTCTTACGGCCGCCGTGGAGAGCACCCGCCTGCAGGCTGTGCATTGTCCATAGTATTGCAGTTACCCAGTAAGTCTGTCGATTTTTTTGCAGGTAAATATTTACTCGGAGACCATCCGGATGTCTCTGATCCTAACAGCATTTCTTTGGATTCTTTTGGCCATTATAGATAAAACACCATCCCCAGTCCATGATAACGTAGTTTCTTCAGTTTCCATAGTTGGACTTAAAAGCCACTTGAATACAACTTTTAATGATTAATTTTGTCCTTTTTTCCTCTTTAGCGAATTAAGCATGCTATTTAATTGACCATCATTTGATTATGTAAAAAAAAAAAAGAGCATTTCTGAACAAATATTAACTATTATGCATGTAAGATGTCAAAAATGTTTTGCAGACAGGGGCCCGATCCCTCGTTGAAAACCTTAAGGGCCAGTAGTATTTTGGAATTCACAAGTGTTTGGATTTCAGCAGGATAGTAAGGTACATACATTACTTAATATGTACATACCAATAGGTCTGGGCCCCCTCTGGCCGTTAAACACTTGAATATGTGAAGGGTCACCCTAGGTTCGAGAAAGACAAAGTTAGTTTGTTAGTTCAGGTAAATTTTGCTGATACATAATATATAAGAAGAAACTTTTCATTAGATATGTATTTGGAATTTAGAATTGCAGCAAGGCATTGTGGATCACATATGAAAATCGATGGATTATCAATAATAGTTGTTTCACTCAATTGCAAAGTTTAAGTTGTACTTTTTCTTTTTTAATATGCTCCATGTAGTCAGACTCGCATGTTTATTAAGATACTGAATTGTCAAAATATATTAACATTCTTCATATGCTTTCTTTAACCAATAGTCCACTGTCTGCTTAATTTAAATAACATATGACCAAGAATAACAGATACAAAACTATATGCTGTCCAAATCACTATGGTCGTGGGTGGCATTCAGTTGAGTCATAAGCCAGTCATGTGACTGGATCATGAACTTGTGATTTGATCACCATTGTCTCTTGTTTCATTGCACAGAGCATCTCAAATGTTTTCACATGCAGAGGAATACATGTTAAATTCATTTGAAAGAAGAAGAAAGGTACACCTTTCTGTCTTTAAAACATGAACCTCTAGGACCCTTCTTGGAACTCCTTGGAGCTTGAGAACTTCAGGTTGAAGAAGCAGGAATTAATTATTTGGCATTTTACCTGTACCATAACTATTTCCCAGAAAATACGCTCTGGAGTCTATTTATTACGGCTACACATTCCCTCTTCACCTGTTCTCCATACCATCAAAGATAAGATCAACTTTAAGATCATCCAGATCTGACATAGCACCTGGGGGAAGGGGAAGACTCTGAGCTCAGAGCAGAGGCAGACCACACAGGCTTCCAGAAATGGCACGTCTCCAAGAGGAATGTGGGACGTCCACAGAATGCCGGACAAACCAGTCAGCCCGGTTTGGAGTAAGCCAGTGCTTGCCTTTGCATCCTGTGTCCCACAGTGTGTGTGTGTGGTTGTAGATGACTGAAAACCCAACTGATTTAAAGAACAGACAGTGTTCCCGCAGCGGAACGGAAAGTCTTTAAGTCGGTGGCTCCTGCTACTGGCTAAGCTGCCCACCAGTGTCACCGAGGACCAGACCCTCCTTTCCCTCTTGTGATCCTCAGTGTGGGAATGTTTCATACTTCAGCCACTACGGTGTAGACAGAGGACAAGCCGGCCACACGCTCACTGCCGGTCCTGGATTCGAGCCATTTCAACATTTCTCTCAGCCTTAGGGAGTCAACCGTTTCCTCTCTGATGAAACTCTACACCCATCATTCTTCTTTTTTAAAAAAATATTTTATTGATTTTTCACAGAGAGGAAGGGAGAGGGATACGGAGTTAGAAACATCAATGAGAGAGAAACATCGACCAGCTGCCTCCCGCACACCCCCCACTGGGGATGTATCCGCAACCAAGGTACATGCCCTTGACCAGAATCGAATCTGGGACCCTTCAGTCCGCAGGCTGACACTCTATCCACTGAGCCAAACCGATCAGGGCCCATCTTTCTTCTTTTTTTTTTCTTCTCGGTTTTGTTTGTTTGTTTCTTTTCCATCTTTCTTCTTAAGTCTCTCTTGTTTATTCACACCTCTACTCAATATGCACGAATAGATATACAAAATGAAAGAAGGATCTGCCCTCAGCCATCTGAATGTAAACATTTCTGGATTTCCTGTTACCACAAGTCAGATATAAAACAGACCTAAATGCTTGCTGTAACTATCTGGAAGATAAATAACATGGACACACTTAAACCCCACTGGAACATTTTAAAATTCAATGAGATTCCAGTAAACCAGGCAGAATAGCAAAGATACAGAAATCAACACATACACACAAAATCTCTATAAACTTCACAGGTATGTTGAAAAGGAGATTGCTCTCACAGTAGACTCGTAAAAACATAGAATGCCTGGGATTGTGGGAAATGCCGGGGGCCTACAGGAAAACAAGTCTCTGGAAAGAATGACAAGTGAGCCTGCATGAACGAAAATGCTCACCACGTGCCAGAATGGGGAGGCCAGTTGTGAACCCCAAATTATCATTACGCTCAATGCGAGAGCAAACGGGATTCCATCCGCCCTTTTGGGAGCCGGGCCCTTGGACTTGGCTCTTTACTTGCTTCCTCGAATGTGAGGGAAGGAGATGGTGGCCGTTGTTCACAAGAGCAGACACGTTGGATTCAAACTCATCTCGAGGAGAAACGTCCCCGGCAACTACTGGTTCGAAAAACGTTCCTTGTCATTTTGCTAATAAACAAAGCCATCGATAGCACACAGTTATAACCACAGGATGGTTTTTTGGAGGTGGCTGGGGGGGTTCATCTTGTACGCCAGCAAGATGGCACCACTGTTTTGAATTGAGGTGTGTGGTTTGTATTAAGCACCTTTTTATGTTTTCTCACCCAGAGGGGACTCTTACGTCACCAGTGACTGAGGAATAGTGTTTGAGAGGTGAAGCGACCACTTCCTCTTGGTCCCACTGTGTTTTTTTTGTTTGTTTGTTTTATTGATTTCAGAGTAAGGGAGAGAGAGAGGGAAACATCAATGATGAGAGAGAGTCATGGATCGGCCACCTCCAGCATGCCGATTGAGCCCACAACCCAGGCATGTGCCCCCAACCGGAATCGAACCTGGGACCCTTCAGTCCGCAGGCCAACAACACTATCCACTGAGCCGACCCAGCCAGGGCCCACTGTGTGTTTTTACATCATACCCTTGGGACTCTGGAGTGTCTCCTCGCCTTCTCGGCAGCAGCATGGCTGAGGAGATGGCCCTTCCTGCCGACTACGGGGACCTCTCCTCTGGGATGTCCTCCTCCCTAGAGGAGTGACTCTGGGTCAGGTGAGCACGGCTCGGAAGCTGGTTGGGAGCAAGAAGGGGTTGTTGTGTACGATGTGTTTTGGCCACAAGTAACAGAATCGGCCACCATCTGTTATCTGACATCGCGTGACGCCCAGAGACATGGCTTCCAGGGGTGGTTCCGGACCTTGACTGTCACCCTTCGCCAGGCACCCTCCGTCCTTTGGCTCAGTCCTCCTCACTGTTGCCTGGGTTATTCCTAAGGCTTGTATCCTCGTGGTCTCGAGTTGGTTGTCACAGTTCCAACCATCGCACTGGGCAGTGGCCCTTTAAATACAGTTCCTCATGTTGTGACCCAACCATAAAATGATTTTCGTTGCTACCTCATAACTGTAATGTTGCTACTGTTATGAATCCTAATGTAAATATCTGCTATGCAGGATGGTCTTAGGCAACCCCTGTGAAAGGGTCGTTCGACCGCCAAGGGGGTCGCGACCCACAGGTTGAGAACCGCTGGCCTGGAGCCATGCCATATTTGCCTTAAGTTACTGGCATAAGGGAGTGTATTTGTTTCCTTTGCCATTGTACCAAACGACCACAAACTGTATGGCTTTAACAGAGCACAGATTTATCACCTCACACCTCTGGAGGTTAGACATCCAAAATGGGTCTTGCCAGCCCTGGCCGGTGTGGTTCAGTGGATAGAGCATCATCCTGCGGACTGAAGGGTCCCGGGTTTGATTCTGATCAAGGGCACATGCTGGGTTGCAGGCTTAATCCCCAGTAGGGAGCATGCAGAAGACAGCTGATCAGTGACACTCTCTCATCATTGATGTTTCTATCTCTCTTTCCCTATCCCTTCCTCTCTGAAATCAATAATAATAATATAAAAAGATTGGCAGGGCTAAGTTCCTTCTAGAGCAGTGGTTCTCAACCTTCCTAATGCTGTGACCCTTTAATACAGTTCCTCATGTTGTGGTGACCCCCAACCATAAAATTATTTTCGTTGCTACTTCATAACTGTCATGTTGCTACTGTTATGAATTGTAATGTAAATATCTGATATGCAGGATGTATTTAGGCGACCCCTGTGAAAGGGTTGTTCGACCCCCAAAGGGGTCGCAACCACAGGTTGAGAACCGCTGTTCTAGAGTCTCTAGGGAAAATTCGTTTCCTTGCCTTTTCCGGATTCTAGAGACCACCTGCGTTGCATTCCTTCGCCTCTTTCTCCATCACCAAAGGCAGCAGTGTAGTATCTTCAAGTGGCTCTCTCACTCTGAATCTGTCATCACATGGCCGCCTTTTAAAAATTAGTATTTATTTAAGTCCTCACCCAAGGATATGTTTAGTGGTTTGAGGGAAAGGGGAGAGAGAGAAACATCAGTGTGAGAGAAAAATCAATTGACTGCTTCCCGTATGCACCCCAAACTGGGATTGAACCCACAATCTAGGTATGTGCCTCCACCAGGATTGAACCCAAAACATTTTTGGTGTATGGGACAGCACTCCAGCCAACTGAGCCACCTCATCAAGGCATCACATTGTCTTCTTTAACTCTGACTCTCCTGCCTTTAAATATATATATATATATATATACATATATATATAATATATTATATATATAAATAATATTATGTATATTATTTCAGAAAGGAAGGGAGAGGGAGAAGGAAATATCAAAGATGAGAGAATAATTGATTGGCTACCTCCTGCACTCCCCCCACTGGCGATGGAGCCCACAATCCAGGCATGTGCCCTTGAACTCGGGACCCTACAGTCCACAGGCCGATGCTCTGTCCACTGAGCCAAACCGGCTAGGGTTCTCCTGCCTCTTTTAAACAAGAGCCATTGTGCTCTGGCTGGGCAGCTCAGTTGGTTAGAGCATCATGCACATACACCAAGGTTGTGGGTTCGATCCCCAGTCAGGGCACATGCAAGAATCAATCAATGAATAAAGACATAAGTACAACAACAAGCCCTAGACAGTTTGGCTCAGAGGATAGAGCATCAGCCTATGGACTAAAGGGTCCTGGGTTCGAGCCCAGTCAAGGGCATATGCCCGGGTTGTGGGCTCCATCTTCAGTGGGGGGCATGCAGGAGGCAGCTGATCAATGATTCTCATAATTGATGTTTCTATCTCTCCCTCTCCCTTCCTCCCTGAAATCAATAAAAATATATTTTAAAAAAATAGAACAACAAATTGATGTTTCTCTTTCTCTGAAAAAAATCAGTAAAAACAAAACGAGGGCAATTGTGATGACATTGGGCTCAGAAGTAATCCAGGATAATTTCCCTATCTCAAAATCCTTAATTACATCTATACAGTCTTTTTTATCCTGTAAGAACTTCCAATTCTCCCTTTCCCCAGAACACTTCCGATACCCATTGGGGCATCTGTGGGTCAGGTTGCCTCCCAAACCCAGCTTTTTAGGGGATTTTGGTCAAAGATTGTGAGGTTTGCATCATCCTTGGAGTATGAATACTTCCCCAGGTTGTGGTGTGTCATTGCAGTCCTGACTGGACACTGACGATGCCCCTGGAAGAGTGAAAATGCACACCATTCTCTGTGATGCTTGTTTTGAAAATATATTTTATTGATTTTTTTCACAGAGAGGAAGGGAGAGGGATAGAGAGCTAAAAACATCGATGAGAGAGAAACACCGACCAGCTGCCTCCTGCACACTCCCTACTGGGGATGTGCCTGCAACCAAGGTGCATGCCCTTGACTGGAATCAAACCTGGGACCTTTCATTCCTTAGGCCAATCCTCTATCCACTGAGCCAAACCGGTCAGGGCATGTGAGGCTTGTTTTAAAGTTAATAGCAGACCACCACCTGTGAAACGTTGGTGAGTTGCTGTAAAGCTCCGTGATTTGTTTGAAGGGACAGCTTTTGGATTATGCAGGAAAAACATGGGTGGTTTGTTTTCCAGCTTGCTTCTCTGAATATCCTATATAATGAAGAGCTAATATGCAAGTGGTTGTCATGCTGGAGCCAGGGGACCTGAGGCCAGGCTGAGGGACCTGAGGTCGTGCCCCCCCCCCCCATGGGGCTTGACGGGGTGGGGCCAGCTGGCTCTGGGTCTCGAACAATATCAAGGTGTGCGCAGGTGGGCAGGGACTTGACTCTGGGTCCCGTAGCACGCCCCAGACTCTGACAGAAGGGAGATTTTCATATACGTTTTACTAATTTTCATCTCTGATACTTCTATTATAGAGAAAGGGCAAATAGCAATAGTAAAATATTTCCTCTAATTAATTTTCTTTTAATGTGCATGAATTTTGTGCACCAGGCCACTAGTTCTATAAAGAGTGATCCCTGTGATACTAAAAGATGAATGATCTCTGCATGACACTTTAAATTGGGTGGTTCTCTGATTCATATATGATGTAAGAAGATAGATGCTGTCCTGGCCAGGTGGCTCTGTTGGTTACAGCGTTGTCCAAATACACCAAGGTTCCAGGTTCAATCCCCGGTCAGGGCATATATGAAACAACCAATGGATGCATAGATAAGTGGAACAACAAATTGATGTTTCTCTCTCTTAAAAAAAAAAAAAATCAGCCAAAACCAGTTTGGCTCAGTGGATGGAGCGTCGGCCTGCGGACTGAAAGGTCCCAGGTTCGATTCCGGTCAAAGGCATGTACCTGGGTTGCGGGCACATCCCCAGTGGGAGATGTGCAGGAGGCAGCTGATCGATGTTTCTCTCTCATCGATGTTTCTGACTCTCTATCTCTCCCTTTCTCTCTGTAATAAATCAATAAAATATATTTTTAAAAAATCAATAAAGGGGTCTCTTTCCGCCTTCCCACGTGGGAGTCTATACTTGTTCTTCAATAAATTTCCACCTTTGCTATAAAAAAGTCAATAAATAAAATGTAGATGCTGTTGTCTTTAACATTTACATTTTGTTATCTAGGGCAGTCATTTCCATGAGACATTATCATTCAGGCCTACACTCTGAGTCCCATTGAATTGTGTTTCTAGGGCGAATCAAGGGCATATGCAGAGCATAACTGTTCATACCTGCTCATCCGTGACTGCAGGGAGCCACAGCCACAGCTTTGTTATATTATATCCAACTATAGGCCCGGTGCACAAATCAGTGCATGGGTGGGGTCCCTTGGCCTGGCTGGCGATTGAGGCCTATTGGGGGACTGGCTGGCT
Organism: Myotis daubentonii; assembly: GCF_963259705.1. NCBI lineage: Eukaryota > Metazoa > Chordata > Mammalia > Chiroptera > Vespertilionidae > Myotis > Myotis daubentonii. Next base: position 257,777 of record NC_081854.1, read on the forward strand.
GCGGGGAAGGACCTCAGGAGGTTAACTGGCCAGCCCCCCAATCGGGGCCTATTTGGCGGGGGGCTGGCCAGCAGAGGGGAGGGACCACGGGAGGTTGGTAGGCGGTGGGAAGGGGCCACAGGAGGTTGGCTATGGGAGCACATAGACCACCAGGGGGCAGCTCCTGCATGGAGCATCTGCCCCTGGGTGGTCAGTGCACGTCATAGCGACTGGTCGACCGGTTGTTCTGGTCGTAATGGTCGCTTAAGCTTTTAGATATATATATAGATATAGATGAGTTTCTCTATATGAACTTCCTGGTGTCAAATAAGGTGACAGTCATCCTTCAAAACCTGCCATGTTGACCCTCCGTGTCCTGTTCTGTAGTATGAGTCCTTGTGTTGAAAAAAGCGAGGACACCCCCTGAAGTCCTTCCACGCCGACTCTACGTATAGGGTTCCTCCCAGTATGAGTTCTCTGACGTCGCATGACAAGTGCTGAGCTGCGTTCGATGCCTTTCCCACGATGACCACACCCATGTTTCTCTCCAGGGCCCGTTCTGTGATGTGGAGTAAGGAAGGAGAAAAGGCTGAGACTTCTCTCTGAAGGCTCACATTGTAAGGTTTCTCTCCTTGATAGATCCTTAGGTGTGAAGCAGTCTCTCCCGGAAAATAACTTCCTGAATTCCCTGCAAATATAGTTTCTCGTAAGTGTCAATTCTCTCCGACTGAGAGAGGGGTGATTTCTGCCTGCACGTTGGTAGGGTTTTTCTCCCATGTGAGTTCTGAAACATACCGTAAGGCAAACTTTCTCCAAGGCGACCCCACACTCCACACAGAGGTAAGATTTGTCTCCTGGTCTGGCTGGTGTGGTTCAGTGAGTTGAGCGTTGTCCCATGCACCCGTTCATTTCCCAGTCGGAGCACATGCCAGGGTTGTGGACTTGATCTCCAGTGGGGGCAGCGTGGGAGGCAGCCAATCCACGTTTCTTTCTCTGTGTTTCTATCTTCCTACCCCTTTATCTCTAAAATCAATAAAAGACATTTTTTTTAAGAGATTTGTCTCTTGAGTGATTTTGCTCATAGTTAAAAGGGTTGAGCTCTGTCCAGACATCTCTACGTCCGTTACATTTATACGATCTCTCTCTACTATGACTTCTCTGATGTCATTGTACCGTGGGAGGAGGATTGAGTTCTAGTTAACTTTCCCCCCAAAATCATTATTCTTGCTGCCTCTGTCCTGAATCACTATTTCCTCAAGGGCCCTATATTCCACCATCTCTCCTGGTTCTGCTGCTGCCGCTGCTCTAAGTGGGTCTCCCATTCCCGGTCTTGGCCAAATGTGGGAGGATATAGTTCATCGCTTGGGGATCTGTTTCCGGGACAGCATATGGTTCTAAGAGAAATGTACTGCTTTTTGGTTAACTCTGCTTTTGTTGTTGTTGCTGTTGTTAATCCTCACCGGAGGATGTTTCTTCCATTGAATTTTAGAGAGTGGAATCAAGGGAGGGGTGAGAGAGAAACAAAACAATGCGAGGGAGACACGTTGGTTGCTTCCCACATGTGCCCCCAAGTTTGTCAGGGATCGAGCCTACAACCCAGGTAAGAGCCCTTGACCGGGAATTGAACAAGCAACCCCTCAACCTATGAGCCAGGAGGTCACGGTTTGATTCCCAGTCATGGCACAGGCCTGGGTTACTGGCTTGCTCTCCAGTGGGGGGCATGCAGGAGGCAGCCCACCAATGATTCTCCTATTATTGATGTTTCTATCTCTCCCTCTCTGAAACCAATAAAAAATATGTTTTAAAAATGTAAACCAGCCCTAACCGGTTTGGCTTAGTGGATGGCGCGTCGGCCTGCGAACTCAAGGGTCCCAGGTTCGATTCCGATCAAGGGCATGTACCTTGGTTGCAGTCACATCCCCAGTGGGGGGTGTGCAGGAGGCAGCTGATCAATGTTTCTCTCTCATCGATGTTTCTGACTCTCTATCCCTCTCCCTTCCTCTCTGTAAAAAATCAACAAAATATATTTTAAAAAAAAATGTAAACCAGCCCTAACTGGTTTGGCTCAGTGGATAGAGCATCAGACTGCGGACTGAAGGGTCCCAGGTTCGATTCCGGTCAAGGGCGTGTGCCTTGGTTGTGGGCACATCCCCAGTAGGAGGCGTGCAGGAGGCAGCTGATCGATGTTTCTCTCTCATCGGTGTTTCGAACTCTCTATTCCTCTCCCTTTTTCTCTGTAAAAAATCAATAAAATATATTTTAAAAAATGTAAAACAGATCATGTCATTTTCCTGCTTAAATTCAAGGGATGGTTTCACATTGCTCTTAAGTATTTATGATTTTCTGGTAGAATAGTCACCTCTACTTGCTGATGGCTACATACAAGAAATACCACATCTCTTTGTTTATCCCTTTAATCCCAACATCTGGTATATCTGGTATATTGACCAATACCCAAGGTCACTTGCACCCCTCACCGCTTCACACTTGAGTGCTATGCAGATGACTTCCGTGTCAAGATTATTCGTGCAGGAGGCTGCTGGTCAATGATTCTCTCTCGTCACTGATGTGTCTATCTCTCTCTCCCTCTCCCTTCTTTTCTGAAATAAATAAAAAAGAGTATTCTCTCCCAACTTCCGAATTTGTCCCACACAGCAGGCAGTGAGCTTCTCAGGATGTAAATCAGATGATCTCACTCTCCAAGGTAACCCCACCCATGTTGCTTCCCACTGCATCAGAATGAAGCCTGAACTCACTGCCTGCCACCAGCTTCTTCCTTTAAAAGCAATTTTGCAGCCCTAGCCAGTGCGGCTCAGTTGGTTGAATGCCACCCTTCACACCGGAAGCGCACAGGTTCAATTCCCAGCCCGGGGCACATGCCCAGGATGCAGACTCAATCCTCGGCCTGGGTGCTTGCGGAGACAGCTGTTTGATGTTTGTCTCCCACGGCAATGTTTCTGCCTCCCACCCACCCTCTCCCTTCCTCTTCCTAAATTCAATAAAAACATATATTTTATTGATTTTTTGTAGAGGGAGAGGTATAGAGAGTTAGAAACATCGATGAGAAACATCGATCAGCTGCCTCCTGCACACTCCCCACTGGGGATGTGCCCACAACCAAGGTACATGCCCTTGACCAGAATCGAACCTGGAACCTTTCAGTCCACAGGCCGACGCTCTATCCACTGAGCCAAACGGGTCAGGGCTGTACTGTACTTTAAATCCCAATTTGTGCCTCTTAATCTCTTCATCTTTTCACCCATCCACCCAGCCCCTTTTCATCTTTTTCCTTTTTTTTTTTTTAAAAAAAATGTTTTTATTGATTTCAGAGGGAGAGAGAGAAACATCAATGATGAGAACCATTGACTGGCTGCCTCCTGCGTGCTCCACCCTGGGGTTCGAGCCTGCAACCTGGGGATGTACCCCGACCCGGGAATCGAATCATGACTTCCTGGTTCATTGGTCGACACACATCACTGAGCTAAGCAGGCTGGGCTCATCTTCGGTTTCTTGATTGCACCATATTCTTTCCACCTGAGATCCTTTGCTAGCGCTTCTCTTTCTGCCAGAATGCTCTTTCCCAGCTCATCATATGCTAGCTCCTTCTCACGTTTGAGAGGTCAGGTTTAAGTGGACCTGTTCAAAAAGGCTTTCATGCCTGGCTGGTTTGGCTCAATGGATAGAGCACCGGCCTGCGGACTAAAGGGTCCCAGGTTCGATTGTGGCCAGGGGGACATGCCTGGGTTATGGGCTCGATCCCCAGCGGGGGGCGTACAGGAGGCAGCCAATCAATGATTCTCTCTCATCACTGATTCATCCCTGATGTTTCTCTCTCTTTCCCTTCCTCTCTGACATCAATAAAAACATATTTTTAAAAAACCCAAATGATCCCACTTTTGTGGATTCTTAAAAGTATCATGGGCCCTGGGCGCTGTGCCAGTTTGAAGTTTAGGAATGTAACCCTTTGAGGGCCAACCAATATCCTTGGAACTATGCTGAAATTGCCAAGGCATTTTTGCTGATATTACAGCAGTTTAGGGAAAAAATTATGAATCGCAAGTAAATAAAGGTACATATTCAAAAACTTAAGAAGACCTTTACTACACTCGTTTTCATCTTTGACATATATTGTTTTCTGATTGTATCATAAAATACTAGTAGAAAAAAATTTGAACAAAACATATAATGTTAAAATAGAGGGACACCCTTCTCCAATATCTTCCACAAAATTGTCATCTTCATAGCAAGAATTGACATATTTAACAATATCATCACTAATAAAAGCAGACTTAGAACTGGACGCCATTTCGAAGCTTTAAGGCTACAAAATCTGAGTAAACAACATAAAATCGTAGTACCTGTAAAAAAATTAGGCAGCCGTAGCCGGTTTGGCTCAGTGGACAGAGCGTCGGCCTGCGGACTGAAGGGTCCCAGGTTTGATTCCGGCCAAGGGCATGTACCTGGGTTGCGGGCACATCCCCAGTGGGGGGTGGGCAGGAGGCAGCTGATCGATGTTTCTCTCCCATCGATGTTTCTAACTCTATCTCTCTCCCTACCTCTCTGTAAAAAAATCAATAAAATATATTTTTAAAAATAAAAAAATAAATAAAAAATACTCTAAACTTAGGGTGATCACTTAACAAGTTGTATAACTGTCTAATCATTATGTTGTTCACCTGAAACAAATATTGTATGCCAACTGTTATTGAAACATTTTAAAAATTATTAAAATATTCTGGTAAAAATAATCTAGGGTGGCACTAATTTCAGCCATGAGATAAATAGTCCTCTCCCGCCCCCTATAGGCCATAGTTGGTCCTTCATGTGTAGCTTCAAAGTGTGAATCTGGAGTTTTATGGCTGCTGTGAGTTTACCCTGGGGAGCCCTTTGGCACCTCCGATTCTGGCTGTGTGAACTTCTCCAGGCTACATAAGATCGCAAATATTCAAGCGGAAATCAACCAGAAAAAAAAAACACCGAAATTGAACTTCTAAGATTAGAAAAAGATACCGCAGATGTTTCTTCATCCTTCCTTTTGGGCTCAAAAGCGTCGTGCTTTGCAAAGCACGAATAATCCTTTGGAAGCAGGGCTGAAAGCGAAGTGGTCCCTCAGGCAAAGACAAAGTCAGGAAAACCCGCCCATCCGAGCTGTTTATCACGGGGACCTGGTCCATTCGCTGGAAGCTGGCAGTAACTTTCCCATGAGGGATGAGAAACCCATCTTGACACAATTAGAAATATTGCTCATCTAGATGCAGATACAAAACCAATGAGCAAGGCTTTGGCCAAGAGGGATATTTTGGCGGATGAGACAGAAGAATATGAGGCAGAGAATACATTCAGGTGGCAAGAACAAGAAAAGGAAGTTTCCTTTGAATCCCCAAAATATTCGCTGGAGAAAATGATCTTCACAAACAGGATGCCAGTGTATCGCCTCCTTTTACTTTTCACGTCTAAAGTTCATGTCCAAGAGATGAGTAAAATGAAGTTCGTGTCCAAACCATGAATGGTCAAATCATTCAACTGCTTGTTGTTGCTGATGTGTAGCCACGTGAAGTCCGTTTCTCCTCAATGGTAACGGGGTGTTTATAGGCGTTGTTGCTAGCGGCACTGAAAGAGCCCTCTCTAATCGAAGTACTAAGGTTCCAAGTCCATGAAGACCAAACTAAAACTTCCTTTGTTTTGCATATATTCTCATTCCACTTTTCAATAAAACTCGTGAAGATAAAACAGAAATAGCCCTGGCCGGTTTGGTTCAGTGGACAGAGCGTTGGCCTGCGGATTGAAGGGTCCCAAGTTCCATTCTGGTCAAGGGCACATGCCAGGGTTGCGGGCTCAATCCCCAGTGGGGGGAAAGGGCATGCAGGAGACAGCCAATGGCTGTCAATGATTCTTTCTCATCAATGATTGGCTGTCAATGATTCTTTCTCATCATTGATGTTTCTATTTCGCTCTCCCTCTCCTTTCCTCTCTGAAATCAATCAATAAATTTTTTTTAAAAAATACAATAAAAATAGCCCGGCCAGGTGTAGGTCAGTGGTTAAGCATCCACCTATGAACCAGGTGGTCACGGTTTGACTCTCTGGTTGAGGTTGTGGGCTGGACCCCTAGCCGGGGCGTACAGGAGGCAACCGATCAATGATTCTCATCAGTGATGTTTCTATCTCTCCCTCTCCCTTTCTCTCTGAAATCAATAAAAATAAATAAATAAAAAACAAATGGTGATGGGTCTCAGGCTCTTATCGACCTGTTGCTTGAGTTTAAGTCGCTCCGAGGACATTTCCTTTCACCTGTGGGGTCATATAAAAGCCTTATGGCCCAGAGCCCTATCCAGTTTGGCTCAGTGGTTGGAACGTAGGCCCTCGGATTGAAAGGTGTCAGGTTCGATTCCCGTCAAGGACACATTCATTCCCCAGCCCCTGTGGGGCGTTCGAGGAGACAACCAATGAATGTGTTCCTCTCACATCCATTGTTTCTCTCTCTCTGTCTCCCGCTCCTAAAAATCAATGGAAAAAATATAACCTTGGGTGAAGACCAAATAAAATTAAAGAAAGAAAGAAAGAGCCCTGGCCGGTTTGGCTCGGTGGATAGAGCGTCAGCCTGCACACTGTCCCTCTCCCTTCCTCTCCGTAAGAAATCAATAAAATATATTTAAAAAATACATACATAATCTTCGGTGAAGACCAAAAACAAAAAATAAAAGAAAGAAAGAAAGAAAGAAAGAGCCCTAGCCCATTTGGCCTGGTGGATAGAGCGTCGGCCTGTGGACTGGAAGGTCCCGGGTTCGATTCTGGTCAAGGGCATGTACCTTGGTTGCAGGCACATCCCCAATAGGGGGTGTGCAGGAGTCAGCTGATCGATGTTTCTCTCTCATCGATGTTTCTAACTCTTTCTCTCCCTTCCTCCCTGTGAAAAATCAATAAAATACATTAAAAAAAAAAAAGCCTGGTGTCCCCGGGATCCTCCCCAAGCGCCCTAAGGACCCTGACTTCAAGGACCCGCTGTCATTGCGCCTGGCGGCCGCTAGATGGCGCTGCGGACCAGGCGGAGGCGACCCGCGGGGAAATGGGGCGCGCGGGAGGCCTTCTGCGCCGGTGTCAGCCAATCAGAGCCCCTCCCTGTGAGCCAATCAGAGCCCCTCCCCCGCGGGCGACACCCGAAATCTCTGGAACAGTCACCTGAGAAGAACTAAACATCACACGGCAGCGGCCGCCCTCACAGCACGCTGCGCGCGGCGGCGCCTCCGGGGACGCGCACATCCGGGTCCCGGCGCGCGCGCACGCACGCACGCGCACGCGCACTCGCCCCAACATGGCGGCCGCCGTCCCCGCCGCTGCCCCCGCCGCCGCCGCCGCCTTCCCGCTTGCGGTGAGTCCGCCGCGCCCCCTTGTCTCTCGGGGTCTCGGTTTCCCTCCGCGGGGAGGACCTGCCGGGTCCCGCTGGGGCGCGAGCGGCGCGTTGCGGGCGGGAATCGGAGTCGGTGGGCGCGGTCGGCTCGCGGGGCGATTTCGGCGCAGCTCGGCGACCCGTGAGGACGCCCCCGGGGCGGGGGGTGAGGACGTTCCTTTGGGCGTGAGGACCCCCGGCCTTCCCGGGCTTCGGGGAGCTCCGCCGGGCCGCGGGGTGTCTGTCGGGCCCGCCTCAGGGACCGCTCGGCGCCCGCCCGCCTGGTGTCCGGGCCGCGGGGTGACCCGCCTCCCGCCTGCAGGGCCGCGGGGTGACCCCTCTCCCGCCTGCAGGACGACCCCTCTCCCGCCTGCAGGACGACCCCTCTCCCGCCTGCAGGGCTGCGGGGCGACCCCCTCTCCCGCCTGCAGGGCTGCGGGGTAACCCCTCTCCCGCCTGCAGGGCGACCCCACTCCCGCCTGCAGGGCTGCGGGGTGACCCCCCCCCGCCCCCTGAACACCCGCCTCGTGAGGTCTCCGTGCGGTTCCCCTGAAGGCCGTGTTTTCCCATCTGTTTTATGGCCGTTTTTTTGCGTTTTCTCTGCCTTGGTTTTCGGGGTTCGTTTCCTTGGCTCCTCTCCCCGCAGGAGTCCATGGTGAGTTTTCCTGCAGATGGAAAAGGGGGGCCCTGGCGCCCCCTTATGCCGACCCGTGAATGCCTCCTGTGCTTGGTCTCATAGACAGGAGGTCCCCCAAAGTGTAGACACACTTCGAGTAACCATAGAGGCAGCGTTTAGTAAGGTGCGTTTCATTTTATTTTTAAAAATATATATTTTTATTGATTCCGGAGAGGAAGGGAGAGGGGAAAGGCAATACACACATCAGGGATGAGAGAGAGTCATGGACCGGCTGCCTCCTGCACACACACACCATCGAGCCTGCAACCCGGGCCTGTGCCCTTGACTGGAATCGAACCCGGGACCCTTCAGTCCGCAGGGCGATGCTCTACCCACTGAGCCACACCAGCTAGGGTGCGTTTCATTTTAAAATTGTAATGGAATAGGCGGGGGATTGTTAAGGGGGGGGGGGGAGGAGACATATGTACTACTCTTTGTAATACTTTAAGCAATAAAACAATTTTTTTAAAAAAATATATTTCTTTACTGATTTCAGAGAGGAAGGGAGGAGGAGAGAGAGAGAGAGAAACATCAATGATGAGAGAGAATCTTTGATCGGCTGCCTCCTGCACGCCCCCTACTGGGGATCGAGCCGCAACCCAGGCCTGTGCCCTCGGCCGGAATCGAACCTGGGACCCATCGGTCCCCAGGCTGGGGCTCTGTCCACTGAGCCAAGCCGGCTAGGGCAATAAAACAATTTTTTAAAAAAGTGATAAAAAAAAGAAAAGAAAGAAAACAGCCAACAGACTAGCCGTCCAATATAAATGGGTCAAAATTAAACCTATATTTTTTGTGAAAAAAATAAAATTAAATTAAATTAAAAAAATTGTAATAGAATCAGCTGTTAAAGTGTGTACACATTTTTTTTAGGGGGGGGGGTGAGGCACGCTGTATTTCTCCCTGTCATCCGTTAAATATTTTGGGGGGAGACATTTAAATTGAGTGGCAGGCACCATGGAGCTTCCTCCTTAAATACCTCCCTGTGCTTCACATCAATTAGAGTTCAATACTATTTTTTTAGGGGAAAAATATAATTTTTATTTCTTTTCCTTATTGATTAAGGTATTACATATGTGTCCTTATCGCCCCATTGCCCCCCTCCCCCCTCCCCCACTCATGCTCTCACCCCCTGGTGTCTGTGTCCATTGGTTAGGCTGATAGGTATGCATACAAGTCCTTTGGTTGATCTCTCCTCAATAATATTTAAAAAAAATTTTTTTAAGAAACTTATTACTACTATTTTAGAGAGAGAGAAGGGAGGAGAAACATTGACTTGTTGTTCCACTTATTTATGTATTCGTTGGTTGATTCGAGTTCAGAACTCTTGTTGTTGTTTTTTTAATTTCGAGGCACAATTGAGGCACAGATCTTCGTTGTGCCACTGGATGAGTTTGGACAAATGCAACCCAAACCTCAGAATTATCATCACCCGAGAAAGATCACTTAGACTTGGCCAATTTATTTTATTTTTTAATATATTTTTATTGATTTTTTTACAGAGAGGAAGGGAGAGGGATAGAGAGTTAGAAACATCGATGAGAGAGAAACATTGATCAGCTGCCTCCTGCACGCCCCCCACTGGGGATGCGCCCGCAACCAAGGACCATGCCCTTGACCGGAATCGAACCCAGGACCCTTCAGTCCGCAGGCCGACACTCTATCCACTGGGCCAAACCGGTCAGGGCGTATTTGGCCAATTTAAAAAAATTGGGGGGGGGGAATAAAAATATAAATAAATAAATAAATTTGGTTGTTAGGCACTGGGGCTTATGAAAATGTTTTCAGAACCAAACCTTTGTGTGGTGTATTTTCCCCCAAGTGACTTTCCTCCGTTCTGTGGCTTGTTTTCTCTCCCTTCCCAGCCCGCTTTTTAAAATTTAATTTTCCAATGACAGTTGACATTCAATGTGTTAGTTCAAGGTGTACAGCGTAGTGGTTAGCCATTTATATAATTCATGAAGTGATCCCCCTGAAAAATCTGGGGCCCACCTGGCATCCATACATAGTGATTACAATACTATTATTATGTTAATAATAAAGTATTATGCACTTAATTTTTATTATCATTATTATTTTTAATCCTCATCTGAAGATAGGTTTTACTGATTTTAGAGAGAGGGGAAGGGGGGATGAAGGGAGGTAGTAAAGGAGGGAGGGAGGAAGGGGGAGAGAGAGAGAGATGGGTTGCCTGCTCTTACGACCACAGGGATGGAACTCGAAACCTAGGGATGTGCCCTGGTCAGGAATTGAACCCAGAACCTTTTGGAGTATGGGATGGTGTTCCTGCCAACTGAGCCACCTGGTCAGGACTTAAAGTAATTATTGATAGATATGTGGTGACTGACATTTCATTATATTTTTTTCTTCTTTTTTTTAAAGAAGTCCCTTTAACATTTCTTGTAACACCGGTTTGTTGGTGATGAGCGCCTGTATCTTTGTCTTGCCTGGGACCAACTTTTTATTTATTTACTTATGTATTTATTTATTAATTAAATATATTTTTTATTGATTTCAGAGAGGAAGAGAGAGGGAGAGAGAAACATCAATGTTGAGAATCACTGATGGGCTGCCTCCTGCATGCCCCCTACTGGGAACAGAGCCCGCACCACAGCCATATGCCCTGACCTGGTTCATATGGCTGGTTTGGCTCAGTGGATAGAGTGTTGGCCGGTGGACTGAAGAGTCCCGGGTTCGATTCCGATCAAGGGCACATGCCTGTGTTGTGGGCTTGATCCCCTGTAGGGAGCGTGCAAGAGGCAGCTGATCAGTGATTCTCTCTCATCATTGATGTTTCTATCTCTCTTTCCCTCTCCCTTCCTCTCTGAAACATATATATGTATATATATATGAAAAGTTGCAGGAACAGTTCAATGAACACTTGTAAAACCATCCAGATTTTCAAGTTAATACTTTGCTACATAAGCTTTACCTTTTTTTCTCCCTGTCTCAAACACACACACACACACACACACACTATGTATTTTACACACATATGCACTATATTTTACACACGTACACACTATTTTGCACACATACACTGTATATTTTACACACACTGTATATTTTACACGTGTACACACGCTAAGAGGATAAAGGGTTGATCACTCACATAATGAGGCCGTCTTGGGAGAGCAGGGCAGTGCTCTCAGGATAACCCAAAGTAGCCTCGGCGAGCAGGAACAGGAGACTGACTGGTTGGGCTTTTCTTGTGAGTGGAGAGTGGAGCTGGGATGAGGGTGGCCTCACCTTGCTTGGGGCTTGCGTGGTTAGAACTTCCTGCCAACTCCAAGGGGACAGATAGCATCAGGCTTTTCTGTAAGCCTCCTTAGATGTCGGGTGGAAGGAGGTGACGGGGAGGGGATGGTGCTGGAAAGCTGGCAGCAGTCAGTCATCAAACACGGAGTCAGACTTTATCACAATGGTAGTCAGGTGGGTGACTGTGTGAGGACAGGGCTCAAGTTGGTGGCAACAGTTTATTTTTGTTAAAGAATACGTCATTTGAACAAGCAGACATTATCGTGTTTGGTCCACAGAGATGGCAGGAGCCATGCGATGGGCTTGTACAGCTGAGGTCTGGCAGCCACTGACGCCAAACATGCAGGCACTGGCCTCAGCGGATTTCTCTGCAGCGTCATAGAGACGGGGGATAAGGCCCTTCAGAGGTGAGTGCCTGGGGAAGGAATTCTACACGATCTTGGCTCATCCTATAAAACTGTTACTGCATGGAGTCTTAACGCACCAGAATCGGGCCGTGTGGGGTCTAGGCCAGTGGTTATGACCCTGACAGACTCAACACCTGCTTTTTTTTTTTGCTACTTTTTAAAAACAATGCAGATTTATTGAGAGATAATTCACAAACCATTACCTTTCACCATCTTAAGGTATAAAATTCAGTGGTTTTCACCATTGCCAATAACAATTTTAGAATATTTTTATCATCCCCAAAATGAAAGCTTGTGCCCCTTAGCAGCCACTCCCCCTCTCCTCGATCCCTTTCAGCCCATGGCAGTCCTTCATCGACTCTCTGTCTCTGTATTTGTGAGTTCTGGACATTCCATAAAAATGGAAGCACAGCATGCAGTCTTTGGTGTTGGCTCCTGTTGCTTAGCGTAATATTCTCAAGGTCCATCCGCCTTTGTAGTGCGTATTGGTACTTGGTTCATTTCTATGGGTGAGTAATACTGTGTGGCTATACCATACGGTGTGTATCCGTTCATCAGCTGATGGACATTTGAGTGGCTTCCGCTTTTCCGGATATTAATGTATAATGTTCTGTGAACATGCATGGACAAGGTTTTTGTGTGTGTTGTGTGGACATGTGTTCATTTCTCTTGGACAAGCTAGGAGTGGAACTGATTATAGAGATGGAGTGGGAGTGAAGTAGTAGCTCACTGTGGTTTCAGTTTGCATTTTCATGAGGGTTAATGGTGTTGAGCATCTTTTCCAATACACAATTATGTTTATTGGCAGTTTGTATATCTTCTTTGGAGAACTGTTTATTCAGATCCTTTGCCCATTTATTAAATGGGTTCTTGATCTTTTTGTTTGTTTTTTTAAGAATCTTTTAAAAAATATGTGTTTTTTATGGATTTCAGAGGGAGAGAGAGAAAGATACACTGATCGGCCGCCTCCTGTGTATCCCCTAATGGGGATTGAGCTCGCAACCCACCTGGGCATGTGCCCTGACGGGGAATCAAACCAGTAATTTCCTGATGTTCCACCAGCTGAGCCACACTGGGTAGGCAGGTTATTGATCTTTTTATTATTGAGTTGGAAGAGTTATTTATTTACTCTGGATACCAGTGCTTTACCAGGTATATGACCTGCAAGTATTTTATCCTAATCTGTGGGTGTCTTTTCACTTTCTTAGTGATGTTATTTGAAGCACAAAAGGTTTTAATTACCTACTTTTTTTTTTGTCACTTGTGCTTCTGATGTAAACAAATTTCTGAAGATTGACAACTGTTCTTCTTTTAGGAGTTTTAGTTTTAGATCTTAAATTTAGGCCTGCCATCCACTTTGAGTTGACTTTTGTGTAATGCTCACTTTTTATGATCAAGTTTGTCGTGTGCCTTTTACCATCCTGAAAGGAATTTTATAGATAACATTACATATCCACATAATTAAAAAAATTCTCAAGTCATATGTGCAGGTAAAGAGTCAATGAAAGGAAAGTATTAAAATATTTGTTTCTATATTTAAGGACTTGGGCGCAGCTACCCTAGAAGACGTAGGAAGCAGTCCCGTGTTGGAGACTGTAGGTTTGGATGAAGAGAAACAAAACGGTCAGGAATCATCGTCTTCAGTGCAGTTGAGTGAGGCGAGCTATGGGTGGGTGCTGCTGGAACACTGAGGATCGGGGAAGTGGATCCAGACGGAGTGTGTGAAACAGGAAAGGAAGGAAGGCAGCACCTTGGTGGGGCCAGGCTCTGAGTGCTTACACTAGAAGGCACCCCAGGCATCCAGGTGAACGGGGTCTTATCCACAGGCGAGTAACCCCGTGTCATGACCTGGAACGGCATCAGGACAAGTTACCACAGAAAGTTCTCCAGACCTGAGGTCTCAGCAAGTGCTGAGGCAGCGTTCAGTGTGTGAAGAGCCTTGGAGGGCCATGGGAAGAGAAGGACAGACTGGGCTCAGAGCAGTGGATGGTGGCTGTCGGAGGACAGGGCCAGAGGATGGGGGAAATGGGGGTACTCGCTGCCCGGGCTGGTATGGCTCAGTTGGACGTCATCCCATGAACCGAAGGGTTGCTGGTCAGGGCATACGCCAAGGTTGTGGCTGCCTCCTGCACGTCCCCTGCTGGGGATCGAGCCTGAAACCAGGGCATGTATCCCGACCGGGAATGGAACTGGTGACCTTTCAGTGCACTGGAGGACACTCAACCAACTGAGCCATACTGGCCAGTCCTACGGCAACATTTTATCTGGTCTGTGCTGGATTTATTTAAATACACGTTTATCATTTCCTTTTCTTTCCTTTTTTTTTTTCTTTTTCTTTTGCAGGGTGGTGGTGGTGGTGGTATGTTTTCCTGAAGAACAACTTCTCTATTATTTTTTTAAATTCTCTGTATTGATTTTAGAGAGTGAGAGAGGAAGGGAAAGAGAGAGAAACAACGATTTGCTGTTTCATTATTGATGTATTCATCGGATGAGTCCATAGCCTTGGCATATTGGGACAACGCTCTAACCAACTGAGCCACCCAGCCAGAGCTTCACTTTTGCACAATTACATATTTGATAGTTTTTCCCTCCGCACTTTGAAAGTAACCTGCCATTACCTGCAGGTTCTAGTTTGCTATGGAGGGGTCCATCACGATACTTTTCTTTTTTAAAAAAAACAAACCAAAAAACTTTAATGTATTTTTATTCTGTTATATGTGGAACTTTGTCAGCTCTTTTTTAAAAAAAAAATATTTTATTGATTTTTTACAGAGAGGAAGAGACAGGGATAGAGAGTTAGAAACATCGATGAGAGAGAGACATCAATCAGCTGCCTCCTGCACACTCCCCACTGGAGATGTGCCCACAACCAAGGTACATGCCCTTGACCGAAATCGAACCCAGGACCCTTCAGTCCTCAGGCTGACACTCTATCCACTGAGCCACACCGATTAGGGCAATCACAATACTTTTCATTTCTTTACCAGTGCTGAGTCTTCTCCCTGCTGGTCTTTATGACTGTCACCTCCCCCTGTCGTTGTGGCTCAGTTGGTTGAACATCCATGCACCAAAAGGTCCCTGGTTCGATTCCTGGTCAGAGCACATGCCCAGGTTGTGGTTGATCCCCAGTGGTGGGCATGCAGGAGGCAGGCAATCGATGTTTCTCTTTCACATTGAAGTTTTTCTCTCTCTTTCTCCTTCTCTCCCTCTCCCTTCCAATCTCTAAAATCATTTAAAAAAAATTTATTTTTTAAAAATAAAAACATTTTTAAAAATTTAAAATGTGTCTCCTTGGTATCGAGTAATGTGGACTTATGCTCGGGACTCATGCTTTCTGAGCCTGAGATGGCTGTAGGAGGATTCACTGGGTGAGAAATGTGCCCATTTTATGTTTCAGCTGCTGCTAACAGATCACCAACTGGTTGTCCACTTCCAATGCCCGCCAACTCTTTATGACCTGCCCAAGCTTTATGTTTTCATACCTTGTTTTACTTTTTTATTTTTCAATTTATTTACTGATTTTAGAGAGAGGAAGAGAGAAAGAAACATTGATTTGTTGCTCTAGTTGTTTATGCATTCATTGTTTGATTCTTGTATGTGCCCTGACCGTGGATCAGACCCACACCCTTGGCATATGGGGACTACACTCTAACCAACTGAGCCACCCAGTCAGATCCCTTGTTTTACTTTTACTAGTATGAAGTGTGCATATTTTGTGTTATTTTTTGTTGTTGTTAATCCTTACCAAGGATATTTTTTCTTTTTTCTTTTAAAAAAATATATATATTTTATTGATTTTTTTACAGAGAGGAAGGGAGAGGGATAGAGAGTTAGAAACATCAATCAGCTGCCTCCTGCACACTCCCTACTGAGTATGTGCCCGCAACCAAGGTACATGCCCTTGACCGGAATCGAACCTGGGACCCTTGAGTCCACAGGCTGACGCTCTATCCGTTGAGCCAAACTGGTTAGGGCAAGGATATTTTTTCCATTGATTTCTAGAGAGAGTGGAAGGGAGGGGAGAAGGGGAAGAGAGAGAGAGAGAGATGGATGTGAGAAAGATACATCGATTGGTCGCCTCCCCTGCATATAACCTGACCTGGGAGCAGGGATCAAGCCTGCAGTCCAGGTACATGCGCTTGACCCAGAATCGATGCATGGGCCAGTGCTCTGACCACTGAACCACTGGTTGTGCTGTATTTTGTGTTCTTGTAGTTGCACTTTGATCTTGGGCAGTGTGGTTTAGAGATTGGAACATCATCCATGCACTTAAGGGCCATGGTTTGATTCCCAGTCAGGACACATATGAGAGGCCACTGATTGATGGCTCTCTGTCACATCAATATTCCTCTCTCTCTCTCTAAAATCCATAAAAACATATCCTCCAGTGAGGATTAAAAAGAAGTTGCAGAAGCCCTAGCTGGCTTGGCTCAGTGGATAGAGCGTCGACCTGCGAACTGAAGAGTTCTGGGTTCGATTTTGGTCAAGGGCACATGCCCGAGTTGCAGGCTCGAACCCCAGTGCGGGGCATGCAGGAGGCAACTGGTCGATGATTCTCTCTCATCATGGATGTTTCTATCTCCTCCTTTCCTCTCTGAAATCAATAAAAATATATTTTAAAAAACAAAAGTAAAATAAAACTTTCCTTGTGTTTTCCCTTTAAAAAGCAAATTAAAAAACCTCTCTGTAGCTCTCTCTGACCCTGTTCTTCTCCTCATCCCCTGATTCTCAATTTATCTCCCCCTGGTACAGATAGGAATTTGAGAAAGAAAACAAGTGAAAGAGCACACCCCTATCCCTGCCTGTCACCATTTTTATTATTCTTGAAGACATCGCTCCATGTATTGAACTCCGTCTTTTTCCTTCTTCACTTTTCAGCCTGCAACACGAGACTGAAAATGACAGCTCAGAGTATTCCTGAGGAAGCGCTACCGTGTGACGTGGAAATGGAAGGATTTACAAGGAAGGACCCCCATGTCACCATCCCAGGTGACAGGTGGGACTCTAAGAACTGGGAGGGACACCTGAGACAATTAGCTTTACCTAGGGAAAAGCCTGGGGCTCAGGAAGCAATTGGTGAGTATCCTGGACTTGGGAGGCCTTTGGGTGCCAGCTCTGACCTTCCAACATCTCGGAGGATTCCTGCCACACATGGTTTCCGTGTACATGACTCAGAGGGTATACGTGTGGATTGTGACCCAGTTTTACGTGGTTCTCAAAGAAGTTGTGTAGCTACAAGAACTGGTGACAGTGTTGCCTGTGAGGAAGCCTTCTGCCATTCCATGGAAGTGATTCAACCACTGGGAAGAAATCCAATGAGAGAGAACCTCTATAAATACCCTGAAAGTGTTGAGTCTTTCAGCCATTTTAGCCCTCTTGGTGAACAACAGATAACAAAACGAGGGAAGAAGCTATATGAAGGCCAGGACTTTGGGGCCATCTTTACCTTGACTTCATCTCTTAATGAAAGCAGGAGAAGCCACCCTGGGGAGAAGCTGTATAAATGTACGGAATGTGGCAAGTGCTTCAAACGGAACTCTTCTCTAATTTTGCATCACCGTACTCACACTGGAGAGAAACCTTATACGTGCAACGAGTGTGGAAAATCCTTCTCCAAGAACTATAATTTGATTGTGCATCAAAGAATCCACACAGGAGAGAAGCCCTACAAATGCAGTAAGTGTGGGAAAGCCTTCAGCGATGGGTCAGCTCTGACACAACACCAGAGAATTCACACCGGGGAGAAACCTTACCAATGCCTGGAATGTGGAAAGACCTTCAACCGAAACTCATCCCTGATTTTGCATCAAAGAACTCACACGGGGGAAAAACCATACCGATGTAACGAGTGCGGGAAGCCTTTCACAGACATCTCCCACCTCACCGTGCATCTCAGGATCCACACTGGGGAGAAGCCCTATGAATGCAGCAAGTGTGGGAAGGCTTTCCGGGACGGCTCGTACCTCACTCAGCACGAGAGGACTCACACCGGAGAGAAGCCCTTTGAGTGTGTGGAGTGTGGGAAGTCCTTCAACCGTAACTCTCACCTCGTCGTGCATCAGAAAATCCATTCTGGGGAGAAGCCCTACGCGTGTAAAGAGTGTGGGAAGACGTTCATCGAGAGCGCTTACCTCATCCGGCACCAGAGAATTCACACTGGCGAGAAGCCCTATGGCTGCGACCAGTGTCAGAAGCTTTTCAGGAACATCGCTGGCCTCATCCGGCACCAGAGGACTCATACTGGGGAGAAGCCCTACGAGTGTAGTCGGTGCGGCAAAGCCTTCAGGGACAGCTCCTGCCTGACCAAGCACCAGAGAATTCACACCAAGGAGGCCCCGTACCAGTGTCCAGAGTGTGGGAAGTCCTTCAAACAGAACTCCCACCTTGCAGTACATCAGAGACTCCACAGCAGGGAGGGTCCCGGCCAGTGTCCCCAGTGTGGGAAAATGTTCAGAAGGAGCTCAGCCCTGGTCCGACATCAGAGGACACACCCTGGAGAGCAGCCCATGGAAGCATAATGGATGTGGGCACGCTCGTTTCCTGAGTGCCCTTGAAAACCTGTGTGAGCAAGGGGTGTCTTCAAGGGTGACTTCTCCCAGTCAGTACAAAATAATTTTTTTTAATTTGAGTGATGAAATCTGTGTGTGTGTGTGTGTGTGTGTGTGTTTTTAATTTATTGATTTTTTTTGAGAGCGAGACACTGATTTGTTGTTCCCCTTAGGCATTCATTGCTTGATTCTTGTTATGTGCCCCGAACAGGAATTGAACCCGCAACCTTGGTGTATTGGGATGACACTCTAACCAACTGAACTACCTGGCCAGGCCCGAGAATTTGTTTATTTTTTTTTTTAAGGGATAAGTAAGTCACCTGCAATGCTCCCCCCCCCCCCTCGGGATAATCATCATTAGTATTCTGGCGGCCTTCCTTTCCCCCATCTCCTTACATGTACAGAATTTTGCATGTATGGGGTCCCATCACACATGTGGCTTTTAAGTATAGAAACTTATTTTTAAGTGTTTCTCTTCCATATCCAGTAAATGGAATGTGAGGCATTCCTTGCCCATATTGTTAAGTTGATAGATTACGAACTCCTGGAGGGAACCCAGGAGGGCGGTACACGTGGCAAAGGCCTCGGGGATGATCACCCCACCCTGTACGGAACATGAATACGCTGACACTGGAATAACACCTTTGGGAGACACCCAGCTGCCCCTGCGTGAGAGTGCGTGGACTGGAGAGAACCTGTGAATGTGTTCAGTGACTAATCATTCTGACGAATCCTTGAAATCAGGAGTGTCTGCCTGTTCTACGTAAGCAAACCCTTAGCAGAATCCAGTGTGATCAGTGAGAGCAGCTTTCAGCAGGAGCTGTACTGACTCGTCTGGATCAGCAGTGATGTCCCGGGGAGAGGCCCCCACGATGGTCCACACCACAGCAGACACAGAACTCAAGGAGGTTGCTGTTTGGATGTATCCCCGCCTGCCGGGTGCTGAGGACTCGTTTCAGAAGAGGCACTTGGAGGAGGATGTTGCTTGAGAACGAACAGTGACATTATCTTCCCTAACCATTTGTACACTGTAGCCGTCTATAGATGCAAGCGGCGGACCTTTTCTAATTAGATTGAAGCTATTGTGGCCGTTAACTGGTGAAGGGAAGACGGAGCACAGGGAACGGGCTGCAGGCTGCTGTAGGAATGAGGCACCACTTTAGTCGTTGAACCAGAATGACTGAGCTGGTATGTTTACCTTTTATTGTCCACTTAGGACACTTCTGACGTGTTCGATCCTGAACCATAATTATGAAGGTTTTGTGGCCATATTGAAATGTTACAGTGGGGCAGGCAACAACAGAAAATGGCATAAAGTAGAAGATTTGCCATGTGAAGGTGTGTTTACGTGTGGATGTTGTTCGTGGAGAAATAAATGTGGTTTTCTTAGGGAACTGCAATGGTGTATGATTTTCTCTCTCTGTTACAAGTCACACATTGTTGCTGTAATAATTTCAAGAAGAATACAAGGGCCCAGGACATAATAAGTTCCTTCTTAGGAACGTGGATTATGAGGGGGTGTCACTGTGGAGGAGATGGCGGGCCTCAGAGAAGGAGGAGCAGGAGGCCAGAGAGGTGAGGGATGACTGGGAACATCCTTCCCGTAGCAGGTGGCCAGGTGAGAGCCACCTCAGCTGTCTGGCATCACATCGGAGACAGGGGTTTTGACTTGCTCCTATGGAGCCAGAGTCACAGTGAAGGCCACTGAGGTCATTAAGGCTACGGTAGCCCTAGCCAGTTTGGCTCAGTGGAAAGCACATCAGCCTGTGGACTGAGGGTCCCAGGTTCGATTCTGGTCAGGGCACATGCTAGGTTATGGGTTCAATCCCCAGGGTGGAGTGTGCAGGAGGCAGCCAGTGATTCTCATCATGGATGTTTCTCTCTTTCTCCCTTCCTCTGTGAAATCAATAAAAAAAAATTTAAAAAAATATACGCCTGGGATAGATTTGTGTGGTCATAAGCTGCAAAGTTTGTGGTCATTTGTTCCTGCAACAATAGAAAACTTACAGCCTTGAAGAACATTCCCCCCTGCCCTTTCCCTCTCCCTCTGTCCACCTTGCCCTCGCTGGCCTGCTCCCACCAACACTCCCGTTCACATCTCCCTTTTCATACAAACTAGGAATGCTCTCCCCTTGCAGAGCCCGTGCTCTGGAGACACTAGAACAGTGATGGCGAACCTTTTGAGCTCGGCGTGTCAGCATTTTGAGAAACCCTAACTTAACTCTGGTGCCGTGTCACATAAAGAAATTTTTTGATATTTGCAACCATAGTAAAACAAAGACTTATATTTTTGATATTTATTTTATATATTTAAATGCCATTTAACAAAGAAAAATCAACCCAAAAAAATGAGTTCGCGTGTCACCTCTGACACTTGTGTCATAGGTTCGCCATCACTGCACTAGAACTAAAACACCAGGCTCACAGCTGGAGCTGCGAAAGGCTGATGGACTGCGAGGGGCCCAGCGCCTCGTCCCACAAGCCCTTCCCGACTCAAGGCCAGTGGGGCTAGTTGGTGTTTTTGTTTTTATTGTTTTTAAATTTTTTGTTTTGTTTATTTTTAAATCTATTTTTAATGATTTCAGAAAGAAAGGAAGGGAGAGAGAGAGAGAAACATCAATGATGAGAGAGAACCACCAATCCGCTGCTTCCTGCACACCCAATACACATTTTCTCATCTTCTTGGGCATTAACTGCCTGCCATCTGACGGATACACAACACATTGTAATCGTATATCTTCCTTGATGGATTGTAAGCACCCTGCACTGAAAAATTGGAAATAAAGAAATTGCATCCAGCCCCACCCGGTGCAGTTGAGCATCGACCCATGAACCAAGAGTTCATGATTTGATTCCCAGTCATGGCACATGCCCAGGTTGCAGGTTTGATCCCCAGTAGGGGATGTGAGGAGGCGGCCGATCGGTGATTCTCTCTCATCACTGATATTTCTATCTCGCTCCCTCGCCCTTCCTCACTCTGAAATTAAGAAAAACATATTTTGAGAGAGAACCAAGATGGCGACATAGGTTAACGCCAGAGATTGCTGCCTCGAACAACCAATTCAAATTACACCTAAAAGACAGAACGGACATCATCCAGAACCACAGGAAGGCTGGCTGAGTGGAAATTCTGCAACTAGGAGGAAAGAGAATATCATACCCAGATTCAGAGGAGCTGCAGTGCTGAAGTGAAATACTCAGGTGCGGAGTGTGCGCGAGCGGGCTGGCGGCGGAGGGCGCAGTTGTTGTTTTCAATCGGGAGTTTCAGACTTTGAGCTCCAGATCTGGGCAAGTCTCTGGGGACCCAGACTCAAACGGGAGAAGCGGGACTGTCTGGCTTCGGTCGGAACTCGAAGGCAGCTTTCTCTCTGAGGTTTGCAGCGGTTGCTGGAACTCTGTGAGGCAGAGCCCCTAGGGACAGAACTGAGAGCAGCCATAACTGCTCGCTCTGCCTGCCCTGTTTGATCCCCTGCGACCCGCCCCTCCCAAGCCCTGCACAGAGCCATTTGTCAGATAGCCTCAGGCAAAGGCTAGATTAGCACCTCCCCAGAGGACAGAAGTTTTCCCACTGCAGACACAGCTGACTCTCACAGCCTGTTGGCCTGAAGGTCAAATCCCCCCAGTATTAACTACAACAATCAAGGCTTAACTACAACAAGACTTCGCATAAAGATCACTAGGGGGTGCACCAAGAAAGCATAAAAAAAGATGCGGAGACAAAGAAACAGGACAAAATTGTCAATGGAAGATAGAGAGTTCAGAACCACACTTTTAAGGTCTCTCAAGAACTGTCTAGAAGCTGCCGATAAACTTAATGAGATCTACAAGAAATCTAATGAGACCCTCGATGTTATGAAAAAGAACCAACTAGAAATTAAGCATACACCGACTGAAATAACGAATACTATACAGACTCCCAACAGCAGACCAGAGGAGCGCAAGAATCAAGGCAAAGATTTGAAATGCGAAGAAGCAAAAAACACACAACTGGAAAAGCAAAATGAAAAAAGAATCCGAAGAAAACACGAAGATAGTGTAAGGAGCCTCTGGGACAGCTTCAAGCGTACCAACATTCGAATTATAGGGGTGCCAGAAGAAGAGAGGTGAGATTCTGGGGCACATCTAGGCTGAGCGTGACCAAAGGAACTTAACTGAATCAGTGGCTATTTCTGGTAGAAAAAAAAAGATAAAACAAGATTTTTTGGTCTTTTTAAAAGATAAATTTAAAAAATACTGATTTTAGAGAGAAAGGAAGGGGGGAAAGAGAGAGAGAGAGAGAGAGAGAGAGAGAGAGAGAGAGAGAGAGAAATCAATTTGTTGTTCTACTCATTTATGCATTTATTGGTTGATACTTGTATCTGGCCTGACCAGAGATTGAACCTGCAACCTTGGCATATGAGATGACACTCTAACCAACTGACCTAGCCAGCCACAACTTATAAACACGTTTTTTTGTTTTGTTTTGTTTTTGTTTTTAAATATATTTTATTGATTTTTTACAGAGAGGAAGGGAGAGAGATAGAGAGTCAGAAACATCGATGAGAGAGAAACATCGATCAGCCGCCTCCTGCACATCCCCCACTGGGGATGTGCCCGCAACCCAGGTACATGCCCTTGACCGGAATCGAACCTGGGACCTTTCAGTCCGCAGGCCGACGCTCTATCCACTGAGCCAAACCGGTTTTGGCATAAACACTTTTTAAGCTAACATTTTCTAAGTGCACAACTGAGTGGGGGTTTTTTATATATATTTTTATTGTTTTCAGAGAGGATGGGAGAGAGATAGAAACATCAGTGATGAGAGAGAATCGTGGATTGGCCACCTCCTGCACGCCCCCTAGTGGGGCTTGAGCCCACAACCTGGGCATGTGCCCTTGACCAGAATTGAACCCGGGACCCTAAGGTTAGCAGCCCGATGTTGGTTCTACCCATTGAGCCAAACCAGCCAGAGCCTGAGTGGTTTTTAGTATTTTCCCAAGGTTGTGCAGTCACCGCCATTCTTTTTTTTACATATATATTTTTTATTGACTTTTTAAAAAAATATATTTTATTGATTTTTTACAGAGAGGAAGGGAAAGAGATAGTTAGAAACATCGATGAGAGAGAAACATCGATCAGCTGCCTCCTGCACATTTCCTACTGGGGATGTGCCCGGAAGCCAGGTACATGCCCTTGACCAGAATCAAACCCGGGACCCTTCAGTCCGCAGGCCGATGCTCTATCCACTGAGCCAAACCGGTTAGGGCTGCCATTCTTTAATTCTAGTACATTTCATTACCTCCCCAAAGAAACGAAATACCAATGAGCAAATACTCTTCATTCCTCCTTCTGTCCTACTTTCTGTCTCTACAGATTTGACTATTCTGGACATTTCATATACGTGAAATCATGCAATGTGTGTATAACCAATGGACACAGACAATAGTGTGAAGGCCTGGGGTGGGTCCGGGGCTGGGAGGAGGGGGGCCTATGAGGGTAAAATTAGGGGACATCTGTAATACTGTCAACAATAACAAGTAAATCCTTAAGCTGCCACTCTTCCCTTGTTTTTGTTTTTTTAAAATATATTTTTATTGATTTCAAAGAGAGAAAGGGAAAGGGGGAGAGAGAGAGAGAGAGAGAGAGAGAGAGAGAGAGAGAGAGAGAGAGAGAGAGAAAGAGAAACATCACTGATAAGAGAGAATCATTGATTGGCTGCCTCCTGCAGGCCCCCCACTGGGAATCATGTGCTCCAACCAGGAATCAAACCTTGACCTCCTGGTTTAGGGTCGAGGTTCCACCACTGAGCCATGCTGCTGGGTCCTTCCCTTGTTTTGCGCCACAGAACTCACACGGGAGAAAAAAAAAAATCGTTCCAATGTAACAAGTGTGCAAAGTCCTCCCCAGATTTCTTCCACTTGATTGTCCATCAGAAAATGCACACTGGAGAGAAACCCTATGTGTATGGATTGTGGGAAAACCCTCAGCGGTGACTCTCACGGGATTGTGCGGCCAAAAAAAAAAAATGCATCCTGGAGAAACCCTGCCTGTGCAAGCAGCGTGGGAAGACTTTCATCGACAGCGCCTACCTCATCCAGCACCCGAGAATTCACACTGGCCAGAAGCTCTGTAGCTGTTACCAGTGTCAGACACTTTTCAGGAATATCCCCTGGGGCACCCGGCCCCAGAGGACTCATACTGGTGAGTTGCCTATGAGTGTCTCCAGGAATGCAAAGTTTTCAGGGAAACTGTACCGGTGTCAGATGTGGGGAACATTTCCAGAGCAGGGTTGGCGCACCCTGTGGGGGACTCAGTGAATATGACAATGTCTCTGTCTGCTTCTCTTTCCTGACTCAGGGGTGTATGTCTCAACAGCTGTGTGATCTTAGGTGAATTATTCAACCTCTCTGTGCCTTAGTTCCTCTCTTACAAAACGTGGACAAGACCTAATTCATTTGGATGAAGAGAAGTGAGGTGTGTAGAATGCTCGGGACATAACTGGGTTCTGTATGAATTAGCTGGCCCTGCTCTTACCTGTCATTGCTCATCCTCTTATTATGGCTGCTCTTGTTATTGATGTTTTTTTAAAAAATATATTTTTATTGATTTCAGAGAGGAAGGGAGAGTGAGAGAGAGATAGAAACATTAATGATGAGAGAGAATTATTGATTGGCTGCTTCCTGCATGGCCCCCACTGAGGATTGAGCCTGCAACCCAGGCATGTGCCCTTGACTGGAATCGAACCTGGGACCTTTCAGTCCTCAGGCCAATGCTTTATCCACTGAGCCAAACCGGTCTTGGCTCTTACCTATTCTTGATGTTATTGCTCATCCTCTTATTACGGCTGCTCTTGTTATTGATGTTTTTATTGTTGATAATTTTTAAATAGATTTTTATTGATTTCAGAGAGGAAGGGAGAGGGAGAGAGAGATAGAAACATCAAGGATGAGAGAGGATCATGGATCGGCTGCCTCCTGCACGTCTCCTACTAGGGATTGAGCCCACAACACAGGCATGTGCCCTGACCAGAATCAAACCCGCAGACTGATTCTCTATCCACTGAGCCAAACCAGCTAGGGCTTATTGATAATTTTTTGTTGTTGCCATTAATGATGATGATATTGATGCTACTCTTCTCTGACTAGGAGGCTGGAAGAGGTAGATGCTAGCCACCGCCCCAAAGCTTTGTAGACCAAGCACGTCAAACTCAAAGGCTAACATGGGCCAAATAAACAAGGTTTAACTTTATGTGGGCCGCAAAAAAACAAAAAGCTTCAATTTTCATAGAAGCATAGGTTTATTTTGACAGAAACATGCTGAATACAAAGGGCTGAAATAAATGAGTAATTGTTAACCTAAAATAATAGAACATTTTAATAAAAATTAGTATTTTTTTCTTGAACATTAACTTACCAGACACTGAATAACAGCACAAATTCATAAGCGTCACACAAATAAACCTATTTTTTTTTGTTCTCTGAAAGCGAAATGTTTCCTGTTGCGCACACCCAACAAGTCAGTCCAAGACTAATGATGTGGCCATCCACTGCTAACATATTTGCTGCTACTATTAGTGGAGAGAAATGGTGCGCCTACATGTAAGGCGATTATAGTCATCAGTCATTAGCGAACGTTGTAGTTCGTTATTAATAATTATGCATAACAGGATATTGTAAAAATTAAGTTCGGAAATTAAATTTTTATTTTATTTTTTAAAATATATTTTATTGATTTTTTTACAGAGAGGAAGGGAGAGGGATAGAAGGAGTCAGAAACATCAATGAGAGAGAAACATCGATCAGCTTCCTCCTGCACACCCCTACTGAGTATGTGCCCACAACCCAGGTACATGCCCTTTACCGGAATCGAACCTGGGACCCTTGAGTCCGCAGGCCGACGCTCTATCCACTGAGCCAAACCGGTTAGGGCAGGAAATTAAATTTTTATTAAAATATTTCTTACATACCATTAAATTGGCTGGGCTGCAAAAATATTTGTCATGAACCGCATGCGGCCCGAGAGTTTGACATGCTTGCTGTGGACTCTCAGAACCTCTATCACCAGTAGTTCCTAGATGGCTTTGCTTCTCAAACTCTAGTGTCCGGTATTGGCTGGAGGCCTCCTGAAGTGGGCGGAGTTGAAGGAGCTAGTGGAGAGAGGACCAGAGGTCAAGAGGGCTAGGAGACGGATGATGGCGACTGGGGTTCACGTGGAGTGGGGCTCCCGGCCCCCGAGAAGATGAGGTCGCAGCGGGTTGGCCATTGGGCCTCTGGGCTGTAGAGAGAGGGCCTGTGTTGGGATGAGAAGGAAAATGCTGCCCAGAGCTCAGTCCACTGGGGTACACATCCATCCATCCATCCCATAGGAGTTTGGGCGCCACACTCCTGGGCTCACGACCACAGGGACTTCTGTCCCATGTCACAGCTTCTCCCCCCGACCCGACTCCCCAGCGACCCGGCCCAGCAGTTGAATCAGTGAGGTAATTGCTGCTCCCAGGGGAACCGAGTCAGACACGTGGAGTCCAGTGTAGGGTTAGACTTCCCAGGAGATGGTTCGTGTGGGTCACGTGAAGACTGAGACATGTGCCCCTGGAATATGGTTGACCTTATGTGCCCTGGGGCTACATGGTCAGGAAGCAGCTCTGTAGCACCTCAGACAGCCCAGCCTCTTGGAGGCCTACAGGCTCTCTGTTTCCACAGTGATGTTTTTCTCCCTCTCCCTCTCTCTCTAAAATAAATATCCTCAGGTGAGGATTAAAAAAAAAAAAGAATCAACAAGTTAATGCATAAATCAGTGGAACAACAAATCATTGTTTCTCCCTTCCTCTCTGTAAAACCAATTAAGAAAATTTTTTTTTAGCCCTAAACGGTTTGGAGCTGCCTAATAGAGTGTCAGCCTGCGGACTGAAAGGTCCCAGGTTCGATTCCGGTCAAGGGCATGTACCTTCGTTGCGGACACATCCCCAGTGGGAGGCGTGCAGGAGGCAGCTGATGGATGTTTCTCTCTCATCGATTTTTCTAACTCTCCCTCTCCCTTCCTCTCTGTAAAAAATCAATAAAATATATTTAAAAATTTATTTATTTTTTACAGAGAGGAAGGGAGAGGGAGATAGAAACATCAGTGAGGAGAGAGAATCATTGATTGGCTGCCTCCTACATGCCCGCTACTGGGGATCTAGCCTGTAACTGGGGCATGTGCCCAACAGGAGTTGAACTATGGCCTCCAGGTCCATTGGACACTCAACCTCTGAGCTACACTGGCAGGGCAAAAAAAAAAAATTGTTTTTAAACTTAGACCTGAATACCCAAAAATAAATAATATAAACTGTTTAGATAAACCTTTTAAAAAAAATCAGCTTACACAAAATGACAGCCTCATAAACCCTGCTATCTAGAATATTCTGAAATGGGAAGCGGCATTCTAGCCCTCATCCTGTTAGTCCGGCTTGCTGGAGCAGTGGCATTTATTTTGGGCTTCTGAGTGCATCACTCACCCCAGTTGCTTCTCTCTTAAAATTTCTTCCATTTCAGCGTCTCTCTCTCTCTCTCTCTCTCTCTCTCTAGATCTTTTATGCTATTCAAAGGAGTTTCACTTATTCTTTTTTAAAAAAATATATATTTTATTGATTTTTTACAGAGAGGAAGGGAGAAGGATAGAGAATTAGAAACATCCATGAGAGAGAAACATCGATCAGCTGCCTCCTGCACACTCCCTGCTGGGGCCCTGCCTGCAACCAAGGTACATGCCCCTGACTGGAATTGAACCTGGGACCCTTCAGTCCACAGGCTGACGCTCTATTTGACACTGAGCCAAACCAGCTAGGGCTCACTTATTCTTTGTTGTTAATCCTCACCCGAGGATATTTTTCCCATTGATTTTTAGGGAGAGTGGAAGAGAGATGGAAAGACAGAGGGAAACATCGATGTGAGAGAAACACATTGATTGGTTGCCTCCTGCAGGAGCCTGCAACCAAGGTACATGCCCTTGACTGGATTAGAGCCTGGAACTCTCTGATCCACAGGTCAATGCTCTATCCACTGAGCTAAACCAGCTAGGGCGAATATTTACTTTTTATTTATTACTATTATTATTTTTATTTTAATCTGAGGATATTTTTCCATTGATTTTTAGAAAGAGTGGAATGGTTGGGGTGAGGGGGGAGGGAAACATCGTTATTAGAGAGACACAATAACTGGTTGCCTCCCACACATGCTGGGGATCTAGCCAGCAACCCAGGTAAGAGCCCTTCACTGGAATGGAATCCAAGACCCTTCAGCCTGCAGGCCACCACTCTACCCACTGAGCTAACCAGGCTAGGGCTTTAGCATCTCTTGAGGTGCCCAGCTATGGCTGCTCTTCAAACTTTATTAGTTCCCGGGATATGCAGACTGGGCCTCCACCTCTCTGTCATCTCCCTGCTTCTGCTGCCTTCCTCTCTACCTTCATTTCTTTTATTGATTTCAGAGAGGAAGGGAGAGGGAGAGACAGAAACATCAATGATGAGAGAGAATCATTGATCAGCTGCCTCCTGCTCGCCGCACACTGGGGGATGGAGCCCTGGCCGGGAATCGAACTGTGATCTCCTGGTTCACAGAGGGACGCGCAGTCACTGAGCCACACCGGCCAGGCCTCTCTCTTCCTTTCTAGGTCGTCTGATCTCCCCAGTTCTGGGTGGACCCCCTTCGGTGTGACCCTGCCTCTGGGTCTCTGTCCATGCCTGCGTTTCCTCTTCTGCGTCTTTCTCCCTCTCACCGTCTCTCTGCCGACCCCTGAGCGGCCGTGTCTCCCGGCCCCGCCTCACCGTCTCTGGGTCCTCACGCTTCTGTCGCCCTGGCCCCGTGTCTGCGCCTCTTTCTCTCCGTCCCTGTCCCTTTCTGTCCCATTGCCTCGCTCTCTCCCCGGGGCACTGCGTCTCTGGTTGCCAAGGCGATGCCTTGTAATTCTCTTGTTTACCAGGTTGCCATGGTATCCATAGTGACGCAGGCGTGCAGGGATTGGTGAGGCGCAAGAGGCTAGCTCCGCCGCTGGTTGGCTAGCTCCGGAGGAGGCGCGTTGCATTCTGGGAGTTGTAGTCCGCGGTGCGCAAGCCGAGTTCTACCGGCCGCGGTCCGGCAGCGAAGAACGGCTCGGGGCTGAGGTGGGTCTTCGCGGCGGCCGTGGGGCACCCCGACCTGGCTCTCCTGAGCGGTTCGGTTCGAGGCGGTCGAGTCCGAGTGCGCGGCGAGGTGGGGGGCCCGCGTTCCGGGAGGGCCGAGGGGTAACGGCTGGGTCTGCGGGGGCGGGGCGGGGCGGGGCAGGCTGTAGGCGCCCCGAGTGCGACCCCTGCGAGCCCGCAGGCTGCCGAGCGCCCCGAGGTGGGGCCGGGGCGGGGAGTGTGGTTTCTCCCGGTCACCGGGGGTGGGAGGGGGGTTGGGGGGGGGTATAACGGTCTGGCGAGGGGACCCCATGGGTGCTGCCTGTGGCGGGCAAGAGGGAGTGGGGACCATTGAGGTGTGTGTTGTTGTTTTTTTTAAAATATATTTTATTGATTTGTTTACCGAGAGGAAAGGAGAGGGATAGAGAGTCAGAAGCATCAATGAGAGAGAAACATCGATCAGCTGCCTCCTGCACACCCCCCACTGGGGATGTGCCCGCAATCAAGGTCCATGCCCTTGGCCGGAATCGAACCCGGGACCCTTGAGTCCGCAGGCCGATGCTCTGTCCACTAAGCCAAACTGGTCAGGGCAGTGACCTGATTTTTTAAAGTCCTTTTTAAACTTGATTTTAGAGAGAGAAAGATGGGGGTGGGGTAGGGAGAGAAACATCCATTTGTTCCACTTATTTGTGCATTCATTGGTTGATTCTCTTTTTAAAAAATGTTTTTATTTATTTCAGAGAGGAAGGGAGAGGGAGATAGAAACATCAATGATGAGCCCTAACCGGTTTGGCTCAGTGGATAGAGCGTCGGCCTGGGGACTGGAGGGTCCCAAGTTCGATTCCGGCCAAGGGCATGTACCTTGCTTGGGGGCACATCCCCAGTAGGAGATGTGCAGGAGGCAGCTGATCGATGTTTCTCTCTCATGATGTTTCTGGCTCTCTAGCCCTCTCCCTTCCTCTCAGTCTGCAGGCTGATGCTCTATCCACTGAGCCACACCAGCTAGGGCTGATTCTTTGTTTTCTTTTTTTAATGTTTTTATTGATTTCAGAGAGGAAGGGAGAGGGAGAGAGAGAGAGAAACATCCATGATGAGAGAGAATCATGGATCGGCTGCCTCCCGCACACCCCCCACTGGGGATGGAGCCCGCAACCCGGGCCTGTGCCCTTGACCAGGAATCGAACCCTGACCTCCTGGTGCTTAGGTCGAAGCTCAGCCACTGAGCCACGCCGGCTGGCCCTTTTTTAAAGTCCTGGTAGTTCTCGCCTTAAAGAATGAGTTGCCGCTCTCCACTTTTTGCGGTCATTCTTGTCTACACGAGGCCGACCCTCCGCCGATACTTAACAAGGGAGTTGCTTGGAAACCGTCTCGCATGGACTCCGGGTGTGAGGGTGCGGGCTGGTGAGTGCGGAAGCCGCTGCCGTTTCCTCTGTTGTGGGCGCCCCACGGCCCGCTTCTCGCCCCCTGGGCACGCCCTTGTCCGTCCCCTGCAGGTCTGGACTCCGGCCGGCCGAGATCTCTCAGGACCCTGTCGCTGGTTTGGTGTCTGCCTTGGAGCCATGGTTACGTGAACCTGCCCTGGACAGCGCTGCCCCGCCCCTGGCTGGCACGGTCACGTCTCCCA
Source organism: Myotis daubentonii (assembly GCF_963259705.1). Lineage (NCBI taxonomy): Eukaryota > Metazoa > Chordata > Mammalia > Chiroptera > Vespertilionidae > Myotis > Myotis daubentonii. The sequence continues at coordinate 288,765 of NC_081854.1, forward strand.
GCGTCCATCTGGGAAGATGCTGCCTCCGGAGAAGGCGCCGGCCCCCCCAGGACCTGCCCGGCTCCCCCCGCGCTGCCCGGGCCAGGATGGCCGCGGGGGACCCGCTGGAGGAGCGCGGGACCACCTGCAGGAGGACCCCGGCCGACCTGGACGTCTCCCACCTGCTCCACCAGCTGTGCCACCCGCGGCTGCCGCCCGAGGCCTGCTCCAAGGAGCAGGTGCGGCCGCTGGATGCGCCCCTGAAAGTCCCCCTGCCCGGCAAGGTCCGCTCGGCCCTGGCTGCTGGCGTGCCTTCCCGGGAGCCGGGAGACGGCGGCCTTCCTGGGGGAGCGCCCCCCCCAGGGACCGGGAGGAGCCAGGTGAGGGGGGCGCCGCCCAGCAGGGGTGGGGAACGTCCATTTGGCCCGGCCCTGCCGAGGCGCGAGGGGCGAGGTAATTAAACGCCGGACCAAGTTCGGCAGGCGGATGTGTAAGTGGGTCGTTCTGTCTGGGCCCAATGATGCGATAATTCCCGAGTGGATCGCGGCAGACCAGGCGCACTCCGCCCCCCCCCCCCCCACACACACACCCGGGCCTCAGAGGAAAGGAGGAGGGGCCCAGGTCCCGGGCAGCCGCTCCCCTGAGAGCGATGTTCCCCCAGGTGTGCGGGGCTCAGAGGTGAGCCTCCCTCGGCTGCTGGGGCAGCTCCCCAGACCCCAGGAGCCAGTCCCCCCACCCTCGAACCTGGACCCTGGGCTCTGTTACAAAGCGGTTGCCCTGGGCGGCTGACTCCCTCACACTGGTTGGGGCACCCAGTGTGCTGTCTGTCCGTCTGGGCTTGAGGGCGTGTGAGCGTATCCGACGTGGCCTTACGTGAGTTTGCCAGGGGCCCACCCGGGTCTCTGCCCTCCCGGGGCCTTGGACCTGGGACCTGCAGCTCCCGGATTCGGAAAGGCTCCCTGGCCTGAAGGCACCGGCTTTCCTGCCCTCCCCGCTCGGCCTTCGCCGGCTCCCCTCTCCGGCGGACAGTAGGAGGGCCCCACGGACCCCGGAGCCCCCCATAGTTTTAATTTTAGGTCCTTTTCCACTTGGCTTTCCTCTGAATTGCCACCCCTTCCCACCTGCCCGCCCCCCACCTCTTAGCCTGTCCATCCCCCGACCCCAAGCTGGGGGTGGCCCCGGTAATTTAAAACAGCAACAACTAAATGTACTATTTCAGCTCTTGCTCCCAGCCGGACCGTGAGTCCTGTCCTGCCTCGGGGAGACCCTCCCAGCAAGCGTCCCCCTCAGCTCCCAGGCCCACGGCGACTCCTTTGTCAGCAGGACGTCCCCACGCCGAGCCCTCAGCTCCCCACCCCTGTCCCAGTCAGTGCTCAGCCGGGTGCCTGTGCCTTCTTTACTTTATTTGGAAATTACTTAAACTTTATAGAAAAGGCACAGAAATAGTGAAAGCAGTACAAAGCTCACACAGGTGTCCTCACCCGGACGCACCTGTTAACATGTTCACACACACACACACACACACACACACACACACACACACACCCCTGGGGGTGTGCGAAGCCCACAGTGTTCCTGTTGGTGACTCTTTTGTTGCCCAATTTCTCCCCCATAAAGTTACTACTTCCCCCCTGAACTAATTATTGATCCATGGGGAGACCTTGGAGATAACGCAGATATCCAGTTTCTCACCAAAGCCCGCCCCTGGTCCAGCCCCCACTCGTTCCTGCCTGAGCCAGTCTTTAGCACTGAAGGCTGCCGGGTGTCGATCACCCAGTGCCAGCCCGCCCTCCGTGTTCCCGCTCAGCCCTGGGCACGCCTTTCTGCCCATTTGTTTGTCATCAGACGCACTCGTGGGCTCTCGTTTTCTCCATGGTGTGTAACTCACCGCTGTCGTTACTGATTTCGGTGCCCAAGTTGTGCCAGACGAGCTCACGAGTCTTACAGGAATCCTGCCCCCTCTGCTATACCTCTGCCACTTTTGGAACAGTCCATTTTTTTTAAAGTATAGGATGTCCCAAGCTTATCTTTCTACTTGCTTCAGCTCTGAAATCAGCCACTTCTCCAGTTTCAAATAACTCATTCCCTTTCGGAGGGGGCTGCCTTAGGGCCCCAATCTGAGTGCCAGGTGTGGTCCTTGCTACTAGCCTTGTATTCTGCTGAGTTAGAAATACAGGCACATATATGAGCGCATATCCGTACACAAATAAAGGTCTGTGTATGTGTGAACAAATACAATGCCAATCTATACGTTTTTATAACTACATATTTCACAACTACATTTTCACTCCCCCATATTTTTATGTCCCTATAATGAGAACTCTGGTACCCACACAATTAAAAGAATGCTGGATGCTAAAGTACCTCTAAAATAGTTTCAGGCCCTGACCATTTTTGCTCAGTGGATAGAGCGTCGGCCTGTGGACTGAAGAGTCCCAGGTTCGATTCCGGTCAAGGGCATGGACCTGGGTTGCAGCCACATACCCAGTGGGGGGTGTGCAGGAGGCAGCTGATGGATGTTTCTCTCTCATCGATTTTCTAGCTTTCTATCACTCTCCCTTCCTCTCTGTAAGAAATCAATAAAATATATTTTAAAAATATAGTTTCAGAATTGCTTTCTCGAATCACTCCAAACCTACTGAAAAGGATTAATTTATTGCAAAATAATGCAGATAATTTAATTCTGTTTAAAATGTACTGATACCTCACATGGGATTCAAATCTGTGAGACTGGTTGCCATGTATCTTTTTTTTAAGAGATAACATCTGATTTTATTGTTAAAATATTGGTATCATTTTGTCTTGTAAAGGTGGGGCTAAGCACCCTAGGTTTGTTCTGAAGGGGCAAGACACGTGCACAGATGCAATCAGGGGAGTCACGGAGAATGGGTAACACCGTCACTCGCATTCAGGGCCTGATCGTCCCCACTGGGGACAGATATTTCAGGGGAAACTCAAACATTGGCTGTGTTCTTGGACCAGGTAAGTGATTTATACTCAGACCGGAAAACTTTGTGGTGAGACCGCTGAGTATACACTTGGGTGTGTGTATATCCGTCAGTTGACACCACTCCTACACACGCCCCAACCCAGAGAATAGAATGTGAATGAATGATCAAGTCTCACTGCCCTTGGTTCTTACCGATGAAAGGCACCTGTTGGGTTTTCACCAGCTGGAACCTCGTGAACCTGGGGCCTGAGTCACGTCCGAACTCACGGCATTCTCCCACTTCTCTCTCCTGTAATGCTGGTGGGCACTCGCGGCGGAAGGTCCTCCAGGTGGGTCACCTCCACGTCTCCCTGCTGTTTGGACAACCCGAGGAGTGTGCTGTGTGTGAAGGCCTGTGTGTGTCCTCTTGCTCATCAGCATAACCGGGCTCAAGTCTAGGAAAGGGGTGAACCGTGGCTTCCAGGGGTGGGCAAACTTTTTGACTCGAGGGCCACAATGGGTTCTTAAACTGGACCGGAGGCCGGAACAAAAGCATGGATGGAGTGTTTGTGTGAACTCATATAAATTCAAAGTAAACATCATTACATAAAAGGGGACGGTCTTTTTTTTTTAGTTTTATTCATTTCAAGTGGGCCGGATCCGGCCCGCGGGCCGTAGTTTGCCCACGGCTGGCTGAAGCCATGGGCCCAGCTCGGGAAGGTGCTTCTACCCAGTATGAGTTCACCCCCAAGCTGTAGCTGTCCTGCTGCGCCACCTGGTGGACAAGGTTAATGTAACCGTGAGTCCCCGGAATTCTCAAAACCTGGGTTTCTAGGAGTCTGTGGAACCTACAGCGCTATTCCCGAGGTCGGAACGCTGCTCCAACGGCAGGGTCTTGGAAATGCAGTGAGAAAAAGCCTTCTGATAGCGGCCTAGACAGGGTGCGTCTCCTGGGACAGGCAGCTGGGCCGTCGAGCGTGCCAGCACCTCCGAGAGCAACGCATTAACTGGCTGACTCCCCAAATACCTCTGAAATAGTTTGAGAACTGCTCTTCTCGAACCTCTGCAAGAACCCAAACCTTCTGGAAAGATTTCAGGAGTCGTCTCTTCCCCTAACCACCACCTCCCTCCCTGCAAAGCTCCTAAGTGGATGACTTGTTCAGGGACAAAGATACAGCCAGATATCCCCTTCTACTCTCAGGGGAAGCTGCCCCCTCCACCGGCCACTAGGTCATGTGCACGTCCTCTCCCATTGGTGGCAATGGGTCTGTGCTGTGGGTCAAATTAGGGTAAAAGGCTGGGGGGGGAACCCTCATTCCTCAGTGGGTCAGAGAGTGTGCCCCCACCTCCAGTCTGCCAAGGGTAACAGTCTAAACCAGGGGTGGGCAAACGTTTTGACTCGAGGGCCACAGTGGGTTCTTAAACTGGACCGGAGGCCGGAACAAAAGCATGGATGGAGTGTTTGTGTGAACTCATATAAATTCAAAGTAAACATCATTACATAAAAGGGGACGGTCTTTTTTTTTTTTTTTAGTTTTATTCATTTTAAACGGGCCGGACCTGGCCCGCGGGCCATAGTTTGCCCACGGGTGGTCTAAACCCAGAAGCAGACGAATGACGAATGCTGTGCGTACCTCAAGTCTCTGGCAAGGGCGCCTTGAGGAGAGCTTCATGGGTCAGAGGTGGGCGAGGACGTGCACATGACCTAGTGGCCGGTGGAGGGGGCAGCCCCGTCAGGAGGCAGATAGGGCCTTCCTACAGGCCCTGAGAAGGGCAGCAGGGCCTTCACCACAGGGGGATGCAACCGCCAGCCTCCTCACCCACCCCAAAGACTTGGACTCATCTGCTAGGATGCAAGGCCCAGGAGTCCGCATCGGTGAGCAGCACCCGGGTGATTCTGGTGACAAGCCCTGGGTCCCACTGTGAGACGCTGGTTCCGAACAACCAACACGGTCTGTGCGGCTGGCACACAGGCGTCTGGGGCAGACTGAGGACCCAGTGTGGCTGATGCCCAGGCTGGCAGCACCTTGTTGGAAGGTGTCAGTCAGGGGGTTCTCTTTATCTGAAGTGGTAGGAACCGCTCATTGCGGGGTCGGAGGCAGGACTGACCCCATCACATCTGTATGAAAAGAGATTCTTTCCCAGGGCTATTAGTTACTGCCGCCGTGTGGCAGTCGTCAAGGGTGGCAAGTCGCCCTTTAAGGGGCGTGGTCGTCAGCCAGATGCTTTTAGAGGATTTAAGGTTCCATGAAGTACAATGGATTTTCAAGTGAAATTATAATAGAAACAGTGAAGAATCAATGAAAACATGCTGCAAGAAAGGGTTGTCGTTTACATTTATCAAAGGACTAGATCTTGCAAAATAAAAGGTTACAACATGGAATTCCTATTGTTTATGAGACGGGAATTAGGAAAAACCTTGCTCTTTTTGTGCAATGGCACCGTCTGTCTTTTTCTTTTATCTTTTTAAAATATGTTTTTATTCCGAGCTGGTTTGGCTCAGTGGATAGAGTGTTGGCCTGCGGACTGAGGGGATCCTGGGTTTGATTCCAGTCAGGTGCACATCCCTGGGTTGTGGGCTCCATCCCCATTGGGGGTGTGCAGGAGGCAGCCGATCAATGATTCTCTCTCATCATTGATGTTTCTCTCTCTCTCTCCCTCTCCCTTCTTCTCTGAAATTAATAAAAATCTATTTTAAAAATTAAAAAAGGAAAATTAAAAAATGTATATTTTTATTGATTTCAGAAAGGGAGAGATAGAAACATTAATTATGAAAGAAAATAACTGATAGGCTGCCTCCTGCACGCCCCACACTAGGGATCAAGCCTGCAACCCATGCCTGTGCCGTGACCAGGAATCAAACCATGACCTCTTAGTTCATAGGTCGATGCTCAACCACTGAGCCAAGCCGGCTGGGCTCATCTGTCTTTTTAATTCCTATGAATCTTGTAAAAAAAAAATAATTATAGCCTGAACAAAGTAGCAAAAGCCATCACAGAACCTGCAAGGTTCCATGGAAGTTACATTTCAAGACTTCCTATTCCAGTGATGGCGAACCTTTTGAGCTTGGCGTGTCAGCATTTTGAAAAACCCTAACTTAACTCTGGAGCCGTATCACATGTAGAAATTTTTTGATATTTGTAACCATAGTAAAACAAAGATTTATGTTTTTGATATTTATTTTATATATTTAAATGCTATTTAACAAAGAAAAATCAAACAAAAAAATGAGTTCGCGTGTCACCTCCGACACGCGTGTCATAGGTTCGCCATCACTGGCCTATTCAAAAGTTTTCAATTCCATGACAAATAAAGATTTATTGCAAACTAATGCAGAAAACTAGTTTAAAATGTTTACAGTACACACGCACACACAAACAAAAATTAAAAAAATGTTTATAGTACACTTGGTACTTTGTCATATGGGATTCAAATCTGTGAGGCTGTTTGCCATGTACCTTGATCAAATGCTTTACACACAGATCAGAACATCTTACTGGGACAGTTGAGTGCATGGGGATTGCACATGGATGCCACTCTCACGTGTAGCGCACTGCCATGGTGTGTATAGGGAGTATCAGTGTCAGCTACACCATGCATGAGCACGTCTCCCCACTCGAGCACAGAATGTGCATTAAAGGTAAAATGTCACTGCACTTGGTTCTTTTTTATGAACAGCATTAGTTGGGGGTCTCACCGTTTTGAAATTCTCAAGTTTGGAATCTGGTGAATTCTTGTTAAGTCATGCCCAAATCCAATACCTTTTCCCAATCCTCATTTCTGTGGCTTCTAGAATACAGCATTGACGGGCACTCGCATCTGAAGGTCTTCAACACTGATCACCCCTACATTTCCCTACTGTTAGAATGATCTGAGGAGCATGTGTACTACTCATATCTGTGCAGGCGTACGCATAAGTCTGTGATATCACCCCGGAGTATGACTGGGTCAAGCGTAGGAAGGGAAGAGATGAACTCTGGCTGCAGGCTTCCTGTGGCCCAGCTCCTGCAGGTGCCTGTACCCAGTATGAGTTCTCTGGTGCTTGGCCAGGGAGGAGCTGTGTGTGAAGGCCTTCCCACAGTCCCTGCACTCGTATGGCTTTTCTCCCGTGTGGTTCCTCCGGTGCTGGGTGAGGTGAGTGCTCTGCCTGAAGGATTTCCCACAATCTGGGCATTCGTATGGCTTTTCCCCCGGTGTGTGTCCTCGCGTGCTGGCCGAGGGAGGAGCTGTGACTGAAGGACTTCCCGCATTCGTTGCACGTGTAGGGTTTTTCTTTGGTGTGGGTCCTCTGGTGTTCTACACTCTTTACACTCATAGGGCTTCTCCCCTGTGTGGATCCTCCGGTGCTCGCTCAGGAGTGTGCTCTGGCTGAAGGCTTTCCCACACTCTCGGCACTCGTAGGGCCTCTCCCCGGTGTGGATTCTCTGGTGCTTCGTCAAGGACGAGCTGTGGCCGAAGGCCTTGCCGCACTCGGGACACACGTAGGGCTTCTCGCCCGTGTGGGTCCGCAGGTGCTGGGCGAGGTGGGTGCTCTGCCGGAAGGCCTTCCCACACTCGCTGCACGCGTAAGGCTTCTCGCCCATGTGGGTCCGTGCGTGCTGGCTGAAGGAGGACCGAAAGCTAAAGGCCTGGCCGCACTCTCTGCACTCGTAGGGCTTCTCGCCCGTGTGAGTTCTCTGGTGCTGGATCAGCGGGGGCGTTTGGTTGAAGGCCCTCCCACAATGCGTGCACCTGTAGGGTTTCTCGCCCGTGTGGATTCTCTGGTGTTTGGTGAGTGCCGAGCTGTTTCGGAAGCCTTTCCCGCATTCCTGACACCTGTAGGCTTTCTCTTTTGCGTAGGTTTTCTGTTCTGCGTTCGTTTTTGAGCATGGATTCTCCTTTTTTCTGTGCCTTCTCCATGCACGAGGGTCTTGTTTTTCAGGAGTCACGGGTTGACTTGGGAGATCAGGGCTCAGAGTGAAGTTTTCCCCAAACCCATTCCCAGGCTGCTGCCGCTGAACAGAGGTCTTCACCGGTGTGCAGGCCGCCTGCACCCCACGGCCATCCAGGCTCTCACAGCTCTGTTCCCGGGGCCCCTCGGCATCTCCACCCTTAGAGCTCCCCAGACCATCCCACAGGAACCCTTCTACCAGGACAAGGCTGGCTAGTTCCTCAGAGGCATCTTGCTTTGCAGCTGACAGTTCCGTTTTCAATTTCATTTCCAAGTCTGAAAAAAAAAAATAAATGAGAGAAACCAAGATGGCGGCATAGGTTAACGCAGGAGATTGCTGCCTCGAACAACCACTTCAGAGATATAACTAAAGGACAGAACGGACATCATCCAGAACCACAGGAAGGCTGGCTGAGTGGAAATTCTACAACTAGGAGGAAAGAGAATATCATACCCAGACTCAGAGGAGGCGCAGTGCTGAAGTGAAATACTCAGGTGCGGAGTGCGCGCGGAGCGGGCTGGCGGCGGAGGGCGCAGTTGTTGTTTTCAATCGGGAGGGAGTTTCAGACTCTGAGCTCCAGATCCGGGTGAGTCTTTAGGGACCCAGACTCACACGGGAGAAGCGGGACTGTCTGGCTTCGGTCGGAACTCGAAGGCAGCTTTCTCTCCGAGGTTTGCAGCGGTTGCTGGGACTCTGAGAGGCAGAGCCCCTGGAGAAGGAACTGAGAGCAGCCATAACTGCTCCCTCCACCTGCCCTGTAGATCCCCAGGGACCCGCCCCGCCCAAGCCCTGCACAGAGGCATTTGCCGCATAGCCTCAGGCAAAGGCTAGATTAGCACCACCCTAGAGATCCAGCACAGAAGCCCTCCCACTGCAGACACAGCGGACTCTCATAGCCAGTTAGCCTGGAGGTCAAATCACCCCCGGTATTGCTGACATCAATCAAGGCTTAAAGGCAACAAGACTGTGCACAAAGACCACTAGGGGGTGTACCAAGAAAGCATAAAAAATGCGGAGACAAAGAAACAGGACAAAACTGTCAATGGAGGATATTGAGTTCAGAACCACACTTTTAAGGTCTCTTAAGAACTGTCTAGAAGCTGCCGATAAACTTAGTAAGGCCCTCGAAAAGACTGGTGAGACCGCCGATAAATGTAGTGAGATCCTCAAGAAATCTAATGAGACCCTCAATGTTGTGATAAAGAACCAACTAGAAATTAAGCATACACTGACTGAAATAAAGAATATTATACAGACACCCAACAGCAGACCTGAGGAGCGCAAGAATCAAGTCAAAGATTCGAAATGCGAAGAAGCAAAAAACACCCAACCGGAAAAGCAAAATGAAAAAAGAATCTGAAAATACGAAGATAGTGTAAGGAGCCTCTGGGACAACTTCAAGCGTACCAACATCCAAATTATAGGGGTGCCAGAAGATGAGAGAGAGCAAGATATTGAAAACCTATTTGAAGAAATAATGACAGAAAACTTCCCCCACCTGGTGAAAGAAATAGACTTACAGGTCCAGGAAGCGCAGAGAACCCCAAACAAAAGGAATCCAAAGAGGACCACACCAAGACACATCATAATTAAAATGCCAAGAGCAAAAGACTAAGAGAGAATCTTAAAAGCAGCAAGAGAAAGAAAGTCAGTTACCTACAAGGGAATACCCATACGACTGTCAGCTGATTTCTCAACAGAAACCATGCAGGCCAGAAGGGAGTGGCAAGAAATATTCAAAGTGATGAATACCAAGAACCTACAACCAAGATTACTTTATCCAGCAAAGCTATCATTCAGAACTGAAGGTCAGATAAAGAGCTTCACAGATAAGGAAAAGCTAAAGGAGTTCATCACCACCAAACCAGGATTATATGAAATGCTGAAAGGTATCCTTTAAGAAGAGGAAGAAGAAGAAAAAGGTAAAGATACAAATTATGAACAACAAATATGCATCTATCAACAAGTGAATCTAAGAATCAAGTGAACAAACAATCTGGTGATCATAATAGAATCAGGGACATAGAAAGGGAAGGGAATGGACTGACTATTCTTGGGGGGAAAGGGGTGTGGGAGATGCGGGAAGAGACTGGACAAAAATCGTGCACCTATGGAAGAGGACAGTGGGTGGGGAGTGAGGGCGGAGGGTGGTGCAGGAATTGGGAGGAGGGGAGTTATGGGGGGCAAAGAGAGGAACAAATGTAATAATCTGAACAATAAAGATTTAATTATAAAAAAAAAAATTTCATCTTGTTGGGAGACAACGTTAGGTTCCTAGCAACATGGGTGGTCCCAGCTCTCTGTAACCGTAAGTTGACATGGTTACATATATGGACATGGGTTAACATTGGTTATCCGTGGGCGTGATTTTAACGTCTTTACAGTGAATTGTATCATTTGAATGAAAGGGAAATTTACACAGCCGTGCAAAGAAATGAAAGAGAGCTTCACGTATCAAAAAGGACACATCTGCATGGCCAGCATAGCTCAGTGTTTGAGTGTCAACCTATGAACCAGGAGGTCATGGTTTGATTCCCGGTCAGGGCACAGGCCCGGGTTGCGGGCTCGGTCCCCAGTGTGGGGTGTGCAGGAGGCAGCCAATCCATGATTCTCTCTCATCGTTGATGTTTCTATCTCTCTCTCCTTCTCCCTTCCTCTCTGAAATCAATAAAAATATCTATACTGCCGAAACCGGTTTGGCTCAGTGGATAGAGCGTCAGCCTGCAGACTGAAAGGTCCTGGGTTCGATTCCGGTCAAGGGCATGTACCTGGGTTGCGGGCACATCCCCAGTAGGAGATGTGCAGGAGGCAGCTGATCAATGTTTCTCTCTCATCGATGTTTCTAACTCTCTATCTCTCTCCCTTCCTCTCTGTAAAAAAATCAATAAAATATATTTTTTTAAAAATATCTATACTAATAAAAGGGTAACATGCTAATTAGGACAGACGTCTTTTGGACGACCTTCCGGATGTCCTTCCGGACAAAGCTGCAGCAGCTGCAAGGGCCAAGGCTCAGGCAGCGAAGGGCCCAGGCTCAGGCCAGCAGTGGCAGCAGCAGCAGCTGGGTAATGGGGGTGGCGCCTTCCCCTGATTCGCCAGGTTGTCTCCTGCAGAGGGAGGCCAGACTGTGGCTTAGGCATGAAGCAGAGGCAGAGGCAGTTAGGGGAGATCAGGCCGGCAGGGGAACAAGTTAGGGGTGATCAGGTTGGTAGGGGGACAAGTTAGGGGCAATCAGACCAGCAGGCAGAGGGGTTAGGGGTGATCAGGCACGCAGGCGAGCAGTTAGGAGCCAGTGGTCCCGGATTGCGAGAGGGATCCCAGATTGGAGAGGGTGCAGGCCGGGCTGAGGGGCGCCCCCCCTCCGGTGCACAAATTTTGTGCACCGGGCCTCTAGTAT